>NC_059206.1:61704313-62061556 GCF_020615455.1 Coregonus clupeaformis
TGTATGCCTGTCCACTACAAAAGCTTTCCTTGCTACAAGACTGAAAACATGTGCAGCAGGCTATGTAGATTAATCACAGTAATCTGTAGTGTGAATTATTTATTTAACATATTCCTTCCCTCCAGCTCAATTCTGTCTATTTGCAGGAACACATTGTGAGCCTGAGGTATCAGAAACTCACCGGGACAACCCATGGGAGACTAGTTCTCTGTAGCCATCTGTACTTTCCTTCACTCATTGCTATTCCATACTTTGTGTTTGTCTCCCCACAGCACTGCCTATAGCGCTGACACTACAGACTATGACGTTAGAGTCCTGCTTCGCTTCCCACAGAGGGTTAAGAACCAGGGGACAGCTGACTTCATGCCCAACCGACCCCGACACACCTGGGAGTGGCACAGCTGCCATCAGTGAGTAACCAGTCTCCCCAAACCCATATGCTATTGGGTTATTATACTCATCTTTGCTATGCTAAAAACTGTAAGATCCTTGCTCTACAGGGTTAGTCAGATTTGCTGTTTCATGTGGCTGTTTAGCTCATTCGTTTTCTATTAGTTTCGTTAGCTGAGGTCAGTGCGTTCACATTTGCTCTTTTTGGTGATATCATGACTTTACTTAATACATTCTGTCATGACATCAATGATATGTTTGGACACCCTCTGCCCTGCCCTTTCTCTATGACCTTGCGTTCCACAACGACTTCATTGGTCACAGTATGTCTGGGTTCCTTGGGTTTGTGCAACAAGTCTCAGGCTGTACTTACTGTCCTCAGCTCTGTGGAATGTTGACTGCCCATTAGCCGATTGGCAATGTTGCCTGGTGACATCACTGTTCGTTTATACATTGGTTTCCAGGGTGGGAGTTTGCCAATGCAACAGCTCGATATGACTGGCCAATGGAAAAGGGAATAGAATCCATAAATGTTCCTGTCAATCGGTGCCCTGGCATCATAGGCCTGGTGCCTGGTATTATATGATGACATGGATTTGTGTTAGTCGAACAGCACAGAACACAGTTACAAAGTGTGCTTGTTTTGAGAAAAGAACAACTCTTCCCCAAATTCTCACAATAAGCTTTACTGTCCTACATTCTGCCCCCTGATGGAATATTGGAATGCAATGTGTAGTCAGTGTATGCGCTCTCAATCCCTCCGGATTTTAATTTGTGTATTGAGCAAATGTTATGCGGTACAGAACGCTTAGGATAAAACCTTAGAATCAGTGTTTTATGGAGACAAACAGATAGCATGATATCTGTTTAATTTAAATACAGTGTGGATCATTATATTTAGATTTCTCTATAAAAAATGTGGTACATCTCAATATTAAATTTCTGTCCATTTACACAATAGAGTGATCAATAGTGATCAATCAGTACAATAGATGTCCAGAGTTAAAATCCGGATGACGTACATGCAGATATTCAGATGATGCTCCTCTTTGCTTCTCTTTATCTCTATGTAGCACAAGCATACAGTGACCCCTGACCTCTAAGTTCAAAGGCCATGGCTACTCTTTGTCCAGGTGCTATGTAATACATTTCTGGGCTTCCTGTAATCTGGTTGCACTGTATGGAATGCAAACACAATCCACTAAATATTTCCCACCCTTCTCCTGCCTGGCCTCCTGGAAGTATTTGTATTGCATTGCAACACAACTGGAAAATGACTCATGGGTATACAGTGCAAAGTTTGATTGGAATGTTTTGTATATTAGGATTACAAACCATTCTTATTCCAGCCTACTCCCTGTGTCCTTCCAAAAGTGCATTCTCTCTAGCTGACATTGTCACAGGGGGAGATCCAGGATTCCAAGGCGAGGGAAAGGGCCCTCCAGTCCAGACAGCTCTAGACCCAGTATCTCCCTGTCTGTCCCACTCTCACAGAGAGATAACAATCTCAAGGCTTCCATTTAAATAAACGTCTATCGCGGAAACCATATTTCAAACCCCCATTGCACTGAACACCCGCCTCCAAACCCCTGCCCATAGACACATACACACACACACACACAAACACACACACACACACACACCACATACAGAGGGTGTTTTACAGAGAGCTGCCCTCTCAGGATACCCAGTGTGCAGCCTTTCAATTCCTCTGTGTTTACAGATTCCCTGTGTAGTCGGTGCAGATCCCCCTTGGAGAATCACATGGTGTAGCTTTTAGCCTGTGGAAACACACTGTTCCTCACCTGAGAGGAGCTGTTTACCATCTCCAACTGCTATGGAAAGAATGACTTCTTCTTTCATTTGTCACCTCCTCCATTGGTGGAAAGTACCCGTCTGCCTTTCCTCCAAGCCTCCATTCAATCTTTAATGACTACGCCAGTAAAAGTTGTAGCTATGTTAAAACAGGGAGCATGAGGTAAGGGGAGGTTATTATTTATACAGTCTGAGTCCTACTGACTGAACCAGCTCCAGCTCATACCACACCTGCACTACATTCACCAAAACAAACACTGACAAAATTCTTAGTGTCTGGAATCTGGAATGTGACTTTCAGTAAAAATAGCAAGAAAGGGTGATTCATTTCAATAATTAGGATTAGGATACATTTAAGTGCCTGTGAGATGAATAGGTTGACAATGCACTCCAGCTTTTCAGCCATTAGACGCAGTGTTCACAGTTCAGATGACGTCTGTTATAGGAAATCTTACTTGGCTGAAATACGAGGCCATTACTGTATCTGGGAATCAAGATGCAATATGTTTTACATTTACCATGCTGCCATTTATTCCAAATAGCAGGAGACTGAATAAGACAGAGGAATCCTTCTTATTCACTGTACAACACTGTTTCTAATGCATATTTAAAGGAATCACCCATGTAAGCCACTTGTATTCTCAACATTACAGTGTATCAGTATCTGTCTGATTTATCTGCGTACTAGAGAGTTAAGAGTTAGTATGGAAAGGATATTCACAACATGCTGGTCTGCAGAGGGCAACAGTAAACAGCCAGCCCTCTCAGGTCACTGTCTGACACTTGGCATTGGTCCACATCCCAGCTACAAGATTGTGCTAGGTTATTACAGTAAATTATTTCAGATGGAGCAGCACCAGCAGTACACTGAGATACAGAGTGGTGTAACTCATTTCACATTCTGATGATATGATTTGTTCTCATGGGTATCCAGGCTAGCAGTGGCAAACCCCAGCATTCCAAAGCTGTTAAAGCTGTGTAAACACACACCATACACAAATGCAAGTACTGACACAGACACATTCACACACACACAACACGCACACATGCTCAATCCTTCACTTATCTTGCGGTAGTGATTAAAACATTCCAGATTGATATGAAGTAATTAACAAGCCCTCATACATCAATAGATTGTTGATGTCTTGCTTCATCAGTGCATGATTGTAGCTATTAATTAGATTATACTCTCCTTTTGTACTTTGTGATATGCTCAGTCAAGCTGCACCGAGTTTAAGTGTTGACAGGTGAGGGCAATAGGCTGTTCAAATAAAGAAGTGCATCTTATTTAAATATACGTACGGCTTGACTTTGAACAGTTTGCTTTGTGTTGGTTTACTGATTATCATGTAATTATATTTTATGCAAATTGAGCACATCTCTAGTATTGTTTGTTATACCTGTCATTTACTGAATTTGTAAATGTTAAAATTGGACTCTCCTTTGTTCCCCTACTGACTACCCTGTGCCATGCCTCTTCTCTCTCCTGCGCTACACACAGACACTTTTTACCTGTCACAAATGCATTTTTATATGGTAAAGATTGACATTTACTCCCCTCTATTTGCACTACCGACCACCTATTTGCCCCTCTGTCTACCCACAGACACTACCACAGCATGGATGAGTTCAGCCACTATGACCTGCTGGAGGTCACCACAGGAAGGAAGGTGGCTGAGGGACACAAGGCCAGCTTCTGTCTGGAGGACACCACCTGTGACTTTGGTCACCTGAAGCGTTATGCCTGCACATCTCACACTCAGGTAGATACACCAGCACATCTCACACTCAGGTAGATACACCAGCACATCTCACACTCAGGTAGATACACCAGCACATCTCACACTCACGTAGATACACCAGCACATCTCACACTCAGGGCACTACAGAGAGTACACCAGCACATCTCTGGCACTCCGATACACCAGGACATCTCTCACTCAGGTAGATACCAGCCTCTCATACTTAGGTCAGATACACCAGCACATCTCTCACTCAGGTAGATACACCAACACATCTCTCACTCAGATAGATACACCAGCACATCTCTCACTCAGGTAGATACACCAGCACATCTCTCACTCAGGTAGATACACCAACATATCTTACCGCACTCAGGTAGATACACCAGCACATCTCTCACTCAGGTAGATACACCAACACATCTCTCACTCAGATAGGTACACCAGCACATCTCTCAAGCTCAGGTAGATACACCATGTCACTTTATCTCTCACTCAGGTGGATACACCAACATATCTGCACTCAGGTAGATACACCAGCACATGTCTCACTCAGGTAGATACACCAGCACATCTGACACTCCGGATAGATACACCAGCATATCTCTCACTCAGGTAGATACACCAGCATATCTCTCACTCAGGTAGATACACCAGCACATCTCTCACTCAGGTAGATACACCAACACATCTCTCACTCAGGTAGATACACCAACACATCTCTCACTCAGGTAGATACACCAACACATCTCTCACTCAGGTAGATACACCAGCACATCTCACACTCAGGTAGATACACCAGCACATCTCACACTCAGGTAGATACACCAACACATCTCTCACTCAGGTAGATACACCAACACATCTCACACTCAGGTAGATACACCAGCACATCTCTCACTCAGGTAGATACACCAACACATCTATCACTCAGGTAGATACACCAGCACATCTCTCACTCAGGTAGATACACCAACAGATCTCTCACTCAGGTAGATACACCAACATATCTCTCACTCAGGCAGATTTGCCAATACACTTGGCATGGCATCATTCATTTGTCTGAAGGCAAGTCGGTGTCTTGGTCTTGCACCAGGTACTGCAACAATGTATAATCATCTGAGATTTCAGCTAGCAACCACAACATGACTCTTGTTTAACAGTTCTTCCACCCCACTCAGTCGTTCTATGAGTCAGAGATGGTGCAGGCACGTCTCTTTGGTGCTGAGCTATAGGCATAGTCTGTTGAAGTTCCACATGAATAACTCTCCTCTATGTTCCTCCAGGGTCTGAGTCCGGGCTGCTACGATACGTACAACGCTGATATTGATTGCCAGTGGATTGATATAACAGACATCCAACCTGGGAACTACATACTAAAGGTAAGACTAAGAGCAGAGGAAAGTTCAGCTGTGTACTTGGTAATCTTCCAGGAAGGCAACATTCCAAAGGCAACATTCCATAGGAAAAGGTACGCTCGACCAGGTTACTGGAACAAATAGATCTGAAAGTTTTACATTTGGAAAGTTGTCTAAAGCTATAAAAGAGTACATTTCCTAGACTGTGGCTCATACTGATCTACTAGTTTTGACTGTCATTCAGTCCCATCGCTGTCTGCCTTTCTGTGATCACTGAGGGACGAATCCTAACTTGGGTTGCATGTGGTGGACAATAATATTTGTCATGTGTATATACAGAATATATGATATTATAAAACCCTGCAACTCGTAATAAGACTAAGCAATTAGCCTATTAAAATGTTTATCTGACTCCGTAAAGATAATCAAAATATACAAGCAAGCATTAGGCAATGAGTTAACGTTGACTAGCATGAATTGGTCTGAGAATTGTCTATATCAAAGGCAGATATTTAATTAACATTGTACAATGAATGGATTCACCTACAAGGCATAAAGCTTAAGTTACAAAGCATTAACAAGCATTACAAGGCATTATTCTAAGCATATAGATCCTAAGGTTAACTTACAGGACAAAGCATGAACATGGAGATGCTTACTAGTCCAGAGGCCTAGAAGCCTAAGAAATGAGAATTGATCGTACAAACTTCCTCCATGGACTGGATACAGGATAAGATCAAAGGTATTTCATTCCATTTATAACATCTGAAGGTGTAACCTTTCAACCCAAAACCAACCACCATTGATCAAATGATACCAAGTTTACAGTAACCTAAACACTCCCAGGCCCAATCTCCACAGGGTGTCACAGCATTTAAAGGCTTGTGTGGGGGTTAAGATCAATGTAAATAAGACAGAATTCTGAGAGGACTATAAAACCTTTTTGCATATAGTAATTCAGAGTTCACCCTATACAGATACAAGTAACCAGAGAGATCATACAGACTGTACATAAAGATAGCATCAGAGTTATCCTCAGTGAACAAGTTTCAGATAGAAACCATACGTGGATACTATAGTATTATTCTATCAAATTCAATATTCAGTGCTCTGGATACTGTAACAGAGATAACAGAGATACAACAAAGGACAATACCCAAGGAATAGTCAGCCCTTCCCCCTCTGAGGGGGAAGGGCTGACTAGTCCTTGGGCATTGTCCTTTGTTCCTGGACCATTTGCCATGCAACTCCAGGTGTCAGAGAGTACATAAATTGGATCTGACTCTAAAGGACACATATATCTATCTTGATTCCTCATCAATTCCCCATTGATATCAACAGATGATTTAAGCAGCACTTCAAATGTTTTATTCACACATACAGTATCTCAAGTCAAGATTCTCCCTCCGATCTCTGACCAGAATTCCACTGATTAAAGTACTGTGTGAGTTATTGTTTTATTCCTACCTGCCTAGCTGTAGTGGTATCATCTTGTGTCCTCCTCTGCCTCTCAGCTCCAGGTCAACCCTAAGTACCTTATCTTGGAGTCAGACTTCACCAACAATGTGGTGAGGTGTAATATCCACTACACAGGACGCTTCGTCACAGCAACCAACTGCAAGATATCTCAGTGAGTACAGCAACGTCTCTTTTATGACACTATTCAACAGACAAGCTCTCATTATTATGCCAAACGACCTGATAGAACTCATGTTTTTTAGTTCATTACCTAATGATTCTGTGAATCATGTTCATCAATGTCACCAAGATGAATGATTACTGACGGTTTTCTATTGCCCCTCAAAAGGAGCAGTAAGGCTATTGGTACTTGCAATGGGTTGATTAGGAAGTGTTTTATTACACTCTGAAGTACTGCTAAATCCAACTCTTTTTATGAAAGAGACTCAGCTTTAGAACATACTTTATCTGAGCAATGAAATGTTACAAGTGAGGTGGCAAATCACCTCTAGTTCTGTGGAGTATATAGGGAGTACACAAATAATTAAATGGTGAGTGGGTTAAAGCATTCAGAAAACCAAGTTACCCTATGATACAGCAGTAATTTGTGGAGTTTTATTTGACATTGGAATGATATAGAAACGTATAATGACAGTATATACCCTCTGTGTATGTTATAGCTGTGAATAACTAACAACAAACATGGTAGGCTATACACTGACCCTCCTGAGCCCTCAGTCCAAGGTTCTTATAGTTTGTGTTTGTGTTTTCATTTCTATACTTTTTATTTGAAATTCAGTTTTATTTATATAGTTTGAGTTTTATAAAAATGTTTCCATTTCGGTTTTTTATTGTTTAGTTTCAGTTTTTGTGTTAGGGACAGAGAGCATGTGGGGAGGCTAGGAGCCATTTGTATTGTAAAGTGTGTTTTTTGGTCAGGTCATAGGTTAGGTTAAATTTAAATTATAAACTCAATCTCAATGTGACTTAGATTTAAATAGAAAAACGCTGAGACTGGTGCAAAAAAATACGGTGGAAGGAAACTCTCTCTCACCCATGTTTACACCAATCCAATGCTTTTTAACTTTAGTGGTACATATAAGAAGAACAGGGGCGGACTGGGACCAAAAATCGGCCCTGGCATTTCTAACACGCCAGCCATTTTTTTTCAATTGAGGCCTCATCACCAGCCCATTTTATTTATTTAAGACCCCCATTATTAGCCAGATAATGATGGTTTTGCGCAACAACAAAAAAAAGTTAGACAGGCCCACTTGGCGAAAAATGGACCAGCCCATCTGATATTTCGGCCAGTCTGTTCCTAAAGAAGAATCAAGTTAGCTACTTCGCCAATTTTTTCCCTGTTAGCTAGTAATAGCTAGTGATAGTGATGCACAAACTAGGCCTATTTGAAACTTTGCCATCTCCTGGCAGCATTTACCCGCCCGATTCAGTAGCTTTAAAACACTTCAAAAGCATGAAAACCCCATTGAAAACCCCTTTGAAAACCCCATTCGATTTCTGTTTTAGGGGAAAAAATGAAACTGAACATAATGAATGATGGTTATATTTTCTTTTAGTTCATTCAGGAGTCAAAGATTCTTTAAAAGTAATTTCCTCTCAATCTTAAATAAACATGCCCCATTCAAAAAATACAGAACTAAGAACAGATAAAGCCCCTGGTTCTCCTCAGACTTGACTGCCCTTGACCAGCACAAAAACATCCTGTGGCGTACTGCATTAGCATCAAATAGCCCCCACGATATGCACCTTTTCAGGGAAGTCAGGAACCAATATACACAAGCACGTAGGAAAGCAAAGGCTAACTCTTTTCAAACAGAAATATGCATCCTGTAGCACTAACTCCAAAAAGTTTTGGGACACTGTAAAGTCCATGGAGAATATGAGCACCTCCTCCCAGCTGCCCACTGCACTGAGGCTAGGAAACACTATCACCACCGATAAATCTACAATAATCGAGAAATTCAACAAGCATTTTGCTACGGCTGGCCATGCTTTACACCTGGATACATACCCCCCCCTCTGCACCCTCCGCTGCAACTTGCCTATGCCCCCCCCGCTTCTCCTTCACACAAATTCAGACAGCTGATGTTCTGAAAGAGCTGCAAAATCTGGACCCCTACAAATCATCTGGGCTAGACAATCTGGACCCTTTCTTTCTAAAACTAGCCACCCGAAATTGTCGCAACCCCTATTACTAGCCTGTTCAACCTCTCTTTCGTAATGTCTGAGATCCCCAGAGATTGGAAAGCTGCCGCGGTCATCCCCCTCTTCAAAGGTGGGTGACATTCTAGATCCAAACTGTTACAGACCTATATCCATCCTGCCCTGCCTTTCGAAAGTATTTGAAAGCCAAGTTAACAAACAGATCACCGACCATTTCGAATCCCACCGTACCTTCTCCGCTATGCAATCCGGTTTCCGAGCTGGTCATGGGTGCACCTCAGCCACGCTCAAGGTCCTAAATGATGTAATAACCGCGATCGATAATAGACAGTACTGTGCAGCCGTCTTCATCGACCTGGCCAAGGCTTTCGACTCTGTCAACCACCGCATTCTTATTGGCAGACTAAATAGCCTTGGTTTCTGAAATGACTGCCTCGCCTGGTTCACCAACTACTTCTCAGATAGAGTCCAATGTGTCAAATCGGAGGGCCTGTTGTCTGGACCTATGGCAGTCGCTGTGGGGGTGCCACAGGGTTAAATTCTTGGGCCGACTCTTTTCTCTGTGTATATCAATGATGTCGCTCTTGCTGCTGGTGACTCTCAGATCCACCTCTACGCAGACGACACCATTTTGTATACATCTGGCCCTTCATTGGACACTGTGTTAACAAAAAGAGAAGTAAAAAAAAAGAATAAATGCATGCTCTTATCGAACGCTGCTGGCACCCGCCCACCCGACTAGAATCACCACTCTCGGCGGGTCTGACCTAGAGTATGTGGACAACTACAAATACCTAGGTGTCTGGTTAGACTGTAAACTCTCCTTCCAGACTCACATTAAGAATCTCCAATCCAAAGTTAAATCTAGAATCGGCTTCCTATTTCGCAACAAAGCCTCTTTCACTCATGCTGCCAAACATGCCCTCGTAAAACTGACTATCCTACCGATCCTTGACTTCGGTGATGTCATTTCCAAAATAGCCTCAACAGTCTACTCAGCAAATTGGATGTAGCCTATCACAGTGCAATCCGTTTTGTCACCAGAGCCCCATATACTACCCACCACTGTGACCTGTACGCTCTTGTTGGCTGGTCCTCACTAAATATTCGTCGCCAAACCCACTGGCTCCAGGCCATCTATAAATCACTGCTAGGCAAATCCCCGCCTTATCTTAGCTCATTGGTCACCATAGCAACACCCACCCGTAGTATGAGCTCCAGCAGGTATATCTCACTGGTCATCCCCAAAGCCAACACCTCCTTTGGCCGCCATTCCTTCCAGTTCTCTGCTGCCAATGACTAAAATGAATTGCAAAAATAATTGTAATTATTTTGCACTATAGCCTATTTATTGCCTTACCTCCATAACTTGCTACATTTGCACACTCTGTATATATATATTTTCTGTTGTATTTTTGACTTTATGTTTTGTTTACAAGTATGTAACTCTGTGTTATTGTTTTTATCGCACTGATTTGCTTTATCTTGGCCAGGTCGCAGTTGTAAATGAGAACTTGTTCTCAACTGGCTTACCTGGTTAAATAAAGGTGAAATAAAATAAAAAATAAATAAAAAGATAATAATTTAAGTTTTTTAAACTGGTTTGTTAATTATTTTATTTCAGTTTCTAAATAGTTTTTTCATGATTGGTTTTCGGTTTAGCTTCAGTTTAAGTTTACTATAATAACCTTGCCTCAGTCTACAGAAAAGGCATTTTATTGACCACTCTGTCTCTATGTGTTATGAACACCAGCCTCATATTGTTGTTTGTTCTGTGTCCAACCTGAAGGTCCTGATTGGACGTGGGAAGGCTGCCCAGCCAGGGTGAGTCCTCCAGGACAGTGCTGTTCCATTGAAATGTGAATGGAATTATTTTTGTTGCTGTTGTTTTGTTTGTGCTGTTTTTGGTTTCCTGGGCCCAGAGTGAACAAGGGTTCCAGTGGCACTGAAGAGAACATGGGGATATTTACACAAGCACACACACTGAAAAACCCATACTAAACTCAACATTCCAGTCTCCCACAGTCTCCATTGTTGTTTCCCTTCTATGTAATCCATAACCTTCTCTCCCAGACCAACCCCACTGCTCTTATTTCTACTCTGACAGCTTTAAGGAGGCTTTTGTACATGAAATAGGAAACATCTTGGATATTGTGAGTGGCTTGGTTTGGTTTTAAATAAGTTGTGAAATGGAGCTGGTGCTGAAATTAGTGGTCCCAGACGAGTCTGTGTTCAACTGCAATCCAACCGAAAAAAAAATAATTGTGCATTCATCCATGCTGTCTGGGAGGAAGACATGCCAGCCCAGCCAGTGACTCACAAGGACCATTATAGTGCTGTTTTTCATCTTCTCTCTGTCTCTTTGTGCCAGGTTGAAAACAATGTGATTCTCTGAGCACATCTGCATAGTGTAATATTATCGAGAGACTAGAGAGAGGGGAGAAGCCAGGTCTTGTTTGTTTAAATACGTTAGTCTCCATCAAGTAGTCAGTCAACATAAAGAGGCTGTCAGAACCCAGAGCGTTACTGTCTCTAAATACCGTCAAAGTCAGTTTTGTATTTGTCTCACAAGAAAACACAAAGCTTAGCTGGCAGAACTGCCATTTGTTTTCAAAGAGGTGCTTTCCAGAATGAAACTTACATTGGGTTTTTCTTTTTCAACTACCAACACTGGTCAGATGCCAAATAGGTTATCTGTAGCTTTGTAAGAAGAATGTACATGACAATTAACCCACTGATGCATGGTTTTAGCTATGGAGAACTGTACTTGTTTTAATTGATTGTATTTTGATTATTCTCTTTTTTAATGAAAGGGTCTTTAGTACTGTGTTTGAATTGTTGCTGTATTTGTGAAATTCCAGGAACTCATATATCGTTTTTTATTGTGAATCCAGATCATACTTTTGGTTTGTTCAATTGAGTGTGTTGCGGCAGAGAGTGACTGTAAAAAAGAAACTACTGTTGTTAAAACCTATCATTGTTATGCCATTACACTAGTAGGTTTAGTTTGGCGTTACAGACAGACAGAGTGCCGAAATGCCATCTCTACCTACCTCTAAAAGAGTGAGCTATTGTTTCCAGTTGAGTGGAAGGTTTGTATTAGACATCCCTGTGATGGTGGCCCACTATGGCCTCCCACACACTCCGTTGCAGCACACACCTACAGTAAAACACTTAAGGGAAAGGATTTAGAAACATGAACAAGTGCAGAACAGGCATAGTCTTGTATTCTGTTTATATATCATATTACACATTAACATTTTAACATTGTACATAGTAGTCTATCAGTGCTATCATTGACCAACACTTCTTTGTATTCTGGTTGCTCATGATATTGTATGTTTACCAAGACAGGTGGGAAGTATTATTAGGAGATTCTATTCAATCAATGGAATTACAATATTAGACTTGTGGATTATAGCAAGTATCATTAAATATATGAGTGTATGTTGATTGGCTTGAATTCTTCTGTTCTTGAACACCTGTCAAAAATGGCATACCCAATAAAGACATACATTTACACCTCTATAAGGTCTTTGGACTGACATGTGAATGTTGTTTACAGGCTGTGGTTACCGATGTGGTTTCTGTCATTGTGTTAAAAAATGTGTTGCTTTTTGTGGGGATAATAGCACAATAATGGATAAAAAATGTGTTCAAGGTTGTTGGTCATCTGCATGTACTAGACTTAAACATTCGGCCAAACTTCAAAGCTGGAAAGTACTTAAAGTTCCAGTTTCATGTTTGTATCTCATGTTAGGATTTGGACATACATCCATTTTGTTGTGGCACCTTCATTTTATTGTCCCTATTATGAGTAAATAAGAATTCCATGGTCAGTTTGTGATTGCACTGCTCCAGAGCGTTCACATAATAGGCCACACATCCAAACAAACAGTGCTGTTGATTCTGAAACGCCCTGAGATTTGAATATTGAAAAGTTATTTATGGTTCCTACTCTGAAAATGTCAGGTGCGGTATGTTTAATGCATTATGGCATTTACTGTAGGTCTGTCTGTGTAGTCGTGTACATTTATCATGCACCACCCAGGCAGGAATGCAAAACAGACCTTTTCAGATTCACAAAAATATACAGTGAATACAAATATACAGACAGCTCTTCATGGCCAAGCAAGAGACACGGCTATCTCATTTGTATCATGCATTCATCATGTGATATCATACAACCAATTACTTTGTGTCTCCGAGCAGGCTTGGTGGTCATCAGTCTCTCTCTATGTTAGTAAGCCTGAAATGGAGCACACATCTCCTGTCCGGAGACATGTTGTAAGATCAGCTTGATTGGGTTGGCTTTACATTTGAACATCATTATGGGCATCCAATGCCATAATGTCCGTATAAGAATATGGATATGGACACACAGTGCCTTCGGTAAAGAAACAAAAATAAGTGTAGCCTTTTTTATAAAAAGCAAAAGCTTTCTCGAATGACCCCAATACTTAAAAGTTACATTTGTTGATGTGTTTCTCTATAATGATGCTTTTCCAACAGCAGCTGAAGGGCTAAGGCTTATTTTACTGAGCATTCCTGACCCCACAGTACAGGCCAATCTAAGCAGACTACAAATATGTGGGTTAGTGATACACACTTAGAGCAACACGAGGTAACAGGAAAGCCTGAGTAGGGGGTATAGAAAATATCACAGCAAGCAATATCCGCCCTTTTGAAGACTTCCTAAAAGGAGCAATCACCTTCAGTAGAAAGGGTTATTAGAAGGTTCTCCAAACATAGAAGAGTTGATTTGGTTTCTTTGAAAAACCCAATGGAAGAGAATGAAAGGAGAAGAGAATAGACACAACCCACCTACACACACACACACACACACACACACACACACACACACACACACACACACACACACACACAGTCAAAAGAAAGGAGAAGAGGCTGTGTGAAAGTGTTTGAGGATATTTCACAGGCTTGTCTCACCAGGAGAGTGGAGCAGCCTAGATTCATACTGTGAGGGAGGGACTGTTTGCCTGTGTAACTGTTTGCCTGTGTTACCTGTATTACTAATGCAGCAGGATAAGATTTTAAAAACATGGATTTGCCCTCTGTTAAACTCACTTAAACTTTACTTTTACTGTGATCTTTGAACGGCCCGGTGCAGTCAAAAATGAGATTTTCCAGTAAGGTACTTAATTGTTACCCAGAAATGTTTGATATTGAGATAAAAACGTCTGCATTGGACCTTGAAGGGAATTTTTTATCAAGCACTAACTGTATAGTTTATTATATAGCACATTATCGCTTATGATTGCGTAATGAATTATGATTTGAATATGTTGGGTGATGATAGTCAGTGGTGTTTGCTCAGGAAGCATTGTCATCCTTTGGAATGAAAATATTTTCCATCTCCGGAGAACAAAATGTCTAATATTTCCTGTGTCATCCCGATGGTTGTTATGTTCCTCCTGTTTGTCCCTGTATTACCCTGACCACTCTGAGGGGACTTCCTCTCTGTGATGGCTATTTGTTCAGGCTGCTCTCAGCCTTTTCCTTACAGTACACAGACACTTCCAAATGTACAAGACAATGTCAGTCCTCCAGATTATTGTGTGTGTGTGTGTCTGTGTGTGTGTGTGTGCGTGCGTGCATGTGCATGTGTGTGTGAGTGTGCGTGCTTGCTTGAAAGAGAGGACAGAGTAACAGAATACATTACAGTGAGTTACTGTACATAATTTGAAATCAGCTTTATTAACAGGGTGGGGAGGCATTTCTAGGCTCTTACTTGGAAAAGTGTGAATGTAATCAGAGTTATGGCAAGTGATTCAGTTTTGTGTAAACATTGGGAACACATTTTGGCCTCTAAGAACTCTCATGCTACAGGTGTGGCTCTATGGGGATCAACTGAGGTCTAGTACTTCTTAGGCTCTAGGAAAGGAAGCAGTGGGTGTGAAGAGGGTAGATGAGGGTGATGAGTGACTTGTAAAATGCATGGTGAGCTGTACAGTGTTGCAGAGTTAAATCTGACAATATCCTCATTGTGAGGGTGTCACAGACCGTCACTCATGACAAAGTTGAGGTCCATTCGCACCCATAGGAGAGGTACAGGACAGCTTATTGTCCTAGAGATCCATCTGTTAAAACCCACGAGGCCAGAGTGAGTGGACAGATAACTGAAGTATCTAATAACCAATCACAGAACACTTAATCATGCCATAGCTACATGGATCTTCATTCCATGGCCTGTCTATCTATCTCTGTATGTCTGTCTCCTCTCCATCAATATTAATTAGTCCACCTTTGGTCTTTACAGGGCTGAGACAGGGTGGGAGCCTGTAGGGTCTGTAGAGCCTCCCCTACCATCTTACTTCCTCTGACACAGTTACAAAGCTTCTAAGTGTTCTGACTTGGCCTTAGCATTCTATCCTTACTTACTCTCGGATCAATGATAGAACTAACTACCTACAAGCTCACTAAGCACTCCAACATAATTTGACCAGCTGGCTCGCGATGAGCTGAGGCTTGAAGACAACTTGAGACCGCTATTCTCCCCACTCAAGCTTTCTCTTGGTGAGGATAATTGATTTTAGAGGAAGGAGAGAAAATGAACTATTATGCAACCAGACAGTGCCAAAAACGAACCCCCAGACATGAGGTCTCATTCTGCAGAGCAGAGCCTGCCTGCTGCACACAGATTCTGTGGCACAACATCAAGGTCACAGGTAATTTGTCTTCTGGCTGTTACTGTGCTTTTCAATTGAATTCAATGAATAAAGACTCACCTTCGTTTTCAGGGAGGATAAACATGTTGCTCTATGGTTACAGATATTGTCTTTGGGAAAGGAGGGAAGAGAGAGCGGGAGCAGGAGAGATGGAACAGTCTGGTCTCATAGACTAGACGTAATATAGTCAACGTAAATCCGGGACACCAAATTAGAATGATATGTTAAGTTTGGTATGGTTACATAAGACAGAAGGTTACTTAAAGCAAAAACTAAAGGAGGGTGGTTGGTCGGGGAGAATGGGTCAGCATATAACACGAACGTCTAGCAACCCAACAGTAGCATTTTAGCTATTTAGAAACTTTGCAACTACTTACTACTTTTGAGCTACTTTTCAACTACTTAGCATGTTAGCTAACCCTTCCCCTATCCCTAACCTTAACTCCTAACTCCTAACCGTAACCCTATCCTTAACCCTTTGCTTAACCTTAACCCCTAACCCTAACCCCTAGCCTAGCTAACGTTAGCCACCTAGTTAACCTTAGCATTAGCCACCTAGCCACCTAGCTAACATTAGCCACAACAAATTGGAATTCGTAACAAATACGTTTTGCAAATTCGTAACATATTGTACAAATTGCAATTCGTGACATATCATACAAATTCTAATTTGTAACATATCATACGAAATGGATGATGGACATCCACAAATTAATACATACCAGTGGAGGCTCCTCAGAGAAGGAAGGGGAGGACCATCCTCCTCGGTGAATTTCATACAAATAAAAATAGCGAAACATTAAAAAAGTTATCCTTTTTAGATAAAACTATACTAAAATATATTTACATCACCAAATAATTGATTAAAACACACTGTTTTGCAATGAAGGTCTACAGTAGCCTCAACAGCACTCTGTAGGGTATCACCATGGTGTAGCCGGAGGACAGCTAGTTTCCTGACTTCAATACAAAACCTAAGGCTCATGGTACTCACCCCCTTCCATAGACTTACACAGTAATTATGACAACTTCTGGAGAACGTCCTCCAACCTATCCGAGCTCTTGCAACATGAACTGACATGTTGTCCACCCAATCAAAGGATCAGAGAATGAATCTAGTACTGAAAGCATAATCTACAGATAGCTAGCACTGCAGTGCATAAAATGCAGTGAGTAGTTGACTCAAAGAGAGAGGAAGACAATAGTTGAACAGTTCGGAACAAATTAATTTCTTTAAAAATGAGGGAGAAGCAAGAGAGAGAGAGAGCGCTAACAAATTAGCTAACAAATTAGCCTACTCAAACACCTGGCTCAAACAGAAAGGGATGCTATGTTAGCTAGCTGACTATGGCTATCCAACACTGGCACTCTTCCAAGTCAAAGTAAGCTTTTGGTTTGATTAATTTATTGTCACCGGGGCACGCCGGTGTAACTGCTTGTAGCGGGTTTAACAGCATGTTAGTTCTAGTAGCTATGTTGACTAGATATGACGTTAACTAATATGTTGACAAAGATGTAGGCTGTGTGTAGCGGTTATGATATGAAGGTTTGGCTTGCAAAGTTATTTTTGACTGGTCACAGACAGCTGATGTGTTGAGCACTGAAGTCTGCAAATGTCCATCATTTGAACAGTGAGAAAAATTTTTATTCTGATTTACATGCAGCTGCAGTCACTGGCTCATTTGTTTTGATAATGGCTCATCCTGCCACATCCTGCACATATTTTATACAGAGCCGAGTGTGCCGTATATATCTGAGATTACAAACATCTCACTTTTTTGTGTTAGCGCTCTGCATCGAAAGCGATGGGCGTTATACAAGGCAGGGAAGCAGCTTGAGTAGTAGACTGACGACACACTCGAGCGCACAGCCTGACAGTTTAAATGCCTCCTGCCTCATCTCTGAAACATCTGGCCCCGGCTTTGGTGTCGGCAGCAAAGATGTATTCTTCTTCAAACTTGGTTTCTCCCACTTTCTCCACTCATCATTATGCAAATATTCGTTCCTTCAGTATCCCTTCTTTGAAAGGGGAAGAAATTGAAGTTGGGATATTCGTGTTTATGATCCCAGACAATTGAAACAAATGACTGGATGTTCAGGAGGCGAGATGGGACTCCCCCAGTTAGTGAGGGGCCTCTGTCTGTCAGTGTGTATGTATGTCGGAAGACGTCATCCTTCCCAGTGGGCTCCACAGGGAAAGCTGATGAAGTCAGCCACAGGGAGTGATGGGGCCTCGGCTGCAGCCGCCCACGCCACTCTGCTCAGCATCTCCCCTCCTCTGACAGCGCCATATTTCACTGGACTCATTCTACACTACAGCCTGTACTGTCCCTGTTTCCTCTGGGTGTCAATGGGACGCCTCCCATCATCAGATGGGTGATTTCACAACCCGGTGGCGGCAGTGGTCTTTGCTGTAGCTGAGTAACGTGGCCTGACTCCAGACAGCTTGGTGACCCCACCTTAGTTCTTGGCTGGCTGCTCTGATCCATCTCGTAATGTGCGTGGAAGATGAGCCGGGTTGTGAATTCTTACCACATGATGCCTGCTACTCTTGGAGAGAGTATGTGTGCTTGCCTGTGTCCGGAATACATAATTTTGGTATGTACGGTAAGTTACACTCAAGAAAATAAGAACAGGAGATGCCTGTGGGTTTGCCATACTGCCTTTCTGTGTGCCTTCTACTAACAATTAATCACTTTGTTAGTTAACCGCTAAGCTGGTGATGTATTTATCCTACTGAGCCACTCGATGAGAGAAAGTCTGGCCTGCCAAGAGGCCTGGTCTACAAGGCCAACTGAGACCAGGTCACACCCAACCCGATCTTCAGCACCACCATGGTCCAGGTGACTCACCACACGCCTGAGTGATCCCAGAGAGAGAGCCTGAAGTCCAGGTTTGGTTTAGGTAAGTGACCGCAGACACACACCTCTTGGAGCATGGTTTAGCAGTAGCCAGGGTGTGAACCCTCAGCCCAGGTTCCTGGGAGTGTTTTTAACAGCCTGAAGGGGAACTCTCTGTCTGTCTCTATGCTGAATGGTAGCACATAAAGCCCCTCTGTGTTCAGCCTGCTCCAGGTCATACACTGTGGCCTCTGTGTGGACCCCTCCTTCCTAACACTGCCCTCCACCGCCTCTCCTCTCATGTAAGCTTGACTGATCGTGCGGAAGAGATGTGTTTACTGTATGAGGGATTTTTTTGCAGTTTACCATGGTAACGGTAATCAAAATATTGAAGGCGGAGGGGGATACACAGCCAGGTCAAAAGTTAATGCCGACACATTTTGAGGAATGGCTATTGACTTTATGTTGTAAATGCAACATCGAGAGCAGTTTTCACATCTTCGCTAAGACCTGGGTGAGATGTAGCTAAGCTGAGTTCCTGGTGTAGTCATGTCTACTACACTATCATGAAAGCCAAAACGATATGTTTTAAAAATAGCAACTGTCTAAATACTATTAATGTTACTAAATGCTTATAATATGCTGAGTATGATATGCACTATAACTATACAACCTTAGTTGTTTATGAATCAATGATGCAATTCCATAGCTGCCAACCAGAGCAATTTCATATTAACCAGAAGGCATCTATCTGACTTGTTCTTTCATAAAACGTGGGCCCAATTCAACAGATAGCTTTTCATGTTTATACCAATAACAGAGCTGGTCCATGACTGCTGGTGGGTCCTCTGGGTGCCTATATCACTGTGTATTTTCTTCTCCAGCTCCTCTGAGTGATTATATCACTCTCAACACAGGGAGAGTGGGAAGGCAAGGGGACATCCACAGTTAAAGGGCTTTTGAATCTAATCTATGATGAGGCACCTTCTCAGAGGATGTCCAGGGTGAAATTGTGCTCAGTAAATTTGAGTTGACCAAAAGTAAAGTCATTAGCCAGACAAGTAAATGCTGGCCGTATCGCTTTTATCACCTTGACTATATGGGATTTCTTTCTGTTCATGTTCAGGGCTGTGTCTCTGGGGAAATCACACCCTGGCAGAGAGAAACACAGATCATATACTGCCCCCAGTGGGTAGCTGGTTGAACAGTTAACAGCCCACCACTCACTCACACTGGATCAACACTGCCACCTATAGGCAGTCTCTGGTCACTGCCACCTGGATGCACAGGCTCACACTAGGTTTTCTCACTAGATAGAGAATAAATGTTTCTTGGTTTCATTTGTTGTGTTTAATGTTTTGGAAAGTATTTCAAAATCACATTTTAATTATGAAATGCAACTTCTTGATTAAAATGAAGAAAAGGCAATTGCAACAAATAGGTGCCATACATTGTGAGATGCTTTAGTGACTGCAGATTAATGATCTGCACAGAGACTGTGGGTAAACAAGGGACATGAATAACTTCCAGACAGCAAGTTAGAGATTGGAACAGGATCTTAAAGCGGCAATCAGCAGTTGAAACAATAGCAAAGTGATGTCCCTGCTCCCTGTTTCGGTAAAAAGCTGAGGGATGGGGCTGGAGAAATGTAACCACTCTCAAATTCATAGACAGAGCTATGGAGACAAGACTGACCATCCATGATATAAAACGTATAGTTTCAACCATGTTTTTATTCTATATCGTGTTTGTTTACATTTACCTTGTTAACAAACATTGGAGTAAAACAGTTGAACTAAGCTCATGAGGCAATTATAAGTTATATTCTTCAAGATTCAATGTCAACAAATTGATATAGCAACTGCAGATTGCCCCTTTAAGCACTTAACATATTGTATGAATTGGAATTTGTAACATATCATACGGATTGCGGGAGTGTTTCAGGACGTCTCATATCATATGAAATGGATGACATTGTACACAATTGTGCACAATTTCCGGGGACCCGTTTTGGCTCGTGAGCGCTACTTTGGCTCATGAGCGCTACAACCTTCATAACGCATATTTAACTGCCTGGTTCCAAAATCAGCATGGGACTGGAGAGCTATTACAGTGACAGCAACTAATAGACAGTCCCACTAACACTCATACCATGGCTCCACTTCCCGACAACACACAGTCAAGACACACAAAGACCAGAAAATATATATTCATAGCATAAGATGGAATAGAGTTTGTTTATTGTCCATAAGGGAATCAAAACATAAAATGACAAGACAAAACATTTTTTTTTTTTTATGTACATTACAACGTTTACACTTTATAATAAAATTCCCCTTCTAACTGTGCTTCAGAATACTGTCTAGTTGCCTCTCCAAGATGACCACACAACCTCACATGATCAGCATAAAGAGGATATCCCACTGGTTCAATGATCTCCTCACACATTTAATGACATGGACATGACAAAGAAGCAGCAGCATCTGCTGGTATGAGCTACGGTGGTTGCACGTGAATGTGTACCAGGGGAAAACTTTGGTCAATGCTTCTGCTTGATTACTGCAGAGATGCAGCTTATTGAATACTGATTATATCACAGTTTAAGCTAACAGTGCTCTACACATCTTTACATCAGTCGCTGGCTAATCTAAGCCTAAACAACTGTACTTACAAACACATCCCTTCCATAGTCAAGGGCTAACTGCATAGTTTACACCCCAGTTCCTACACTGGGTACATAGCTGATACCTTTTAGATGTAGGAGAGAAAAGAAGTATAGGTTTGGGGGATTTCTCTAAAGTAATGTGCATAATAATGTTGAATACAGCTACTTGAGGGGTTAAGAGGCCTTGGTATAGATAGATTAGGCCAGGTTAGGGATCTAGCTAGAACATGAACTAATGAACACCTGAGGTACACTGTTTTTCTACTGCTCTCTCTCTCCTTCCCTCAACTGGAGGCCATTTAGGTCATTTTCAAAGCCCTACTACCCCAGAGAAAGTGGTACCCATATTGTGCCATGAATGTCTCTCTTTCCCCTACAGCATAGAGCACACTGTAATGTGTTCACAGGGACCGCCTGCTCAGCCATCTGCCCCTGTGAGAGAGAGAGGTGGCAGGAGGGCATTATGAGCCAGGCTGAGGCTGACTGGAGCCCACTTAGATCTAAGGCTCTATCTCTCCCTTCCTTCCTGGTCACAGGTAGCTACCACCTGGGAACAGGAGGAACCCTTGACCTGTAGACTGAATACTGACTAACCTATAGGCCTAAAGTCTACTGTATGAAGAGCCAGACGACTGAGTGCAGGCAGCTTGTTTATCAGGGATTTTCTCTCATACAGATAAAAGGAACCATCAGCGCCCCTCTGTGGTCAAACAACCATACAACAAGCCATTCAGTCCAACGTTGCTGTCTAACAATGTCTACCATATAAGTACACACGTTTAAAAAAGAGCACCCTCTAAGACATGTAGACATTCAATGCAAAACAATTACATAACGAGAAACAAAATTGAAATCATAGCAATTAATTTATAGCTCACATTGATTCATTTACATTAGATGTTACATGTCTATCTAAAGCAGGGCTCTCCAACCCTGTTCCTGGAGAGATACCCTCCTGTAGGTTTTCGTTCCAACCCCAGTTGTAATTTACCTGATTCAGATGATCAAACAGCTAATTATTAGAATCAGGTGCGCAAGATTAGGATTGGAGCGAAAACCTATAGGACGGTAGCGCTCTCCAGGAACAGGGTTGGAGAGCCTTGCTCTAAAGACATATTGTACAATAGTCCCCTAAAAATAGTTCATTGTTTTGGTATGCATTCATTACTTCTCAGACTATTAGAAGAAAGTCCCATTTCCATGACTGTGGAAAATGAAAATGCGACTGGCCTGTAATCTTTCATCTCAGGTTGGGAGCTGGGAGCACACAGTTACCTCTCCATTGAAGCTCTTTAAAACAGCCTCTGAGCTAGCCTGATGAAAGATATCAGTGTAGACAGTGGGCCCCAGGGACACCAACACCAACATCCAGGCCAATTTCAAAGGAAGTGGAGTTCCAAATCTCACTACCTCCTCAATATTAAATCAAAGGCGGTGTATATTATGAATATGATAAAAACAGGAGTTATTGCTTCTTTCAGTGGTATCCAAATTCAGACGTCTGCAGTAAAATGTGAGATACTGCCATTTTGAGGACTTTCACACATTCAGTAGTTGAGTGCTGCTCTAATATCAAGTTTAAAGGGTTAAAATAATATTGATAAATAAGAGAAAGGAGCGTACTTTTCTACACGTCTCTAATACTACAGTACATACTGACCTTTACCTCACAGTAATACCTTGTCTTATTTTAGTGCAAACATTTTTTCAAGTTACATAATGAATCAAATAAAACTAATACTCCTGAGGCAACCGGATTATGGTTTCATTTGAAATACATATTATATAAGCTATCAAAAACATACACATGGACGTAAACAGAAAAGGTTCACAGTTTGTGTTCAGTGTTTATAGCTTTGCTTTACCTGAGAATCACAAAGCACCCTGATAGCTCAGAGGATAGCCCTTTTTGTTCAATCAACTGGAATTCACTTGATTGAGTAATGCATTCATAAACATACATATGTATTACCAAATAAGCTATCTCCTACTGTACATAAACACTCCTGGTCAAATATTAAAGTTATTTCAGTGCTACATTCTGTAATAAAATGTTTTTATCAATTTTTACATTTCAGTAGATAAAATAAATATGTTAATAGTACTGCATTCAAACACAGTCATACACGCCTCTCTTCCTACAGCCACTGACTACATTTATTCACGACAAAACCTAGAGTCCAGTAACTTACTGTATAAAACAAACAAATGTATAATTTAAATACTATATCATAAGCATTACTTTACAAGTCAAGAGCAGGAGGAGGCTACCAAAAACCACCACCACCCCAAAGACCACTGAGGAGAGGACAGTAGGTGATCAGAATGAGCTCTGACAAGCAGAGTTGATGCTGTGTGCAGGTGGCCACAGGGCCCTGCTAACACAGTGACATAACATAGGGACACATCTTTGATGTGACACGTCAAAACAAAGCAGCAGAAGCAGAAATATGACATCACACAGTAGAAACCAGATACTGTCATTCAGTGTAGATGCTGAGAACATGAAATGTCTTTACATTATGGGTGTTCCGAGTCAGCTGGTGTAGTGTGGTAGTGTAGTGTATTGCCCTGTATCAGGGGTATATCGCTAGCAACAACAGAATAAATGATTACAGTAGAAAAGAGGAGAATATCTTCTTTCTAATGATGTCAACATTATTTCTCAACTCCTAATATAGAGCATCTTACACTTGTTGGAGCCAATTACATAGGCTACCAGTGCGTCAAGTGCCACTGGCTGCTGGTAAGCTTTCTTGACTTGGACATACATTTTTGCCAACATATGGCTAACCTTTTGTTCAACCAGCTTAACAGCTGCTTTTAGCAAAAATGTGTTTGGAGTTACCTTTCTAGCTAATAGGCTATGTTAGAGTTTACACTTCCTTTCCCAATTATAATGTGGGGAGGTCAAAATAATGAAAAACTATCTACCAAATCTACTCATTTTTTAAATGTTGATTATTTCTCCTTGCCATTATCATTCACTTGATGTTAAGACAAGACATGTGAGAAGAAATTGCTAACGTATGATGGGGGTCCCTGGGTTGCCCGTTTGCCTGGGAGGGGGTCCCTGGGCAAAAAAGGTTGGCGACCCCTGCCCTATAGAAAGAGCTGCTGCGATAGAGACACACTTTATTGGGATGGGATAAACAGATACCCAACTCCTGCTCATGCTTTGACATGCCTCCCCTCCCTCCACTTCATCCCCTACATCTGGTTGTCGTTGTACTGTGGGGTGTTGCTGGAGTACTGTTGGTCCGGCATCATGGCCCCGTGGCGGCCCCCCATAGCTGCCTGCTGTGCTGCCTGTTGGATGTGGGGGGTTCTTCCAGGCCCCTGTGGTCCACTCCTCCTGGGCCTTGCCTATGCTGCCCCCGCTGCCACGGTAGAAGTTATGGACCTGGAGAGAAGGAGCAGAAGGACAACAGGAAAATGTCAGGCTGCACATAAAGATGACAGAGAGCAATGGAGACCTTTGTTGCTTCCCTATGCACCAGCCGGCACAATGGGCATGAGTGAGTGACATAAAGATCACCAGTCCTGTGAAACCATAAACATCTTCATGCTCTACGTTTCCCATGGTTGTGACGGAACACAGAGGACACAGACTTGCCTTGGTGAGGGCGATGAAGGACAGCGTTGCCGTGGCAGTGAAAAAGAGGGTGGGGATGAGCATCAGCAAGGCGATCCAAAGGTTGTAGCTGAAGAAAGAGATGGTGGCTAGCCAGCCGCTGACAGGTGTAGAGGAGAAGAAGACAGTTAACATTTGCTCCATTACACTGAGTATACCAAACATTAGGAACACCTTCCTAATATTGAGTTGCAGCTCCTTTTGCCCTCAGAACTGTCTCAATTTGTCAGGGCATGGACTCTACAAGGTGTTGAAATCGTTCCACAGGGATACTGGTCCATGTTGTTGCTTTCCACAGTTGTGTCAAGTTGCCTGGATGTCCTTTGGGTGGTGGACCATTCTTGATACTCATGGAATATTGTTGAGCGTAAAAAACCGAGCAGCGTTGCAGTTCTTGACACAAACCGGTGTGCCTGGCACATACTACCATACCCCGTTCAAAGGCACTTCAATATTTTGTCTTGCCCATTCACCCTCTTAATGGCACACATACACAATACATGTCTCAACTGTCTCAAGACTTTAAAATCCTTCTTTAAAAAGCTTTCTCCTCCCCTTCATCTACACTGATTGAAGTGGATTTAACAAGTGACATCAATAAGGGATCATGACTTTCACCTGGATTCACCTGATCAGTCTATGTCATGGAAAGAGCAGGTGTTCTTAATGTTTTGTATACTCAGTGTACAGTATGTCTGCAGGATAAATGCTTTATGAGAACACTGATGCACTGAAGCTAAAGCTAAAACTCTCATTGATGCTGAAAATAAGACTATTATCATCCTCATCATCGTCATGACAATGGTATCAATTGTAGTAAAGTAAAGTAATCCACTTCACAAAATAGTAGAAGACATGATGCTATAACGAACAGTTGAACTTAAAATGACAGCGATCAGGATCACTTTATGTAGTCGGTTAATATCATGGATCATCCTTAAAAAGGTTTTATGTCCCACACATATAACCATCCATTTCTGAATGTTGACATTTATACACTTGATGGAAGCTGCCATTACAATGATATCTGCTAATCAAAGTGAAGCCAGGTGACATTTAGCCCTTAACAGCCTTAAACTCAAATGACAGAATTAAGTTATAAATGTCCTGAGTGAGGCTATTTCCTGACTGTCACCTACGGCATTGTTAATGATATGACAGGGTGTGGTAATGTAGGAGGTTATACTGCTGTCGTTTTAAAGACATAATTTTTTTGGCTAAACAGAGTTTGTCGGTTACACAATAACTTTCATTTATAATACTTTATGGAGAATTTCTAAGCATTAATACATGTGTATAATCATTCATAATGGGCTTATTAATTAAGGTTATTTTAATGTGTAACCAGTTAGTCTTACCAGTTTCCCCAGCCTGGGATCCCTATGCATTGGATGATACTGATGCCCACCTGGGCCATGAACACAAAGAAGAACGCCATGAAGTTGAACGAGCTGTCAGTCCTAGGAGAACAACAAAAGGAATTGTAAGTCCACAGACACACAACACATTATACAGTGTGGTACTTGTTAATAAGTAAATCACTTTTCAAGATTTCTCTTGGCGGTAACTGATTTCCCTTGACTGACAGTATATCACTATGATCAAGCATAATGGTGTCAAAGTAGGACTGGAAGGTTTTCCTGACCACATAGCCTGATCAAGAAAAACTATGGGCACTAGTTATAGCTTAAAATGATCTAGTGATAGTTGGATACCTTATGGGTGTGTCTGAAATCCACTTACTTGAAGGCCTTGTAGATGGGCCTGAACCAGCACACATAGGAGCAGGGGGTGAAGAGAATCAACCATATGATGGCCATGCCAAAATTTGTCACGCCCCCTCCACCCAGCATCCAAACAAAGCAGCCCACCAGATTCACAGCCAGGGTGATTGCATGCACTACAAAACACACCACCGGGAGAACACACTGTTATTCACACCAGTAGAACAATGCAAAAGTATAACAATAACACCAGTCAGGGAACAATGGTGCATGGCAGGATAGAGAGCCAGTAAGTGCTACACTCCACTCAGTCAGAATAGCTCTTAGATAAATGTGCACTTTCTGTCCACTCCGGTTCCTTGAGTGCCCTTTCTGCGGGTGTCCACATTTTCTTTCTTCTTCTCTGTTTTGCTCTGTCTCAGTAATCTAGCAAACCTACTCCTCTTAAGATGGAATTGGTTGTAATAAGAGCACTGCGTGAGCTAGGGGTTCAGTTCCAGCCTGCTCCACAGAACTGCCACAGGCAGCCAATCAGCTTCAATTACTGGTCCACAAAGGGAAGAGATATCCCTACATCTGAGCTACAAACCCAACCAAAGCTATAATAATAGACTCATTAAGTGATTAGCCTTTTTTCATCTCCGGCAAAGAAACGAAGTGAAGGCTAGAAGTACTTTTGTTGTTTTCTGTACAATTCTGTCTATTCATTTAATGCAACAAGGGTGACTATTCAATGAGATGAGTTTAAGGGATTAAAATACATTTTAGAATGACTGAAATCATAGAAACATAAACTCATAGAAACATCAAACATGCAGAGCAAGCACAACACACAAAAGGAATGAGAGGAAGGATATAAGAGTTTATTCTATCAACACTGTTAGTGGTGTAGAAGTGCAAACGCAGAGGTACAGAATACCTGTTTAAATGTTTAAAAATCACTTAATGGGGGGATCTGCAGAGAGAGTAAAAGATAAGTCATTAGATGAGAAGAAGGGGCAGCAAATGCATAATCTCCCATGGGCCTGGATGACAAATACACCAGTGGAGGCTCCTCAGAGGAGGAAGGGGAGGACCATCCTCCTCAGTGAATTTCAGAAAAATGTAAATAGTGAAACAATAAAAAAGTTATCATTTTTAGATCGAATTATACTAAATATATTCAAGTCACCAAATAATTGATTAAAACACTGTTTTGCAATGAAGGTCTACAGTAGCCTCAACAGCACTCTCTGGGGTAGCACCATGGTGTAGCCGGGGGACAGCTAGCTTCTGTCCTCCTCTGGGTACATTGACTTCAATACAAAACCTAGGAAGCTAATGGTTCTCAACCCCTTCCATAGACTTACACAGTAATTATGACAACTTCCGGAGGATGTTCTCCAACCTATTAGAGCTCTTGTAGTATGAACTGACATGTTGTCATCCCAATCAAAGGATCAGAGAATGAATCTAGTACTGAAAGCATAAGCTACAGCTAGCTAGCACTGCAGTGTATAAAATGTGGTGAGTAGTTGACTCAAATTGACAAAGACAATAGTTGAACAGTTTTGAACAAATTAATTTTTTCAAAAATGAAGAAGCAAGAGAGAGAGAGAGAGTGAGAGAGAGAGAGAGAGAGAGAGAGAGAGAGAGAGAGAGAGAGAGAGAGAGAGAGAGAGAGAGAGAGAGAGAGCGAGAGCGAGAGAGAGCGAGAGCAAGAGCAGAGCTAGCTATATTTAGTTGTATTCTTTTTTCACATTCACTTTCACTTACCTAGCTAGCGAATGCAGATAGCTAGTTTAGCCTACTCAAACACCCAGCTCAAACAGAGAGGGATGCTATGTTAGCTAGTTGGCTATGGCTATCCAATACTGGAACTCTTCCAAGTCAAGGTAAGCTTTTGGTTTTTCTTAATTTATTGCCACCGGGGCCCGCCGGTGTAACTGCTAAACTGCTTGCTGTACACTGTACTGCATGATTGTAGTGGGTTTATTAGCGCATTACTTCTAGTAGCTAGCTATGTTGACTATGACGTTAGCTAATATGGTGACAATGATGTAGGCTGTGTGTACCGGTTAGCAGTTATGGTATGAAGGTTTGACTTGGAAAGGTTTTTTCGCCTGGTCACAGACAGCTGTTGTATTGTGCACTGAAGTCCACAACCGAAGGGAAAATGTGAGAGGAGAAGAGTGCGTAGATCTGAGAATAAATTATACAACGAGTAAATGATCATGCTGTTTGTATGTGGCTACTATGAAAGTGAACTGTGTTTGCGGTGATCATGGGTGTATTCATCCCGCCAAATTCTGATTAAAAACGTTTCTTAAACGGAAGCAAACGGAACAAAACTGGGATAAATCATACGTTTGCAACTATTGGACTTATGATTACGCCCTTAGATCAGCTAGATGCAGGCAAGAGTGTGCAAGGTGGTATTGAATGTGTCACTGTCTGTCACCTTGATTACTCACATTTTTCTCTCGACTCTGTGCACCTACATTGTAAACTTTAATTTGTTGGCTAGATTGTAGCAACCTCATGATGGGTATAGGGATAATTTGAGTATCATGTAGTAGCCTAAACCTATCGATGTTACAATGAGCTGGGTGAATGTAATATGAATGACTGTCATCCAATATGCTGTAATAGAAATAAAGCCATGCTCATTTTTAAAAATGGTCCTCCCTCATCTTAAACGGCACTGACCGCCACTGACATACAAATATCTAGTTACAGCAGAACACCCTCTGTCATTCTTTGTAGCTGTGGTGGATAAAGACAACCCATGTGGCATGGGAGAGGATAACTGTCAGCTCTCGTGTGTTCACCACAATGATCTAATCTAAACAGTAAGCTACACTGGAGAGAGGGCTACACAAAAACTCTGCACAGAGGGGAAACTTGTTTCACACTATTGTGGCTTCCTGAACCGTACTGTCCTTGCACAGTTATTTTCCTTTTACATGTTCCTTTCCAGCACAGTTCCAGCAACTATGGTTGATGTGTATTCAGGCCAGCGCAGTGCAGCTTGGCTAGGCTCACTTGGCTAGGCTCAGCAGTGTGAAAGAGGTATAACAACTCATAACTCCTAAATATGTGAACTCTATGACAGAGTGGCTGACTAGAGTTGTTCTAGTATGGGCTGTGGGTAGTAGGCCGTGGGCACTCACAGATCCACAGGTGGTAGAGTCTCTTGCACATGGTGCGATGCTGTTCAGGGATCTCCTCATCAAAGTCCTGGTAGAAACATGGCTGCAGGGGGATGAACCCCGGTATTGGAGGGAAGTTATTCTCTGCTGGAGAAATGGCAATCATTTCATGAGTCAATAATACATCGGTGGCATTGGTAGGTGTGTCATGTTAGGGTAGATACTAGTGTTTGTATGATTGGTTGATGAGAGACTAGCCAAACATTACAGTAAATGACTTTTATAGAACACCATGATTATGTACCAAAACATATGCATGCGTGTGTCAATTTCAATTCATGCAAATCCTTACCAGATGAGTGTTGATTTTGTTGTTTGGATTGTTTTGGTTCAATCTTTGAATTAAAAATAAAGGAAGTGTAGCTTTGTAAATGAGTATTTAAAACTCAGTAACAACACTAAACATCAGCTTTCACTCACAGGGAAATGTATTTGCACATTATATTAGTCGCCTAACATTATTAATTGAACAAAGATTATTGAAAGAAAAGAGATTAACTCAATTATGGCAGTGTGAGCCAGTGTGAACCACTTATGATATACTGTAGTATGCTTATCAATGCAGTGTTTAAGATCATAATCTTAATGTAGTACATTCGATGAAGAGATTTACTGACACACACAGAGACGGTTGGAGGAGGTAATGGTGGTTAGTTTAAAAAATTTGGTGTGGGAGTAAAAGTGGACATAATAAAGCAGCCAGAGTATTCACGAACACCCCAGTAATAACTAACATTCGCAGTGTTTTTGATTTTAATTTGTGAATAGAACCATATACTAGGTACTCGTTAAGTAAAGTATCTTTATAGTGATCCTGATAGGGACTCATCTGACCCCAACTGCCTGCATAGAATTCCTTTGTAAACATAATCGGCTTACCTCCCCCCCGTCCTGAGCGCACCGTTGCTATTTACAATGCTTCTGTCCCTCCGCTGCATGCGTTATCAGTTCACCTCATCGAATATGAGGAACGAGAAAGTCGATAATAAAGAGATAAAGTAGAATAAATCACCGTTCTTTTTTACTTTTTTATAGAGATCGTGGAGGTAATAAATAATGGAGTATATGTGGAAATCCTGTGCATAGTTCTGAAATCACACTGCCTAACGCGATATCTGCGTTTTAACATTAGTTCGAATCGCTACTTGCTCTCCCTCGTTCATGGCGGCTGCCTCAGGAGCTGAAGTTAATTTCCGTTAAGAGAAAGCATTAATCAGTGACCTATCTGGTGTATGGGATCATTGACTCATGATTGTACTCAAATGAATGTTTTGAGATTAATTAAATAGAGGATTATTGATCAATAATGATCAAGTAGTAGGTAATTTTGAGTTAATATTGGATAAAATATTTCACTTAATGGAATTGAGAAATAATGGTAGAAAGGTTGTGAGGGTTTATTTAGCATGTTGAATAGGGGCATGGGGTTTATAGGGAGGATAACAGTGTTTAAGTGTGTTAATGTTAGCAATAATGATAAACAGAAGGGATGTTAGCAGCAGATGGCATGTTGATATTGGTTGGTTTTGGTTTGCCAGCTAGGGGGTTCAGTTCAGTACAGCTTTATGATTAGAGTTACCCATCATCTATCTATCCCCTTGACATAATCCTCTGAATGTTTCATCTAACAGAGTAATATGACATTTATTTTGTAAAGATTTATGATGGATGAATTTAGCATGTGGATTTTTACTAAGCTTTCTTGTTTACAGTAAACCTCAACCTTTATTTTAACACTGGTTAAACATTTAACATCTATTACAACAGTAATGACTGGCATACCCAAAATGCACTGTCTGGTATAGGCCTTGTGTCTCAAATAGGCTTAGCATGACAAATTAGGATGTATTGACTATAGAGCCTCTCCAGCCCTTTTCACTACAGATAAGGAGCTTAACTGAGTGAAATAAGAATATTGATTTACACTACTTATTTTTTGTGATTAATTGAATTTTAGTTATTTAGCAGAGTTATCAGAGCGATTACAATTAGTGAGTGCATACATTTTTTCATATGGCCCTCATGGGAATCGAAACCACAACCCTTGCTTGCAAGCACCATACTCTACCAACTGAGCTACAGGGAGGGTTTTAATCCTCATAACTCAAAGCCCTGTAGTAACCTGATTCTGGTGTTGGCAGGCAGGGGCCTTGCTTTGAAAGACTGGAGGATGCCAAGAGCCCCATGCTGAGAGGAAGGGGGTGGGAGTCCTCACAACAAAGAAGGAGAACACAGGAATCCCGCAGTAGCACTCCTGTTGAACAACCATAGGGGGCACCTGTGATCCACCTTTCCTCAAACTGAATGAGTGTGATGAGCGTGGTCAGTATGCTACAGCTACTGCTACTGCTGAAGCTACCTTGGGTGACTATGGGTCGTTTTCCTGTACTATTTTAGATAGCCTAATGAAGATGATTTTTGGAGTGTTCCAAAAAATTGATTTGACTTGTGTGGTTACCTAGGAATAGTTGCTGTGCCATTTCTCGTTTGTGTAAGTAACTATTTTCATAGCTGGGGTTACGTTAGAGGTGGTTCTCTTTCACACACACACACACACACACACACACACACACACACACACACATACACACACACACACACACACACACACACACACACACACACACACACACACACACACAACAGAAAGAGAGACACACTCAGAGAGTACGCACTCTATCTCTTTCTCTCTCCTCCATCTTATCTCTCTCCTATCTCTCTCTCTCTCTCTCTCTCCTCTCTCTCTCACTCACACTCACTCACACACCTTTCCCGCTCCCTCACTCACCTACTCTCACTCTCTCTTCACACAGACACACACACACACACACACACACACTCACACTCAAAGTATATGCAGAGTAAATGCAAAACTAACATCCACATACAGAGACACCATGTTTGCACATGCACCAGTGGAGGTTGCTGAGGGGAGGACAGCTCATGATAATGGCTGCAGTGGAGTATAATGGTGGAATGGAGTGAATGGAATGGTATCCAAAATATTTATCATTCCAGCCATTATTATGAGCCGTCCCCTCAGCAGTCTCCACTGACATGCACCCAGTGCATGTGAGTTAAAAAACACTTCACTTGCATAAAACACACACACACTTACACACAGCATCCACATAACCCTGAGAAGGTGTTGGTATGTGTAGAGATGCATTGCTGTCTCAGGCTGCCAGTCGTGTAAACCCACAGCCACTTGGAGGCCAATACAGTAATGTAAGATGCCACAGACAATAGAACACTATGGAAAATCTGAGAAACCAGGCCTGCTATTATAGCAGACTTCGAAAAGGCATTTGATAAAGTAGACGGGTTTATATATAAATGCGGAGCATTTCAATTTTGGAGAATCTCTTATAAAATGGGTAAATTCATGTATAGTAACCCTAGGTGTAAAAGAGTAAATAATGGTATTTCTCAGAAAGTTTAAACTGTCAAGAGGAGGAAACAAGGTGTACTATGGCATATCTATTTATGTGTGGTATCGAGATGTTAGCTATTAAAATCAGATCCAACAATAATATCAGGGGATTAGAAAAGGGCTTAAAAACAGTATTGTACCGCTGATGATATGTTTTTTTTAAATCCACAACTAGAATCCCTCAAGCCTAGAATTAGATACATTTTTAACCCCCCTGGATTACAACCAAATTATGACAAATGTACTATATTACATATTGATCACTAAAAAATAAAACATTTTACATTAGCATGTAGTTTACAATAAAATGGTCTGATGGGAGTGGATATACGAATACAATCCCAAAGGAAATAAATGATCTCACTTCAATACATTTTAATAGAAAGTTAGCAAAAAAGATAAGATTTGTACATGGAAAGGTAAAACACAATTTGTGGAAAAATCACCCTGATTAACTCTTTAGTATTATCCCAGTTTACCTATTTGCTTATGGTCTTGCCTACGCCTAGCGAACAGGTTTTTTAATTATGGGAGAAAAAAAATATTCATTTTATTTGAACGGAAACAGACAAAATTAAAAGGGACTATTTATATAATGAATATAAATGGAGGATAGAAATTATTAAATATTAAAGATTAGACATCAATAAAAGCTTCAGTCATACAAAAGTTATATTAAATCCGAACTGGTTCTCAAGCAAATTAGTAAGATTGTTCACCCAATGTTCAAGAATGGCCTTTTAAGATAAACCACTCACAGTTATTTGAAAAGGAAATAATCTCCCAAATATCACTATTTCTAAAACAAGCTATAGAAAGTTGGTTGCAATTTCAATTTAATCCTCCAGAAACGACAGAACAAATAATGCAACAAATATTGTGGTTAAACTCAAATATACTAATTGACAAAAAACCCTGACAACATAAAAAAAAAGTATAATTTCGTAAATGATATATGGTAGGAATGGTGGAGTTATGGCTCGCATATGCAGCTAACAAAAATATATGGAAATGTCTGCTCTACCCAAAATTACAACCAAATAATTGCAGTTACTCGCAAAAATGTAAGAGGAAAGTGGAAGGGGGAGAAAGTAAGGAACTTGTCTGCTCGACCTTGCATTAAAGAACATAATTGGTTAAGGAAAACTGTGATAAATAAAAAAGAATAGTTCATAGGACTAAAGGATTGACAGCGTCCCATATAGATTGCAAAACAGTTGGGAAGAGATTTTTGACGCACATCCATGGCATAGTGTTTATGAACTGATAGTAAAACGACACCGGATTAAAATTAGAATCTTCAATTTAAATTATTATATACAATTCTTGCTACCAATAGAATGTTATTTATATGATGGATAAATCTTCCCAGCTGAAGATTTTGCTGTGAAGAGACAGAATCATTAGATCATTTGTTTTGGTATGTCATTTGTAGCTTGTTTTTGGACACAGGTCAGGAATGGCTAAAGGATTGCAATACTTACCTGGAGCTAACCTTGCAATAGATATGGGGATCTGAAAAGTATAGTAATGATCAATAACAAATAATACTTTTAGCAAAAAAATATATTTTAATTACAATCTGTAGAAACAATGAGAATAGAAAGGTTAGAACTTTTGTAAGACATCACAGTACAGTTGAAAATATATGGCAAATAGAAATCCTGTATGGACGAGTGTAAAAGATGATGGGAGGTGTTGAGGGAATTGAAGGATTGGACAATAACAACTAACAACAACTAATAACAAGGTAACTAATAATGTAAGCATAGTGTATAATAAGTATATAGTTGGAGGTTGGGAGCTTTTGTGAAAGAGACAAGAAAGATATATATAGAAGAAACCAATGGAATATGAAAATATGGAGAGGGAGAGAGAAGAAGTTAGGAGAAAAACAAACAAAAATATAATTATTGTAGATTGACGTGTCATAAAATGTAGATAGTAAGTATAAGCTGGAAGTAAAGGCCTAAGCATGTGTTACTAGTTACTAAGTTGGAAAGGTGGTGGGGTTGGAAAGTAAAAAGGGAAATATATAATATTTAGAGGATGTGATGAATGTATGTATGTATGAGATGTATGTATGTATGTATGTATGTATGTATGTGGGTATGTATGGGAGTATATATATATGTATATGTATGTGTATATGTATGTATGTGTGTATATATATATATACAGTGGGGAGAAAAGATTTGATACACTGCCGATTTTGCAGGTTTTTCTACTTAAAAGCATGTAGAGTTGTAATTTTTATACAGGTAACATCAACGTGAGAGAGGAATGAAAAAAAAAATCAGAAAATGACATTGTATGAATTTTTAAGAAAATAATTTGATTTTATTGATGATTAAGTATTTGATAATCAGAAAAGCAGAACTTAATATTTGTAAGAAACCTTTGTTTGCAATTACAGAGATCATAGCTTCCGTAGGTTTGAAGGTTTGCACACACTGGAGAAGGGATTTTACCCAAAATTAGATCCAGGGTGTGCTGGGCAATAAGATCAGCTCCCTCCAAAGATTTTATTGGTCAGGTTGGAGACTGGTAGGACAGGATGAGATGATTTTAGGAGCCACCTCCTTATGGGGGGGGTGTCATGCTGGAAGACCCAGCCACGACTCCATCTTCAATGCTTTACTGAGGGAAGGAGGTTGCTGGAAGATCTCACGATAATGGCCCATCCATTCCCCTAAGAGTCCCCTTTGCAGAAAAGCACCCCCAAAGAAGCTATTTTTGTTATCAGACCACATGATCCCCCCATTCCTCCTCTGGATCATCCAGATGGTCATTGGCAAACTTCAGACTCGGGCCTGGACATGGGCTGGCTTGAGCAGGGGGACTTTGAGTGGCTTGAGGATTTGAATCATGAGGGATAGGTGCATTACTAATGGTTTTGAGACTGTGGTCCAGTCTTTCAGGTATTGACCAGGTCTGCTGTGTATTGGGTGATCCCTCACCTTCCACATGATCATTGATGCCCCACGAGGTGAGATCTGGATGGAGCCCCGAGACCGAGGATGATGAGATTTGAACCTTTATTTTTAATAATTGGCCAACAGTTGTTGCCTTTCACCAAGCTGCTTGCCTATTGTCCTGGTAGCCCATCCCAGCCTTTGTGCAGGCTCCACAATTTATCCTGATCCGCCATTGGGCCAGAGAGGTTGGAGTGTTGATTGAGGTGTGGACAGGTGTTTTATAAGGTAACGAGTTAAACAGGTGCAGTTAATACAGGTAATGAGTGGAGAACAGGAGGGTTTTAAAGAAAAAACTAACAGGTAGTGAGGAGCCGGAATTAGGGATAGGTGATAAATACTTAATGTATGCAATAAATGCAAATTAATTATTAAAAATCATACAATTGATTTTTGGATTTTTGCTAGATTCGCGTCTCTCACAGCTGATGTGTACATGAGTAAAAAATACAGACCTCTACATGCTTTGTAAGTAGGAAAACCTTCAAAATCGGCAGTGTATCAAATACTGTTTCCCCACTGTATATATATATAAAACATGGGGGATTGGAAGTGATGCAGACAATTACATTGATGGAAGTTACAATCTATCTGCAATATTAAGCTGATCTACCCCCCCACCCAAAAAAAAAAAGAAGCAAAAAAAAAGATGTCACAGACAAGCCTCTCTGCAAACACGCATCACGAACTCACACACACACTCTCTTCCTCTCTCTCTCTCCCTCTCTCTCTCTCCCTCTCTCTCTCTCCCTCTCTCTCTCTCTCCCTCTCTCTCTCTCCCTCTCTCTCTCTCCTCTCTCTCTTCTCCCTCTCTCTCTCAATCTCTCTCTCTCAGTCTTATCTCTCTCTCTCTCTCTCTCTCTCTCTCTCTCTCTCTCTCTCTCTCTCTCTCTCTCTTTCACACACACACACAAATACAACACACACACACACACAGCTTCAGGGATAGGAAAGATTGGCCTGCACACTGTTTTCTCTACAAGAAGGTTGTTTGGCAGCCCACCTCATTCTTCTCCAATGACACAGAGAAGTATTTTGATGGCAGTTGACATGTCTGGCAACAACAAAAAAGCTTAAAATACTCATATTATAAAACCACAAGGACTATTTTATCTGCCTGATGTGTCACATTAAGAAGTTATGGCAGTAAATGTCAGTGATGAAATCCTTAAAAATAGCACGGCTGGCATCTGCTCGCCCAAGGAGACACAATACAGTCATTGTCTCGTCTCCTCTTCTCAAAACGCATGACACACATCACATACTATACGATTTAGCCTGTGTAAAACTGACAGTATCAGAGAGAGAGCTCTGAGAAATGAATAAACAAGCCAATTAGTATTCAAAGGCCCCCGTCTGCCTGTCCGCTGTTGCAGGTAGGCATCTGTCCACTTGTCCTCACTAGAGACAGGGGTGAGACAGGGGAGAGTGGCCTGTGAGAGAGAGAGGCACCGCTGGGCATCACAGACCTCCCCCTGAACACCCTGGCCCCTCAGCTCAGCTCAGCCAAACCCTCACTGCCTCCTATTGATCTGCAGTAGATGACTAAAATATCCATATTTCTCTCACCAACTAACGCAGCGGATGGATACACTTTGGAGCGTTGAGGATAAACAGGCCGTATTTAGAAAAGCCACATGGTATTTGGAAATTTCACCATCATTGAGATGAGCTACTACATCCTTAGAAAGAAAGGTGCTATCTAAACCTAAAAGGGTTATTCAGCTGTCCCCATAGGAGAACCCTTTGAATAACCCTTTTGGGTTCCATGTAGAACACTTTCCACAGAGGGTTCTTCATGAAACCCAAAAGGGTTCTACCTGGAACCAAAAAGGGTTTGCCTATGGGGACAGCTGAAGAACCGTTTTGGAACCCTTTTTTCTAAGAGTGTATAGTCCCAAATGGTGGATGTCATGTTTGAATCATTCCCCCAAATCTTCCCAGCCAGAAGAAATGTCTGTTTCCAGTTTATAAGATCTCTATGTTGGAATGGCTCTGAAGCTTTTCAGACGTAACAGGGGCCGACTGGGGGTCAGCACATCTCTGGGAGAGATCCTTCTTGCCTCCCTGGCAGCAGAGAATGCACAGACATAAGCTCCATTCTCTTTATGTGTGTGTATCATGAACATATTCCATGCTACACATAATCTTCATCAGAGACTCATAGATGGAAATGTGAATGTCTTTGAAATGTTCTGAACAGGCTTTCAGGAGCTCCTTGCTTCCCTTCTTAAGTCTGCTGCAACTCTTTCCTCTTATCTCTCCCCCTCCTTCCCTCCTTCCCCCCCTCTCCCCCGTCCTTACTCCTGTTCCTATCTGACCCTCTCTCTGTACTCAATGAATATTCACCAGCGGCAGGCCCAGTCTCGACAGTGCTTATTAAAACCATCTATAATGACATGCACCTTCAATAGAAAGTCAAAACACAGATAAGAGTGGGCTGGTGGTGGGGGCTCTCTCTCCCACAGCTAACAAGGCCCACATTGATGGGACACTTGAGACGACGACATGTTAGCAGAGCAGGACCGAGCTTTCCTTTCACAGCAACACAGCCTTTTACTGAGATTTAAAATCTACTTTTAAGCTAATTAGGATAAGAGCCGCTTCCTTCACAGAATATTGGTTATAGCCTGTGTTCTGAGGGATTCTGCCCACCCTGCTTCCCCTCCACTCCTCCTCCCTGGCTTCCCCTCTCTTTGCCCCTCTCAGCGGAGGAGATTAGGATGGGAAAGTCAGCTTTACCTCATCAGCTTGGCCAACACTGCATTGATGAGGCACAATGAGCCTTTTCTTGTTCTGGTTGATTACTTGATATATCTTCCCCTAGACAGAGGGCACATACTGTAAGAAATTAGGACTTGATGATGAGATGGTGAATGGTGCTACTAGTGGGTGTATTCCCTCTAGTGGGTGTATCCCCTCACCTCTCCCTCTGTAGGCAGATTGGTAGGAGTGGGCAGAAGGCTGGGCTTTTGTGCCTTTGCCCATGAGATCATAACCCAGGATGTGCTTAGAATAATGAAAAGAGGGAGGCATTACATCATGAACACTCACACACACACACACACACTGGTACCTCATTGAATAGTATTGTGTGTGTGTGTGTGTGTGTGTGTGTGTGTGTGTGTGTGTGTGTGTGTGTGTGTGTGTGTGTGTGTGTGTGTGTGTGTGTGTGTGTGTGCGTGTGTGCGTGCGTGCGTGCGTGCGTGCGTGCGTTCGTTCATTCGTTCGTTTGTGCGCATGTGTGAGTGTCTCTGTGTGTGATGTAAGTACATATTTGCCTTGTTAAACCCTGAATATGAATGTCCTCCTCCCACCCTGTTCCCCCCTCAGTGCTCCAGGGTTGGGCATGCTGCCAGTGCACCCTGGTGGTATTGTACTACTAAAGTAAACCATTTGCCCAGTCACCCTCTATGCCCATGTGCCACCCCTAAGTCTTGGTTTCTATGGAGACCCCTTCCTCTTTGCCAAGCATGCACTCAGCACCCCGCCAGTGGAAGGGGGTGGGATAACACCAAGCCGGCCAATCACACACACTAACCTCATTTACATATGCAAACATGGACCATGAACTTCACCATAGTGCACAGTTTGCTCCCCAAATTATTCTACTAGTGTTGGTTGAATGGCTGTTCTGAGAAGAAAAAGGGGTAGTAAAAAGCTATTAATTTCACCCAAACCACTTTTGTTGTTTGAGTTGCGCACAAATTGCATCATCTGACGTGTAAATGAAAAGATAAGCACATAAGATACTTATTTTTGTATTTTGTCTTTTCTCGTCCCCAGTAGCATGTTCTTTGTTAACATAACTCATGGTATGTTTGTCTGATGTAACTTCCCCTCAGCTCTTCCACCAGAGGGCAGTGTTCTGTCAGTGTCTTCTCCTCTCCTTATCGTAGGGCAGTCGTACCGCTGCTTGTCAGACAGATAGACCTGACCTTGGGGGGATGAAATGCAGCCACTACAGCAGTCAGCACGACCAAAATACAAACACCTCAGCACTTCAACAACACTGTGACCTCTACAGAGCACAAAGGCCAGGGCAGGAACCACAGCCAGAGACAGAGGCCAGGAGAGATATGGGACCGTACAGGTGGGTGGGAGGGGCGAGGCAAGAGAGGAAAATGGATGCTTATCTCAGCTAATTTGCATGGCCTTTTTGACAACCATTAAAAGTGTACAGCGAGACAGGACAGGGTTTGGGCCTGTTAAGTTTTACAATCGCTCTGCCTCAGCCTGTCCTCTGAGCATGGTAATCCTGTCTACTACTGCCATCCATTGTCCAAGATGTAAAACCCCACACACAACTAATTACGTTTTAACAGGCCCAAGGAGAATAAGGAAAAATCTGATTTGTTCACATACAGGAAAAACACAAACGTTTGGTTCATTGCCAAAAAAAAAACGACTTTCCCTGTTCACTCAAGCCTGACAACTTTACTATCCCAATTGGCCTCATTAAGTGGAACCTCAAAGTGTTTAAATAATTTGTCTGCAATAAGCTTGCTCTATCTTTAGCTCTCTTGGCTCGCTCTCTCTGACTTGTTTACGTCGTGAAGAGAAAGGAGGCCCAGAGTTAAAATAGCAGTCCATAGTTCCTGGAGCAGATGTAGGATCTTAATTTGATCACCCTGTTGAAGAAGGACGTTCCAGCAATTTAAAACCTGTATTGTATTTGAGTTTTAAAAAGGCGTCTGAAGTTTGTAATTCCCACTTTTAAATTTCAGACTTGATTTTCCCTTACGAAAAATGTATCAACCCCTACAAAATGTCCATCGATTATAATCCACATCATAATTCACATTTCCTGTTGTTGCAGGATTATTTTCTTGCTATAGCAAACAAGCTCAAATTAAGATCCTATATCTGTATTGTGTTATCCTGTGTCAAAAATAACCTTTGATGTGGTAATGAGAGAGACCAGTGTAGAATCGCAGCGCCACAGACCTCAAAATGCGTTCCATCTGAACACAGTCTACTGCGAGGCTTGTTTCTGTAGTGTTAACAAATCACAGATGGGGTACTCTTGTTGATGTTCTGGTGGGTTCTGTCGGTCTATGGTTTGGGGGGATATTGTGAATTAGGATCAGAGCACAGTTGCTCAGGACCATGTCTCTTCTGCTGTCTCTAGCTCTTTGGCACTAGGAGGACAAATCACGTCTCATCACTATGTAAACATGCATGTCTGGAGCACTGCGACTTTGTTTCTACCATGGGCTAACTAACATTCATGTAGTACCGGGATGGGCAACTGGCGGCCCTTTTGTAGGCCCCACGGATCAATTTCTGAAAAATATTTACAAAGAATAATTTGCTAAAATAATTTCTGAACTTGGTCGGGGTCTCAACTTACTATTGAGAGTTGGAATAGTAGAACACATAAGGTGCAATTTCTATATTTGTTTTGTGCATCAGCAGTTTTTTTTACTTCTTATGTCAGTCACTGACAGTCACCCATGTCAGCTAACGTTTGTTAGATTGGTTAATTAGTCTAGCCAGCTATCTAAACTTGTAGTAACCGTGGTCGAATTACTGACCTGGGGGCCCCCATTGATTTTGTTAGTCACTCTCACTCAGATATCATATTAAAAACTGCAAACATTTCTCTTCACTCTATAGCAAAATGTGTAGAATTGCAGGACATTAGCTGTAAAACTGATAACTTTTCTTCTCTGCCCGATCACGAAATGAATAGAATTGCATGAAACTTGTTATAAAATTACAAAATCATCTCTCCGCCCCATGGCAAAATGTGTAGAATTGCAGGAAACTTGCTTTAAAACTACAACATTGCACCCTTTGCTCCTGTCATGTTACATGTCACATGTCACATGTCACACACATAGAGGTTGTCCTCTCTGTCTCTTTTTCTTTCTCAATACTGTTTGAGATCACACTTTGAACAAACAACTTTAAAAGGCATTTCTAAAGTCTTCCTAAGCATCATATAGCTTATAAAGGGTTTATAAAGGCTTCATTCATTTATGTTTTGGTTAAAGTAGGAACATATTCCTTTTAGGTAAGTAATCACTTTTAGAATGCAGCCTACTACACTTTGCATGGTGATGGAGAGTTTTAATTACAGGGGTCATACTATTTACGGTACTACCTCTCACTGACAGCTGTTCCTGTATTGAAGTAACCAATGCACTCAGTATTTTAATGACGGCTGAAGAAAGGAGAGAAAGCGTTGTCAGACCACAAGCACTCAGGTCCAAACCACATCTGGTATTACGCTCAAAAGGAACGTTACTAATCCAATAACAAATGATCCAGATAACAACACAATCACAGGATTTGTGTCCGCACATGGTATTGAAATTCATCCCACCTGGCCCAAAACACCAATCTCTCTGAATGTGGCCATAATCCAACCACACAGGACACATTTCAACACCAGGTGTAGAAAGAGAGCATTGTACATTGGCGAGGCATTGAACAGGAGATGGGAGGAGTACTTCTTAGCCATTCACCACAATGTGGTCCTCTGTAGCTCAATTGGTAGAGCATGGCGCTTGTAACGCCAGGGTAGTGGGTTCGATCCCTGGGACCACTCATACGTAAAAATGTATGCACACATGACTGTAACTCGCTTTGGATAAAAGCGTCTGCTAAATGGCATATTATTATTATGACAGGACAGACTCAGATCGACCCGTCAGATCCTAGAAGACCCTGGAAACAATGGTCTGCAATGCAAAGTGTCTGTGCAGACACTAATCCCTCAGCCACATTTCCCCAAGTTGACCCAACCCATCTCCTCCTGTATGCTATACCATTCCCCTGGCTGCAGAGCGGAAATGGCACATGGGGCTGCTGGGTATACCACAGCATGTTATTGTCTCCTCTCTCTCAGAGGGCTGGGGTCCAGCTGGCTCCTGCTGTGTGTTTGCATGTGAAAACCAAAGGCGGGTCCCTTAACACATGGTGCAGGGCAGGGCAGGCCAGGCGGCAACTAGATGGGTGATTGGGATGCATTTAGAGCCCCTTCACTAGTGCGGGAACACATGTTCCATCCCTGGTCCCCATCTTTACCTTTTTCCACCTCCCTCTCTCTTCTCTCCCCCTCTCTCTCTCTCTCAGCTCTCTGGATAGGGGAGAGGGTGAGGCTGCCTGCCCTGAGAGTTGAGCTAAAAAAATTATCTATCTATTCAACTGATTCAAGGGTGTTGGTTAAACCATGGAGCACTAAGGGGCATATATTATGTTGGCTATCATAATGATGTGTGATATGAATAGTTATCTGGGAGAAAGCTTGTTTTGCTGTAGGCTGTATGAGTGCCACATGTGCATCTTGAACACTTGGCATGTGCACCCAACCTCTGGTTGGACACCACTTCTGTTTTAAACATCAGCTGATTCACCTGCGCAAGCTGTGTCTTCCAAATGAAACTGCAGAATACAGGGAGTTTGATTCTATTCGCAAGTGTAGAGCTCAACAACGAATAATGGGGGGTAGGTGGGGTGAATTATTGGCAGCGTTAATTATTGGCAGCGTTTCAGGTGACTCCAGTGGACACCTAAAGCAGGATTTGCCAGTGTGTTCGAGGGAGAGTGTGTATGTGTGCATACGTCCGTGCTTGTGTGTGTGTACGAGTGTGTGTGTGGAGCAGCCAACACACTTGCATTCGCTCACAGCATGGCGATGAAGCGCCGAGAGACACGACGGCTCTCTCCCGACTAAATGCGACCCTGTTCTGAGTGAAAGCAGGGGACTATGCCAAAGGGATATACATTAACTAATAGCCAACTAATATTCTACTTCAGAGAGGAGATTATTGCGGATTCCATTATATGCATGTTGCTAGCGGTATAGCTGGCTGTAGAGACCCACACGCTGCTTTACCCCTCTGCTGGAAATCAATGCTTTACATGGCGGTGGAGACTATCTGGTTTTTCTATCTACTTTCGTTGGGCTTCTGTGGACCATCCGTTCAAGGTAAGTCGCGTATCTTAATAGAAATGTAATTGACTTGCGCATGCCTTTCAAGTTAGTAGTGTATTCTATTATAGTTATCTGTCAGAACATGCAGGTGCGATAAGAAGAGATTGGTTGGTGAACACATTTTGCACCTTGCTCGTTACAGTGTGTGTATCTAACTGTTTAGTCTAGGTATCAGTTCTATGGTAGAGCTATCTAGCAAAGGCTGTAACATTCTTACTTTTTTCAATAGCCTATTCGTCTTCCAACACACACTGTCGGTTTTCTCTTTATACCCAATGCTGGACTGCCCGTTACAAAGTTAGTTGCACATCTGCAACTATGTAACCATTATCAGCACATAACGTATTTAATGTTACAGTGGAGGCATGCGTTATTTGAAGAGGTGCTGTGGAGTTGAGTTTGAGGAATGTGGGGTGCGTTTCAAGAGGTTTAAATAATGAGCGTTAAACATGTGGCCTGTGGCTTTTCTGCACAAATATCATTTTTCAAAATTAAAAAACGTTGCCGATGGTACAAAATAATTATTCAGGCATCACGATTTATAAATCCAATGCAAAATGTAGCTTAGCCAATACCCCATATTGCTAGGAGAGGAGTTTGCCTCTAGTAAGGTGTAGGCCTAAATAACACTGTTATTACAATTATTAATGAGCTGCTCTCATACCTTACACACGATCTGGATTTTAAAAAATGCCTTCAAAAATAATGTTTCTTATCTATTGTCACACAATTTAATGTATGTTTGTGCTCTTGCCTCGAAACAAATGAAGGCTTATTATATTTTGTGATGTTTCAATCGTCCTATCGAACATCGTGCCTTATGTTTTGGGGGCTTGGGAGAGGATGCATTCGCTCGCTGCCTTTCAGGCATTGCGGTGGCCTTCAGATCCAGAAGGGAAGCGGTGAGTTGAGAGTCAGGGAGCCACCGATAGGCGGCGAGGTAGGGGAGGGGAAGCGGGGCAGGCAGGCAGGCAGGCAGGCATTGAGCGAGAGACCAGCCACAGCATTTACATGACAAAGAACAGTTCAAGAGGAGCACGGGAGTAAAAACATGAAATAGGCTGATGGGATTTTGTTCTGCTTTAGCCAATCTGGCATAGCTCAGGTTAGAGGAAAGGCAAACATATTGGATCATTGCTTTGAAAAACGTAGAGGGGTGGTGGTATCAGGACTGACAATGATTTCCTGTTCATCAAGATTGACATTTTAGTCATTTAGCAGAGGCTCTTATACAGAGCAACTAGGGTAAAGTGCCTTACTAAAGGGCACATCAACAGATTGTTCACCTAGTCAGTCAGGGATTCGAACCAGCAACATTTCGGTTATTGTCCCAACAGTCTTAACCGCTAGGCTACTTGGAGGAGCTTCCCTGTTCTACCTGTAGATGTACAAGTGAGACTTCCAAGTATGGCTCGCAACCCTAAAGGATGGGTAAAGAAGTTGTTGATAATGTAATTTGGACTAATGCATTTTCAATGCTCAAGAGCACGAACTGTGTTCTATGAGAATGCATTTTCTACCCACTCTATCCATAATGTTGTCGCAATGTGGTTTAAGATGGAGATACAAACTACAGTACATTACCTTGAGGGGTTGTGTGTGTGTGTGTGTGTGTGTGTGTGTGTGTGTGTGTGTGTGTGTGTGTGTGTGTGTGTTTGTAGCAGGCAACAGTGGCATGTGCTCATCACAAGGCCCACAGTAGTGTGTGTGAGCATCTCCCTCAGCCCCCATACACCCTGGGGTGTGTTCCCACAGCCCACAGTCGAGCACTGTAGAGCCTTCGCTGGACTGGTGGGAGCATTCCTGTGTGTGTGAGTGTGTGTGTGTGTGTGTGTGCCAGGTTTGGAGAGAGGAATGTTATGGGTGGTGGGTTGGTTGGGAGGGCATTGTGGGAACTGGAGCTGGCGAATGAAGGTTGCTGGGTGGGAGTAGGGGGTGATAGTGGGGCAGGGATGAATTGACGGGAGAGAGTTTGGGTGCATGGGATGTCGCTACATCAGATCCACAAACAAAGAGCTTGTTTTTTCCATTCGAAAGATCAAATGAAAATATGTCAACTCCGCTGAACTCCGCTGAACAAATGAGTGCTGTGAGAGTGAGTGAGTGTGTGTTTAGACAAGCTCTCTCTCTCTCTCTCTCTCTCTCTCTCTCTCTCTCTCTCTCTCTCTCTCTCTCTCTCTCTCTCTCTCCCTCTCTCTCTAACCCGGGACTCCTGCTAGGAGTGTCACATGCACACCGACCAAATTATTGGGCTTTCACTGAACCCTCATCACTACTTCACTCAGAGGAGGCCTCCTCTCTATGTTTCCCAGCACTGTCTCCCATTCTCCTTTTACTCTCTACTCTTGACTCCCCCTAGTCATCCTATCTCATCCATGGTCAATGATTTAATGCTCAGTGTTAATCAGCCCACTGACCCCTACTTCCAATTGACTCCTCCTCACTCTCTTCCTACCTCTGTCTGAGGCTCTACTGACCTCTGGCCCTCCTAGTGCTTCGTCAGTGGCCCTGTTCAGTGCATCCCTCCCCTTTATTCCTACCTTCCTTAATGTAATCACAGATCTAAACTGGTTGTGATTGGTGAAAGTAGTAGGTTGGTAGGTAACCTTAGTTACCCATCCAATCACATATACAGTGCCTTCGTTAAGTATTCAGACCCCTTTACTTTTTCCACATTTTGTTACGTTACAGCTTTATTCTAAAATGGATTAAATAGATAAAAATCCTCAGCAATCTACGCACAATACCCCATAATGACAAAGTGAAAACAGGTTTTTAGACATTTTTGCAAATGTATTACAAATAAAAAACTGAAATACCTTATTTACATAAGTATTCAGACCCTTTGCTATGATACTCGAAATTCAGCTCAGGTGCATCCTGTTTCCATTGATCATCCTTGAGATGTTTCTATAACTTGATTGGAGTCCACCTTTGGTAAATTCAATTGATTGGACATGATTTGGAAAGGCGCACACCTGTCTATATAAGGTCCCATAGTTGACAGTGCATGTCAGAGCAAAAACCAAGCCATGAGGTCAAATCAATTGTCCGTAGAGCTCCGAGACAGGATTGTGTCGAGGCACAGATCTGGGGAAGGGTACCACAACATTTCTGCAGCATTGAAGGTCCCCAAGAACACAGTGGCCTCCATCATTCTTAAATAGAAGAAGTTTGGAACCACCAAGACTCTTCCTAGAGCTGGCCGCCCGGCCAAACTGAGCAATCGGGGGAGAAGGGCCTTGGTCAGGGAGGTGACCAAGAACCCGATGGTCACTCTGACAGGGCTCTAGAGTTTGTCTGTGGAGATGTGTTAGAGTGGCCAGACGGAAGCCACTCCTTAGTAAAAGGCACATGACAGCCCGCTTGGAAACAAGATTTTCTGGTCTGATGAAACCCAAGATTGAACTCTTTGGCCTGAATGTCAAGCGCCACATCTGGAGGAAACCTGGCACCATCCTTACGGTGAAGCATGGTGGTGGCAGCATCATGCTGTGGGGATGTTTTTCAGCGGCAGGGACTGGGAGACTAGTCAGAATCGAGGCAAAGATGAACGGAGCAAAGTACAGACAGATCCTTGATGAAAACCTGCTCCAGAGCGCTCAGGACCTGACTGGGGCGAAGGTTCACCTTCCAACAGGACAACGACCCTAAGCACACAGCCAAGACAACGCAGGAGTGGCTTCGGGACAAGTCTCTGAATGTCCTTGAGTGGTCCAGCCAGACCCCGGACTTGAACCCGATCTAACATCGCTGGAGAGACCTGAAAATAGCTGTGCAGTGACGCTCCCCATCCAACCTGACAGAGCTTGAGAGGATCTGCAGAGAAGAATGGGAGAAACTCCCCAAATATAGATGTGCCAAGCTTGTAGAGTCATACCCAAGAAGACTCGATGCTGTAATCGCTGCTAAAGGTGCTTCAACAAAATACTGAGTAAAGGGTCTGAATACTTATGTAAATGTGATATTAACGTTTTTCGTTTTTTATAAATTAACAAACATTTCTAAAAACCTGTTTTTTTCTTTGTCATTATGGAGTATTGTGTGTAGATTGATGAGGGGGGAAAAAAACAATTTAATCAATTTTAGAATAAGGCTGTAACATAACAAAATGTGGAAAAAGTCAAAGGGTCTGAATACTTTCCAAAGGCATTGTAGATCTGTTTTTTCCCAGCAGTTGAGAAAGGAAGGATATCTTAATTGGAACAGGGCCTATATCCACCCAATCCATTTCTATCACGTGCAGCTGACAGTCCTAGTCTACCTCAGCCCCTGTCTGCAGCACCCTACATCAGCCCCTGTCTGCAGCTACCTCAGCACCCTACCCTCGAGGATGCTTGTGAACAAGTCCTGCTTAATAAAGATAATTGCATTTCTTTGTCCTTAATGAGCTGTTCTGTAAATTGAGTAATTATGTTAAATCTGTTGCATCAATGACTATGCTCTTGGCTAAAGTCATTAGCGTTATTTGAACTTTGTCTGGCAACAATCTGCTTGTAATCCAAGCCGTCTTATTTTATTTATTGTGCCCATATCTCAATCCCTTGGTCATTGAGGTGTGATTGCTGTGTTTCTGACAGCCCAGTGGGTTGGAAATGGCATGTTTATAAGCATGATGAGAGTATTATGTGTCTGACTGTGTGTCTGACTGTGTGTCTGACTGTGTGTCTGACTGTGTGTCTGACTGTGTGTCTGACTGTGTGTCTGACTGTGTGTCTGACTGTGTGTCTGACTGTATGTCTGACTGTGTGTCTGACTGTGTGTCTGACTGTATGTCTGACTGTGTGTCTGACTGTGTGTCTGACTGTGTGTCTGACTGTGTGTCTGACTGTGTGTCTGACTGTATGTCTGACTGTGTGTCTGACTGTGTGTCTGACTGTGTGTCTGACTGTGTGTCTGACTGTGTGTCTGACTGTGTGTCTGACTGTGTGTCTGACTGTGTGTCTGACTGTGTGTCTGACTGTGTGTCTGACTGTGTGTCTGACTGTATGTCTGACTGTGTGTCTGACTGTGCCTACGTGTGTGCCTACTAGGGTTGGGAGGTATCCAGATTTTCATACTGTCATACCGTTTCTGTACCATACCGGGGTATACGGTATTACTGAATGTGCACACATGGGGGGCAATTTTTTTGACGCACAAAACAATTTAGGCAACAGCTATCTTAATCCAGGAGGGGATTGAATGTCTCTGCTGTAACCAAGAAACTGGATCTTGACATCTAGCCACTTAGCTAGCAAGTTAGCAAACCAAATGCATAGATGTAGCCCTAAGCTGGATATCATTTATTTATCTTAGATTTCTTATAGTTATACTTAACTTATAGTTATAAGCAGTGGCATAGGACGCACACCCCGCAACAGTATTGAAAATCATAACGTTGGTATTTCGAAATATCCCAGTATACGGTATAAATGGTATATCGCCCAAGCCTAGTGTCTACTCTATTTGTATGTGAGTGCATCTTGATCCCCTTGGAGATAGCCAGCTAAATTAGGATACATATTATTTAAAGAGGCCCCAGGCTGAATTTGAGCTGCATATCTTTGTCCAGTGAAGATGTTGGTTTGTATGGCTGGCTGAGTGTGTCTATTCATGTTTGGTAGTGTCAGAGGACCAATCCCAGTCCCAGAGGTGGTATAAGGGACAGTTCAGTGACAGAGGGAAGCCTGGCTTGAATGAGACAGGAAGTCTTTCACTTTTCCTGTATGTCTGGCCTCTGGTGTTTACTGTGCTCTTTATTGTGGTCGTCTTTAGGTTCAGGGTTTCTGTGGTTGCACAAGTTGGTGGTTGCCTGTAAGTGGTTCAGAGAGCTTCCCTTTGACTTTAACCACATTACTGTCAAACATTAGATGAGTAGTCAGAAAGCTTACGATGCAGAGGTATTCATGTTAGTAAAACCTGCCTTTGTTGTGGATTACAATACCAGTCAAAATGTTATTCACCCAATTTTACGATAGAAGTTCCATGATTATTTCACTCAATACATTTCAGTATCTGGAAATATTTGACTGGTTACACTTCATACTATCATGTGTGTGTAGTAACACTGTAATTACCTCCTAGTAACGCTATTGTAATGGAGTGGAACGTCTTTTGTTGTTATTACTGGTGCACCAGTTAGACTTTTCTGTGGTATACCTTTGATCTGCACCAGACAGTTTTATTTGTATGTGTAATGTCCACCATGATGTTGAGATCCATCCACCTGTGAATGTAAGACTTTTATCCTCCTGCACTGTTAGAGATGTCTGGTCTCTAAAGCCTCTGTCCCTGCTCTGATGGCTGCCAGCTGGGACAAGAGCAGATCCCATTCTGTTCAATTAGACTGCACCTAAATCTCTGTAGGCTGACGTCTAGGATTCCTCGAAGTTTCTCAAAACATCCTTAAGCCAACTCCGCACTAAAAAGGCTAATTGGTTTTTAAGTTATCTATAGCTACTTATTTGCCTTATCTCTGTAGTCGGTTTGGGATGATTATTTAATCAACTACACCACAACGCATAGGCCTACTCCGTTTAGATGGTCACAGACGACTGCTGCACTGCATGACTCTCTCAAGTCCATTCCCAGTACTGGCTGTGGGGAGTTCAATGTTTTGATGTTTTCTAGAAACTTCAGAGAGAGCGTTATGAGTATTGATGCCCCCCCGGCCATAAACAGCCCAGGATCAATCAATAGTGCTGGATCAATATGCTGTGTGATACGTTTGTCACAAGCTCAGGGATGGGTCCAGTCAGGTGATCCCCAGAGCATTACACTACAGCCAGGGCTGAATGTTAAACACTCAGGTGCTGCTGCTGTGTGCCCACTGCCTACTGTCGGTTCCTTTTAACAAGATGATACTGCTATCTTGAAGAAAAGTAGTTATATGATTTGCTTGATTCTTTTTTTGTATTGTATAATGCCACACGGTAGCTTCATCAAAATATTTATTTTAGATTGTAGTCATTTATTATGTCTGATTCATCATGGTTTGTGAGCTGTGTTATCTAAGGGATAATCATTTAGCTGTTAAAAGATGTGTCTATGTGTGGTAAGCGATTCACAAGCTATAGGCTACATGTTTTTGTTCTGTTGCTAGTGTGTATGTGTGTGCTTTAGGCAGAGATGGTGATTTGTGTGTGTGTGTGTGTGTAAGAGCAGGGTCTCTTCCTCACGGCGCTGGTTGGGTAAACAGTCATGCGATCACATTCCTTCCATTCCGCACTGCTGTCCGCTCAGTCACATGACCAAGGAGGAGTAGCATGGGGCTTGCAGTGGGGAGGGGGACTGAGTAGGGGGAGGGGCCGCTGCATGAGGGGAGAGAACCCTGATTGAGTAGGCAAGGTGCAGAGTAGGGCCCAGTCCCAAATCAATCCCTAGCCCCTACCTCTAAACACTTTTTGCATATCTGAAAAGATAAGAAGGGTATAAACAATATGGTATGGATCTACTTAGCCGTCTTTTATGCTAGGTGGGGTTTTCCACCATATTTGTTAAATTTAAATCCACAGCGACTTACAGTTAGTGAGTGCATCATATTTTTTTGTTTATATCCTCCTAATCATGACTGTATATATGAATGGACAAAGCCATTGATCACATGAACCCATTCATTCCTATGTGAAGACTCAATAGCACTTGAAGCCAAATTAAGTTGGTTAAGATGGCGTCTCATAGAGACATAACATGCGCAGTTTGAGCTACTCCAGGAAGTGACGTTGCATGCTAGCTCAGTGCTGCCCCCTTCTCATTGAGTAACTCAATTTGAAGGCCAACCGGGGTACGGTATGCTGCCATTAGCAACTAAATTAGCCTTATAGCTTCTTTTGTGTGCGATTTTAAAATAATAATTTTAAGGACATACATCTGGTGTATTAGAAGCAATTATTTACATTTAGATTGACCACGAAGATCGCCATTTTTCCATTAGCTATAATGGGGGATCCTGTTTTCTGCTAACAATGCCTGCAATACCGTGTCTTGCCTGGCATTCTTTAGCGAGAAGAGGGGGCTGCGCTCTTCCCCTGAAGAGAATTGAAGAGTGTGGAGGGGCCGGGGGGGGGGGCTAGGGTGGTGGAAAGAGGAAGAGACACACACGGGCGTACAATATACACAGAAAACTCTGTAGCCTGTGAAACAAATCCAACCATAATAATAATAATATGCTATATAGGAGACGTTTTTCAGAACGCACAAAGCTTGCGTACAATATTTATGGGTGGGCGAAAACCCCTTACGCGCGCCCACCACCATGATGTATGTATGTACAGTATGTACAGTTGTGGTCAAATATATTGTCCCCCTTGCACCATTCACTATTTCTTCTAAAATAAGTTGAAATTGAAATAACTTTTGGTGTTCACACGTATTTGTTTGATTTACAACTGCACAGAACCCCCCCCAAAAAAATCTAAACTTAAATTGATATATTTCACTTAAAAGTAAAAAAAATTACCTGGACTAAGTTATTCAAAAATTTGAATTAATTTGGTTGGTCGCAAGTGAGTCTCGTTTACTGTGTAGTTTATCTCACCTTGGTAAGTTGCAGGTGGCTACAGGGTGAAAATAGCAATTTAACCAGTTGAAATAAGAGAAAACAGAACATTCTAACCAGTATATGACCAATATATCATCTTGATTCATAACACACCACCACTGTCTATCAGTGCTGTTGATATCTGCCTCGTGGAACTATCAAGTGTCTCCCTCCGAAACCACTTGGTTGAATTGATCAAATCAAATCTCACAGACACAATAAAACGTCAGGGGGGAGTTCTGTTTTTTTAAAAGTCTATGTCCCTCTCTCAACAACCCTGCAGCTACAGTATATGACCTTGTGGTTACCCTGGATGGGCTTTCCCTTCCTGCAGCCTCCCGTCCGTTCCATGTTAGTTTTGTTGCTGGTGTTGTTGACCCATTGATGTAGCCGTGGCCGCACGGAGGCCCCTAGCCCCATGCTGCTCTGAGGCCCTTTGTAAAGCCTATAGGAACACAAGGCTGTGATTGGAGCAGCCCAGGATTTGCATGAATGAGTACTGTACATAGAGCGAGCACACCAGCAGTCATGAAGCACTGGAGGGGAACAAATGTTAGCTCAGGCCATGTTTCTCTTCTCTGTTGTTTCTCTCTCTCTCTCTCTCTCTCTCTCTCTCTCTCTCTATCTCTCTCTCTCTCTCTCCCCCTCTCTCTCTCTCTGTTTATCTCTCTCTGTTTTTTATCTCTCTCTCCATCTATGTATCTGTCTGCCTCCTATTGTTAATATGTTGCAGACTGTCCTTTCAAGTATAAATGTATACATGAGTTGGGAAGAGTTTAGCTCCCTGGGCCTCTGCTACCTCTCCTGAACTGCATTATGATTGGTCATTTTACTGTAGGCCTGGCCTATATGATAAACAGTAGAAATGTGATAAAGAGTATAAATTCAGCTTGTGCCAACTTGAGAGCGGTGTGAAAACTCATGTGGGTGACTGTGTGAATCATGCTGTAGCTGAACCGCTGGCGGGCGCAGCTGGAACGGCCAGCACCTGACACTGCAGCTGCTGCTGGGGTTGCGTGCCTGTCTCCACTCAGTGTGTGGCTGAAACTCTACTCAGTCTGCCCTGTCCTGGATGGAATTACAGCATGTGGATATTACTCTTGAGAATCCAACTGAAAATCACCACCAAGGCAATGTAGTGTTTAGTGTTTCCCAACTTCTCCATTGTTGGGTCCAGAGCAAGACAAGGTACATAGATGGAGCGTAATGGAAATGACTGTGTGAAATCTAAGGCAATATGCAGTATATTCCATGTCATTTGCCAGAAATGGACTGGCCATAGGGCAGTTTTGGCAAATGCCAGACGGGCTGGTCCATCTTCAGTCCAGTGGGCCTGTCTAACTGCGTAGAATGATCATTATTTGGCTAATAATGTGGGCCTAGAGGAAAAATTGTGACTAAAACAAGAGCCAAAATGTGTAAACAGGGGAAGGTCCCCTTGCCTCCCCTTCAGAGAGACATATTCATGTGCTTTACCTCTTCACCCTCAACTTGAGAGTGGCGACAATGATTCCGTTTTTTCCATGAAGGATCTGATAACATTATACCCCCACTTCAGCAGGCCATAGGTGGCGCAGATAAAAGCTATTAGGTTAAATGTTTAGACAATTGTGAGGTATGTTTGGCTGTATAACATTGGCAGCATGTCAATGTTATTGTACACGGAGCTCCCTGGCTCGTGGTGAAACTGGAGAGTCCCTCCCTGCCCACCTTGGTTTATGGCTGCCTGGGACTTAGCCTTTCTTCCTCCTCGTTGCTGCAATGTTTGACAAATGATTTTGATTACCCTTCATGCTATGCATACCTGTTATGATAAATGTCTTTATTGTACAGTTATTCATTTAGAGACAATATCTGGTATTTGTGTAATAATTATGAGGATATGGTCATTAGCAGGTACCTTTTCCAAAGCAACATACAGTTGATATACATGTTTTCAACTACTGTAGCTAAGCCACTTGGACCACAAATTGTAAAAAAATATATATATATATATATATATATATATATATATATATATATATATATATGATTTAATATTCCTGTGAGTGAGTGGGTAGGCATAAGCCCGTTGTCTTCATGCACATAAAGTTGGTTGATTTTTATGCTGACACACACACAAACAGGGGCAAACGCATGTTCCAACGTCCTGCTGATCATCAGACTGTATTTGCACAGTGCTATCAATCAGCCCATCTGTCTCTGTCCACCCATTCTGTGGGGCTGGCGCAGTGCACATAATGTTCCCTGCTCCTGTAGGCACACACGTACACACACACGTACACATGCAAACAGTCATGCACGTGCACACACACACATACCATGGTTTCCGTTAGCCGTTATAGCATTGCTGCGCGTATAATGAGAATAAATAATAGTTTATAAACATTTTAAGCTAAACGTTCTAATCTGTTGCATGAGTCACTTTGCTTTTTCATGTTTTTTTGTGAATTTGGGATCTATTGTCCCACAACTGTCCCAGAGTCAGTTTGGAATAGGCTATTTCTTTCTCGCACAAAACGACAAGCAGACCAATAGAATTGGTCAACTTGTCTACTATGGGGGATAGTAGATTGACATAGGCTAGTGATTATAAGGGATCGGGGTTTGGCTGGGTCTAGACAGAGTCTGACACTCCCCCGATCTACAGAGAGGGGGAGTCATCAGACTCGATCTGTTTCACCTGAGTTCTGAGCACCCCTGTCAGTAATTAGAGTTAGGATATAAGGTGTGCTCAGAAGTTCAGTCGGTGCGAGGTATTGTTCCATCGTGACTTGCTAAGCGTTTTGTTCAGAGAGAGAGAGAGAGAGAGAGAGAGAGAGAGAGAGTTTGTTATTTTGATTACCAGTGTATCAGACCTGTGCTTCGTTGTTTGACTCCCCGAATTGCTTAATCCTCTGCTTGTTTCTCCCAGTGATTACCGTACTCTGATCCTGTGCCCGTGCCCTCGACTACGACCACGCCCGCTCCCTTTGTACCTCTGCCTGTCTCTGCCTTGCCCGGTTTTGACCACAGCTCGCCCGACCACGATTAAGCAATTCCCTTGTCTGTACTTTAATAAAACATCGCAATTCTGCGATTGGATCTTACCACTCTGTCCGAGTATTCATTACAGAATACCTCGCCACAACCATGGATCCAGCGGAATTACAGAGGCGATGGGAGATACAGGAGAAACGGATGGATGAACTCCTGCAGCTACTCAATGCTGGTGCGGCTGAAGGCACCACCCCGAGCACGGTCAGTCCTCGTCATGCACCTCCGATTTCTCTACCGACAAAGTACGACGGGGAACCTGGCAAATGTCAGGGGTTTCTACTCCAGACGTCCCCTGTATACGTCCTATAATCGTACTATGTTTCCCGATGACCGTAGCAGGGTGGATTTCATGATTTCTCTGCTAACGGGAAGAGCACTGGATTGGGCTACTGCGCTGTGGGCAGCTGAGGTCCCCGAATTGAATGCGGAAGTTCAGTTTAAGAAACTGTTCCGAGAGGTGTTCGACCACCCAGTATCTGGGCGTAGTGTGGGAGACCAACTATGCGAACTTCAGCAGGGCCGTCGCACAGTAGCCGACTACGCATTAGAGTTCCGTACAATAGCAGCCGGTAGCGGATGGAGCGAGACTGCTTTGCTCACCGTTTTCCGAAGAGGGCTGCGCAAAGAAGTGCAGACTGAGTTGGCATGTCGGGGAGATATCACTGCGCTGCATGAGTTTATCAACATAGCCATCTCTATTGATAATTTGTTAGTGCAACACAAGGTATCCGCAGTCCGGGAGCCCTCGGTCACTGGTCCTAAGCAATCGACAGAGCGGAGGAGAGAATCTGAGGAGGAACCCATGCAACTGGGACGGTCACCCTTACAAAGCTCGGTGAGACAACAACGTCGGCAAGACGGACTATGCCTGTACTGTGGTCAGTCGGGTCATTTCATTCGTCAATGTCCGGTGCGACCAAACCGTACCCCAGAATATCGCCTCGGAACTGCCAAACCGGTGAGTGAGACTCAAGTTTTCAACATTACATCTAAACAAATGTATGTGCCAGTTACCTTATCTGTCGGAGAGAGAGTGCGCAGGTTGGAAGGTCTTATTGATTCCGGGCGGCTGCCAGTTTTATGGATGTGGGCCTCGCTGAGGAATTGGGAGTACAACTTATCCCAATTCAACCACCCCTGCGAGTCAACGCGCTAGACGGTGAGCCCATGGGCACTGGGTTCATTACGCACCGTACAGAGGTAATAAAGTTACAAGTGGGCTCCATGCACCATGAGAACATCATTCTGTTCGTCATCTCCGCTCCACGGGAGCCGCTAGTTCTCGGCCACCCCTGGCTGCGTCACCCATGATCCGGTCATCTCCTGGAAATCTGGTACTATCACTGCTTGGAGTGAGGTATGTAGGGCGGAGTGCCTTAATTTACCTTGCAAAACGTCTACTGTGGAGGATGCGCAGGGTGCGGTGTCTACTGTCGTTCCAACAGAATACCAGGATTACGCGCAGTTGTTCTCCAAGGAGAGGGCTACCGTGTTACCACCTCATCGGGCCTGGGACTGCGCAATTGATCTGCTATCCGGGGCTACACCTCCTCGCGGAAGAATTTATCCTTTTTCACAGCCGGAACGAGAATCTATGAGCAAGTATATTGATGAGGCGCTACAGCAAGGGGCCATTCGCCCATCCACGTCTCCCGCCGCATCCAGTTTTTTCTTCGTTAATAAAAAGGATGGCGGACTGCGTCCTTGTATAGACTATCGAGGTTTGAACGATATTACCATTAAAAATCGTTACCCTCTTCCTTTGATTCCGGCAGCCCTCGAGCAGGTGGGGCAGGCCTCAATCTACAGTAAACTGGACCTCAGGAGTGCGTACAATCTGGTGCGCATTAGAGAAGGGGATGAATGGAAGACCGCCTTCATCACACATCGAGGGCATTATGAATAGTGCTTTTGAGACTTTGAAACAACGCTTTACCACCGTTCCCATTTTATGTCAGCCGGATCCTACCTTGCCGTTTATCGTGGAGGTGGACGCCTCGGAGGTTGGAGTTGGAGCCGTGCTATCCCAGCGCCAAGGTGAGCCGCCTAAATCACGACCCTGTGCTTTCTTTTCTAAGAAACTGAATTCGGCCGAGCAGAACTACAACGTGGGAAATCGTGAATTACTGGCGGTGAAGTTAGCACTGGAGGAGTGGAGACATTGGCTGGAGGGAGCAGATCATCCTTTCCAAGTGCTCACGGACCACCGCAACCTGGAGTATCTTCACAGTGCTAAACGACTGAACTCCCGACAGGCAAGGTGGTCTCTATTCTTCAACCGTTTCCGATTCACGGTCTTTTATATCCCCGGGTCCAAGAATGGCAAGGCGGACGCGCTTTCCCGACGGTTCGAGCGCGCGGAAAGACCCGTGGAACCAGAACCTATCCTCCCCATGAGTTGCCGTGCTGGTCCTGTGAGGTGGGCTATCGATGACACTATTCAGGAGAGCCTACAAGCGGAACCAGCCCCTCCAGAAACCCCGGTGTCAAAGGTGTTTGTACCAGCTCTGCTTCGACCTCTGTTGGAATGGTGCCACACGTCGCTGGGATCTGGTCATCCCGGAATCACTCGAACTACACGACTCATCAGCCGAAAATACTGGTGGGATTCCCTAACAGATGACGTCAGAGACTATGTCTTATCCTGTCCAGTATGTGCTCAATCCAAGGCGCCTCGTGCACTACCGGAGGGTAAGCTGATGCCATTTCCAACTCCTCAACGACCCTGGTCTCACATTGCAATGGACTTTGTTACAGATCTACCAGAATCAGAGGGCCATACTGTAATTCTCGTGGTCATCGACCGATTCTCCAAGATGTGCCGGTTAGTACCCATGACCCGTTTGCCTAATGCCAATCAGATGGCTGAGACTGTGTTTAACCAGGTGTTCCGGCAGTTTGGAGTTCCGGAGGATATTGTGTCAGACCGAGGACCCCAGTTTGTATCCCGGGTATGGAAGGCCTTCTGCGAACGCTTGGGCATCTCGGTGAGCCTAACCTCCGGATATCATCCCCAGGCCAATGGGCAGACAGAGCGGCTCAACCAAGAAATTGGGAAATATCTACGGCAACAATGTTCGCGGCAGCCGCAAGAGTGGAGCCGATTCCTTCCTTGGGTAGAGTATGCTCAGAACTCCCTCATTCACACCTCCCTACGTCTAACACCCTTCCAGTGTGTTCTAGGGTATCAACCACCCCTGTTCCCGTGGGATACCGAACCAGGGATGGTACCGGCTGTAGACGAGTGGTTCCGTCGGAATGCGCAGGTCTGGGAGACGGCCCATCAACATCTCAGTCAGGCCTCACAACAGCAAAAGACCTACGCCGACCGACGCCGGAGACCTACTCCCACTTATCAACCCGGGCAACGAGTGTGGCTGTCTACCCGGGACCTGCGTCTCCGACGGAGCTGCAAGAAGCTCCAACCCAGGTACATCGGGCCTTTCAAGGTACTGAGACGTATTAACCCTGTCACCTACCGTCTGTTACTCCTCGACACTACAGGATAGCCCCTACGTTCCACGTCTCTCTGTTGAAACCTGTCCACTATAGCCCGATGTACCCCCCAATCGCTCAACAACCTACTACACCACCTTTGGAGGATGAACAGGACACCACCTATACAGTCCACGAGATACTGGATTCAAGACGGAGACGAGGGGGCATCGAATATCTCGTGGACTGGGAGGGATATGGACCTGAGGAACGGTCCTGGATCCCTGCTAAAGACATACTGGATTCCGCTCTCAAGGCCACTTTCCACGCTGAACACCCAGATCATCCAGGACCCCGACCCAGAGGAAGACCACCCGGTAGAGGAAGAAGGCCGTCAGGAGCCGGCCCTGGGGAGGGGGATACTATAAGGGATCGGGGTTTGGCTGGGTCTAGACAGAGTCTGACACTCCCCCGATCTACAGAGAGGGGGAGTCATCAGACTCGATCTGTTTCACCTGAGTTCTGAGCACCCCTGTCAGTAATTAGAGTTAGGATATAAGGTGTGCTCAGAAGTTCAGACGGTGCGAGGTATTGTTCCATCGTGACTTGCTAAGTGTTTTGTTCAGAGAGAGAGAGAGTTTGTTATTTTGATTACCAGTGTATCAGACCTGTGCTTCGTTGTTTGACTCCCCGAATTGCTTAATTCTCTGCTTGTTTCTCCCAGTGATTACCGTACTCTGATCCTGTGCCCGTGCCCTCGACTACGACCACGCCCGCTCCCTTTGTACCTCTACCTGTCTCTGCCTTGCCCGGTTTTGACCACAGCTCGCCCGACCACGATTAAGCAATTCCCTTGTCTGTACTTTAATAAAACATCGCAATTCTGCGATTGGATCTTACCACTCTGTCCGAGTATTCATTACAGTGATGTTGCTGTTCATTAGGCCTTCTCGTCTTGTTGGTAAATGTGGACAGTTATTCTAACATCTTCAAATTGCGCATCGGAATTCAGATAGATGGATGCACGCTGTTGCATCATCGACTTGCAGGTTCTGTTAAAATGAATTACCATAATCTAAATGTGATTTCTGTCATTCTGAGCACCGTGGGTGGACGCCCTAATCAGATTAAGCACCCAATGCATGGGTCCGGTACATTTCTTGAATGTCCGATAAATTAAAATGCTACGGGTCAAATGTCTGCCGCCACATTTTCCTAATGGAAACCCTGAGATTAACACACAAAAGTACAGGCACTCTTCCATGCATCATACATTCGCGGTTCAACAAGAAAACAGCCGTTGTGTGACAGATCCCAGTATGCTATCTATCGTTCCTGAATAGATATGGACAAATGTGTTTAAACTATTTATATTGAAATATGGCCCATTTAGTCAAACCAGAGCCACTGTTATGTGCTGTGATAATGTTTCTGATAACAATAGAGATTTATATCCAGACAGTTCATTGATTGAATGACCAGTGTCTGTATGTCTGTATGGAAGTTACCTTATCATTTGCTTTGCTAAGAAATAAAAGCCCAAAATAAAACAGCAAAAGAGATCCTAGAAATACAATTATTTTGGGTTGTATATGCTTTAGTGAAAGTAGAGTTAATCTATTTTATAAAGGCCTAGCTGATCTAGTCTTTTATGACAACTGGTGTATGTCCTATATACATTATCCACCTGTTTACACACTCTCTCTCTCTCTCTCTCTCTCTCTCTCTCTCTCTCTCTCTCTCTCTCTATCTCTCTCTCTCTCTCTATCTCTCTCTCTCTCTCTCTCTCTCTCTCTCTCTCTCTCTCTCTCTCTCTCTCTCTCTCTCTCTCTCTCTCTCTCTCTCTCTCTCTCTCTCTCTCTCTCTCTCTCTCTCTCTCTCCCTCTCCCTCCCTCCCTCTATCTCTATCTCTATCTCGGCTCCTCCTCCCAGTGACTCTGGTATGCAGGACTTGCCATTTCCTACCCTCTAGAAGTTATTAGAAGGGTGAGATATTGTATAACTAAACAGCAGGCATGGAAACATTAGCCTCTCACTCTCTGCCTCTCTACCCCTCTCAAATCAAATCAAATTAAATTGTATTGGTCGCGTACACATATTTGCAGATGTTATCGCAGGTGCAGTGAAATGCTTATGTTTCTATCACCAACAGTGCAGTAATACCTAACAATACAAAACAATACACACAAATCCAAAGAATAAAAATTAAGAAATTAAGAAATATCAGAACGAGCACTGTCAGAGTCCGGAATATATATATATATATATATATATATATACAGTGCCTTCAGAAATTATTCATACCCCTTGATTTATTCCCCATTTTGTTGTGTTACAGCCTAGGAATGGTCGATATGGCCAAAATATCATATCACGGTATTTGACAGTATTTTATATTTTTGAATAATAAAAGTTCAAAATTTGCTTTATGAGTAGTGATTTCAATGGGTCTTTCTCCATTCTGATTGTTTTAAACTGTTCACTTCAACTTCAACCTAAAATAATTTCCTGCATTTCCATCAATTTCTGCACTTCCTGCACTCATTTGAGATAATTTCCACGCTGCCACATAGGGCTGCACGATATTGGCAAAAAAAAACTAGGCCTTATTTTTAACCAAATGTTGCAATTGCCATTTGACTTGCTATTTAGATCAAACCACTTGGGTGAACTGTTGGAATCATGGAAATAGAAGGATTATTATAATTATATAGTTAGAATATAATAGTGGGCACTTTGAATACAGTGTTGTTTGACATGACAATTAATGAAAATGCCAGGGAGGAGTTATTGTGACAGGGTAGGAAACCAAAATGATGGTCAGTGTTTCCTAGGGGACCCTATAATATTTGGCTACATTAAATGTTTCTTCATGTAGCCAACATATTCATGCTTTGCCTATTCCTCTTTGATATAGAAGATACTGTTGCACAAACAACATGCTGATTTAGGCCTACACCAGCACTGGTATCAGGCTGTATTAGCTACTGTAGCTACGTTTGCTCTGACTTAGTACATTTATTAGCTAGCTAGCCAGCTAACTAGCGATTAGCATTAGTGGCTAACACAATTTAGCTTAAACTTGCTAAGAAAAGACAAACTAGCTGTTTGCAGATGTAAGAAATACAAACTAATTGTGTAATTATAGAACGATTGTGGATTTATAGGTTATTGTCCTGCTGAAAGGTGAATTTGTCTCCCAGTGTCTGTTGGAAAGCAGACTGAACTAGGTTTTCCTCTAGGATTTTGCCTGTGCTTAGCTCTATTCCTTTTATTTTTATCCTAAAAAACTCCCTGGTCCTTGCCGATGACAAGCAAACCCATACCATGATGCAGCCACCAGCATGCTTGAAAATATGAAGACTGTGTTGTGTCGGATTTGCCCAAACATAACGCTTTGTATTCAGGACATAAAGTTAATTTCTTTGCCATATTTTTTGCAGGTTTACCTTAGTGCCTTGTTGCAAATAGGATGCATGTTTTGGATATTCTGTACAGGCTTCCTTCTTTTCACTGTAATTTAGGTTAGTATTGTGGAATAACTACAATGATGTTGATCCATCCTCAGTTTTCTCCATTAAACACTGTGACTGTTTTAAAGTCACCATTGGCATCATGGTGAAAACCCTGAGTGGTTTCCTTCCTCTCTGGCAACTGAGTTAGGAAGGATGCCTGTATCTTTGTAGTGACTGGGTGTATTGATACACCATCCAAAGTGTAATTAATAACTTCACCAAGCTCAAAGGGATATTCAATGTCTGCGTTTTTTTTTTACCCATCTACCAATAGGTGCCCTTCTTTGCAAGGCATTGGAAAACCTCCCTGGTCTTTGTGGTTGAATCTGTATTTGAAATTCACTGCTCGACTGAGGGACCTAACAGATAATTGTATGTGTGGGGTACAGAGAAGCGGTAGTCATTCAAAAACATGTTAAACACTATTATCGCCCACAGAGTGATTCCATTAAACTTATTATGTGACTTGTTAAGCACATTTTAACTCCTGAACTTATTTAGGCTTGCCTTAACAAAGGGGTTGAATTCTGATTGACTCAAGACATTACAGCATTTCATTTTAATTCATTTGTAAAAATTTCTAGAAACATAATTCCACTTTGACATTATGGCTTATTGTGTGTAGGCCAGTGACACAACATCTCAATTTAATCCATTTTAAATTCAGGGTGTAACACAACAACATTTGGAAAAAGTCAAGGGGTGTGAATACTTTCTGAAGGCACTGTATGGACATATAGGTAGGGGTAAAGTGACTAGGCAACAGGATATATAATAAGCAGTAGCAGCAGCATATGTGTTGAGTCAAAAGAGTAAGCACAAAGGGGGGTCAATGCAGATAGTCCGGGTAGCTATTTGGTTAACTATTCTTATGGCTTGGGGGTAAAAGCTGTTCAGAGTCCTGTTGGTTCCAGACTTCGGTACCGCTTGTCATGCGGTAGCAGAGAGAACAGTATATGACTTGGGTGGCTGGAGTCTTTGACAACTTTTAGGGCCTTCCTCTGACACCGCCTGGTATAGAGGTCCTGGATGGCAGGGAGCTCGTCCCCAGTGTACTGGGCCATACGCACTACCCTCTGTCATAACCACAGGAAGTAGGGGTGCTGAGGATGCTGCAGCACCCCCTAAAAAATCAGGAATATTTAAAAAAAAAAATCAGTTACGGAATTACTGCAACTGAATTGGCTACAATGGGAAATCATAATAGTCACAACCCACAGTTGAGTTACCTGCTACTGTCCCCTTCCACTGGCATACTGTTATGTTCAGCTCATTACTGTTTTATTTGTCTTTCTGTTGTCTGGTGGTCAAACCAAGAGTGTTGAAACAGTCTGGACAACCCCTCCCTATCTCTTTCCCTCTCTCTGTCTCTGCCTTTCTCTCTTTCTGCCTCTCTCTCTCACTCTCCAGCTAATGTCACCTCTCCCACCTCTTACTGACACCTACCCATGAGCCCCCTCTCTTTCCATTTACTTTAACCAGCATCCTCACCCACTGAGCACCGACCATGGATGTTGAAAAGTACACTATAAATACAAAAGTATGTGGACACCCCTTCAAATTAGTGGTTGCTTACAGGTGTATAAAATCGAGCACACTGCCATGCAATCTCCATAGTCAAACATTGGCAGTAGAATGGCCTTACTGAAGAGCTCAGTGACTTTAAACATGGCACCGTCATAGGTTTGTCAAACTTCTGCCCTGCTAGAGCTGTCCCGGTGAACTGTAAGTGCTGTTATTGTGAAGTGGAAACGTCTAGGAGCAACAACGGCTCAGCCGCAAAGTGGTAGGCCACACAAGCTCATAGAACGGGACTGTCGAGTGCTGAAGCGCGTAGCGCATATAAATCGTCTGTCCTCGGTTGCAACACTCACTCACTAGTTCCAAACTGCCTCTGGAAGCAACGTGAGCACAAGAACTGTTCGTCGGGAGCTTCATGAAATGGGTTTCCATGGACGACCAGCCGCACACAAGCCTAAGATCATCATGCGCAATGCCAAGTGTCGGCTGGAGTGGTGTAAAGCTCGCCGCCATTGTACTCTGGAGCAGTGGAAACATGTTCTGCGGAGTGATGAATCACGCTTCACCATCTGGCAGTCCGACGGACAAATCTGGGTTTGGTGGATGCCAAGAGAACGCTACCTGCCCCAATGCGTAGTGCCAACTGTAAAGTTTGGTGGAGGAGGAATAATGGTCTGGGGCTGTTTTTCATGGTTCGCGCTAGGCCCCTCAGTGGATGGAAATCTTAACGCTACAGCATACAATGACATTCTAGACGATTCTGTGCTTCCAACTTTTTGGCAACAGTTTGGGGAAGGACCTTTCCTGTTTCAGCATGACAATGCCCCCGTGCACAAAGTGAGGTCCATACAGAAATGGTTTGTCGAGATCGGTGTGGAAGAACTTGACTGGCCTGCACAGAGGCCTGACCTCAACCCCATCGAATTGGAATTGGATGAATTGGAACACCGACTGCGAGCCAGGCCTAATCGGCCAACATCAGTGCCCGACCTCAGTAATGCTCTTGTGGCTGAATGGAAGCAAGTCCTCACAGCAATGTTCCAACATCTAGTCGAAAGCCTTCCCAGATGAGTGGAGGCTGTTATAGCAGCAAAGGGGCTGTTATTGCAGCAAAGGGGGAACCAACTCCATATTAATGCCCATGATTTTGGAATGAGATGTTTGACGACCAGGTGTCCACATACTGGTCATGTAGTGTAGTTGAAATTTGGTCAGTGCACCCTGGCGTTGATGTTAACGTCCACAGACAGACTGGACTGGACTAAATCTGAACCTATAATAGACATATGTTTCACAAGTTTGGATATCGCAGTATTGTACAGTACAGTGAGTAGAGCACAGTAGAGTACAGTCCAATCCAATATAGTAGTACAGTACAATACAGTACAGTACAGTGAAGAAAAGTACATTATACTGTACTGAACTATACTGTACTCTAGTGCACTGTACTGAACTATACTCTACCCTACTCTTCAATGATTATCCATGATAATTCTGTGGACCAGACCAAGTTGAATTAATACTACTCTTTTGTCCACAGATAGCCAGCCTAGCTGCTTAAAATGCTCGACCTCCAGATGAGTATGAGGGGGGAGTTTAAGTACAATTCTTACAAACTTGTTTTGCCTGGTCTGCTGGTGAACAATGATGTGCAGGCATAATCGAAGTGACAACAAGCGCACTTGCCAGAGTCTATAGCTAGGTTTCCATCCAATTGGAGACAGATTTTCATGCACATTTTCTAAAATCCGCATAAAAACAATATGCTCATTTCCCCCATCAGAGTTGTGTTTCAATCAAATTGACTTGTTGCGGATAAAAGTTTGTGCATAAATACGTAATGCACATAAAAAAAACTTTTGAGGTTAAATTCCCATGTACGGAATAAAAATACCAGTTAAATGGGTTTCCATCGCATTTTCAACTCTCGACCTACTGATGGTTATGTCACTAACAATGTTCCGTAAATATAGCGAATGTGCCCACATTGTCACATGCGCTCTAGCCAACAGCTCACAAATACAGTGTGGGTATAGTCTACATGATGAGATTATTATGGACAAAAGTGCAAGATTATTTTATTTGTCAAACGGTAGCCAAGCATCGATCATCATGTCACCAGAATATAACCCTCGATATTTAGCATTGAAGGAGGATCAAGCTCATCACCGTGCACTATCACCACCCTGTGAAGTTCATCATTATTTAATTAAACTGTAGCCTAATAAAATACATGCTTTCCCGAATCGTAGTGGGAGGACCACACACCATATCATCACGTGACTCCAAATTTACTTCGATATGATGGTTATTATATCAACATTTGCGCATAAAAAACGTTTCCACCGACATTTCTCGCATAATTTCAAGACTAAAGGCTGGTTTATACTACGTCTATGGACAATTGTCGCAATGACATCATGAACATTCTATTGTCGTCCGACATCAAAATTGTCGTTGTCATTATGAAAAAGTATTAACTCTAAAACTACAGGCTGCATGACATCAGCAGCCTGGTGGTCCAAAAATGCATTACTGGAGTATTTTAACACCAATAACCCCACCCGTTTAAAAATGAATTTAGTATATGTCAATCTAGCAAACCAGGCAACTAAAAGCAACTTTCTAAACAATGTTTTGGTTCGTTTATAGCTTGTTAGCTAGCTAGCTAGCTAATGTTACGTTAGCTGGCTTGCCAGTTCAAATAATGACCATATCATATAGCTGACAACGTCTTCACTTTAGCTCATTTGTATTCATTATTACAGGAAAATAAACTCACAACAAGATCATTATTTACAAGTTAATGGCAAGCCAATTACAGAAAATAGCTTACGGTTGTGAGTGTGATTACATTTACATACATTTTAGTCATTTAGCAGACGCTCTTATCCAGAGCGACTTACAGTTAGTGCATACATTATTTTATTTTTCATACCCCCTGTGGGAATCGAACCCACAACCCTGGCGTTGCAAACGCCATGCTCTATCAACTGAGCTACATCCCTGCCGGCCATTCGCTCCCCTACCCTGGGCCAATTGCACGCCGCCCCATGGGTCTCCCGGTCGCGGCCAGCTACGACAGAGCCTGGATTCGAACCAGGATCTCTAGTGGCACAGCTAGCACTGCGATGCAGTGCCTTAGACCACTGCGCCACTCGGGAGACTAAATAAAAGCAAGGCATTCTTCCGGAGAATTTTACGAACGTGGACACTTTGGTGCAGGTCATGTTGTTCTTCACATTGCTGTCTCTGGCAAACACATACAGTGCATTCGGTAAGTATTCAGACTCCTTGACTTTTTCCACATTTTGTTACGTAACAGCCTTGTTCTAAAAATGATTAAATGTTTTTTTTATCAATCTACACACAATACCCCATAATGACAAAGCAAAAACAGGTTTTTCAATTTTTTTGTTAATTTATTAAAAATTAAAAATTGAAATATCACATTTACATAAGTATTCAGACCCTTTACTCATTACTTTCTCCCCTGATTGCTTAGTTTGGCCGGGCGGCCAGCTCTAGGAAGAGTCTTGGCGGTTCCAAACTTCTTCCATTTAAGAATGATGGACGCCACTGTGTTCTTGAGGACCTTCAATGCTGCAGAATTTTTTTGGTATCCTTCCCCAGATCTGTGCCTCGACAACAATCCTGTCTCAGAGCTCTACGGACAATTCCTTCGACCTCATGGCTTAGTTTTTGCTCTGACATGCATTGTCAACTGTGGGACCTTATATAGACAGGTGTGCGCCTTTCCAAATCATGTCCAATCAATTGAATTTACCACAGGTGGACTCCAATCAAGTTGTAGAAACATCTCAAGGGTGATTAATGAACGTTACTACCCTGCATGAATGATCAATAACGTTACTACCCTGCATGAATCTGCAGGTAGCTAACCAACCAGGTTCAATGTTAGTTAGCTAGCTAACATTAGGCTATAACTAGCAATGCAAATGACTCTGTGATACGAATAATATTACTACACAGATCATACACGTAACATTAGCTTGCGAGCCAGCCCGCTAACGTTAGCTAGCTAGCTAACAGTACACTTTAACTTGCAATGAAAAACGAATTTCTGACAAAATTAGAAACAATAAATGTCTGATTGTAGCTAGCTAGACTGGTTGCCTTTAGTTTGAAGAGACAGGTGTTTTATACAACAGCCTTCTGTGTGTTCTCTTTTCGACTCCCTCTGAATATTTTCAATCAAACGCCAGAATTTTCTCCATCTCCTTAGCTATCATACTCTGCTTCCACCGGGCATTCCACTGATTTCAAAACTCGGTCCTCCAGAAAGTGGAGAGCAACACTTTTTCAGTTCTACTACGTGATATCTTTTTTTTTTAAAGCCACGTTAGAAAGGATTACCTACACATACTGACCAGCTCATGTTATAGACAGAAGCGTGCTACATGGCAGACCAATCCGAACTCATCTCTCGGCATGTCCAGTCCATCCATTACCTCAGCCAATCATGGCTAGCGGGAAGGTTCCTGTCTTTTTCCGTGGCTAAACCAACTAGGCTTGTAATTTAACAATTGTATTCATATTTACAGATGGTATACAAGTTTGTTATTAAGGCACCTGAAAGTTCACATGTTCCAGGAGGCATTTCTGCCAAAAAACGCATTTTGATCAACAAAAAAAATGTAGTGACGCGCGACATACGCCTAGTTTCCTGAAACGAGTCACAAATACAGCAAGACTGTCCTGCTACTGTGCCTTTCTAGACCTTATAAACTGTCAAGAGTAGACCCACAATTGATCCAAATGGAATAAAACATTCAAATCACAGGGCTTTTGCGTCATTATTCAAATGACATTTTTCACTAGATTAGGATATTGTACTCACATGAAAATAATAATGCAATTATTCATTGCATTGTGGTGTTGTAGGCTAGTCTAGGATAATTGTATTGTCCCTTAACAGGATCAATAGGGGAGCTTTTTGAGCTGCGTGTCTCATGTCTTTACTGTTCTTTCATGTGCAATGATGCACCTGGCCCCTCCTCTGCCTATCAGCTATTCCTATTTGTTCTTGTGGATTCACATTGAAAATTGATGCAGCTTTGAATGCTTTTATGTGTGGTACGATTGCTAGTTAGCCTATTGCAGATCTGGACAAACGATCCACCTACCACTATTGTCACTATGAATGGTGGATAGAGGGCAGGATATACAGTTAGACTGGTAGACTATATTGACCTGTGGTATAGTCAAAGTTAGCATGTGGAAAAGCGTAGTGCATAAGGGAAGTACCAAAGCAGCCTTGATATAGGGGAGGCTCATGCAAACAGATGAGGAAATGTGGCTAGGATGGAAGACATTATATTGTAAAACCTGCAAAAGATCTCATGTTTATCAGGAAAAAAAACGCACTACCCTCCTCTGTGCCCAATAAAAACCACACAACACTCCCAAAGCAAAGAGTTAGACACCAATTTAGTTTTGGTACATTTTGTATGGTTTGATAAACTTGAGTTGCCCAGCATCCACCCCCATCCTGTTGCCTTCCTCACCTCCATCCCTCCCTCTCTCACTCCTTTTCTTCCCCCTCTCTGTATTGTGATTTTTCTCTCTCTTGCTTCCTCTCTCCCTCTTTCAGTCTCTCTCTCTCTCTCTCTCTCTCTCTCTCTCTCTCTCTCTCTCTCTCTCTCTCTCTCTCTCTCTCTCTCTCTCTCTCTCTCTCTCTCTCTCTCTCTCTCTCTCTCTCTCTCTCTCTCTCTCTCTCTCTCTCTCTCTCTCTCTCTCTCTCTCTCTCTCTCTCTCTCTCTCTCTCTCTCTCTCTCTCTCTCTCTCTCTCTCTCTCCTTCCCTCCCTCAGCCAGAGTGTGTGCGTGTAAGCCAGGAGCTCCCTGCCATGTTGTCCATTCACCATGGCTCAGTATGAATGCCCAGCAGGGGTCTTCTGGAGTGGACCCCACCCCCTGAGCCCCCTGAGCCCCCACTCTACTGCACATGTTCAGATGGATAACTCACAGCCCCCCTGCTCGCCATCCGTACTGGACAGGCATAGCATCTCTGAGTGCTGATTATAACTTTGTGTGTGTGTGCGCGTGCGTGCGTGCGTAAGCGTGTGTGTGTGCCTCCGTGTGCGTTTGTGTGTGTGTTTATGTGTCTGTTAAGGACGGTCTGCTCTAGTGTAGTCTGTCTCAGTGCTGTAATATGTTGCGGTTGTGGTCTGTCGCTCTTCACAGGGTGGTTGATGTGATTACTATAGCTGGAGGTGGTAGTGTGGGTCGTTGTGTGTATGTGGGGTAATGACTTCCACACAGAATGGTCCAGAATCCCGGCTAAGTAAAACCTCTGGCAGTGAGAAGGGAAATGGCTGCAAACGGTTTAATGACTTAATAAGACCCAATTAGTGTAAATGGAGGAGAAGAGAGAGGAGCAGTGGAGGTGAGCTGGGGTGACTGAGTGTTCCTTGGCTATAGCAGCCAGCCCTCTTCTATTAGCTGATGAAAAGTAGGCCTCTGATGTGTTTTCCATCCCAGGAACACCTCTGGATAACAGAACAGCACACTGCTGCTTTCGGGTGCTCTCGTGCTATCTCTTTCACACACACACACACACACACACACACACACACACACACACACACACACACACACACACACACACACACACACACACACAACAAACAAACACAAAAAGCCATATGCCCACATACAAGGACAATGGAGTTTTGTGTGTGTAAGTGCGTGTGTGCGTTTGTTATGTGTGTTATGTATGTATGTGTGTGTTACAGGTGTATGCCAGGGTGTGGTGTGTGTAGTGTGTAGTGGAGCCTTTGAGAGCATTACCCTGCTCTGAGACAGGGGTGGTGGGGGGTCAGCCCTCATTTAATCAAGGAAATAATTCCATCTCCCATTAAGTTAATTAATCCAAGGCCTTGCTCAAAACAGAACCAGAGGGAAACACACCCGGAACACTACTTGTGTGGGTGTGTGTGTGTGTGTGTGTGTGTGTGTGTGTGTGTGTGTGTGTGTGTGTGGGTGGGTGGGTGGGTGGGTGAGTGTGTGTGTGGTGTACGCACACGTGTTTGAGTGAGATGTGCATGTTCAGTTATGCTCCTGTATGGTTAGCCACATGGTTCTTTTGACATGAACAGTATGTTCACTAGGAGACAGCTCTAAATGGTACATTGATCGTGGCTTTTCAGCCAAACAACAGAAGGAAATCCACTGACACCAACTATACAGATCAATAGATACAAATCCTTGTTATTTGTTGTTTGCAATCAATGTGTTTTTGGACTTTTCGGTATGGGAATAGTCTCTCACTTCAAAATGTATGATTGTTGGTTGTTGTTTGCCCAACACTTTTCTGGGCATATTACAACTCCGTAAACCTGTTAAACTCTCATACACTGACAGTACACAGGTTGATCAACAGGATGTGAAGTTGTTTACCTATGCCGCTGCAAACGGGGTATGCATACAGCCAAAGATAAAAACTGGAATGTGCGAACTACAGGGAATAGCCTTGAAGCATTCTAAAGATATCCAGTTGAATGCAATTTAACATTTTCTGGTTTGGCCCCTTCATTCCTTCTCTCCCTCCGCCATCTCTCACGCTAACCTGTCTCCCCATGCACACTAATCTCAGACCACTCATGTCAGTCAGGATTTGGAGTCTAACTCTCTCTCCCCCCCCTCCCCCCTTCTCTCCCCCTCCAGAGAAGCCTGTGATGGTGGAGCTGAGCTGTGGGGCAGGGCCTGTCCTCGTGGTACTGGAGCTGGGACAGCCCCTGCTGTTGGAATGTCACCTGGGGGCCACGCCCCTGGACACGCCTCTCAACGTCACCTGGCTGCAGGATGGGCTACCCGTGCTGGAGGGGGAGGGGGACTCCCTCAGGACCCTGGCCAACGGCTCACTGCTGGTGCTGCCCACCTCTGTGGATGGCCGGACCCCTCAGGGGGTGGAGGGGGGCTACAGCTGTGTGAGCGCCGGCCCCTTTGGAGCCCTGACCAGCCGCACCATCACCGTTCACCTGGCCAGTGAGTATTACTATTTCTCAGACAGGGCGGGGCTGTGCCCGCTCAACTCCACCAGGGTCAGACTCACATGGAATGGCATGATGGTCTGGTGTCCCCACACAGGCGCACAGCCACATTCCTCAGGGAGATTTCTGTGCTTGGTTGAAAATGATCTTGGTCCTCCTCTGTCTCAGACAAGGGTTTGATTATGTGGCTGGTCGGCCGCACCGGTGGTGTCCTGGGAATAGGTAGGCTCCACACCGGTGGTGTCCTGGGAACAGATAGGCTCCACACCAGTGGTGTCCTGGGAACAGGTAGGCTCCACACCGGTGGTGTCCTGGGAAAAGGTAGGCTCCACACCGGTGGTGTCCTGGGAACAGGTAGGCTCCACACCGGTGGTGTCCTGGGAACAGGTAGGCTCCACACCGGTGGTGTCCTGGGAACAGGTAGGCTCCACACCGGTGGGCTGAGGACAGACAGGGGGAAGGGGGAAGAGCAAGAGAGTGAGTGGGATTGAGAGAGAGGGAGGGATAGAGAGATAGAGAGAGGGTAGCAAGAGATCCGGCTTACCCCCTCTCCTCCCTCTCCCCTCTCCTCTCCCCTCCCTCTGTCCTCTCCCCTCACTCTCTCCTCCCGTAGAGCTGCTTTCATTATCCTCTGTAAAAGTGGCAGTCTTTATTCAGTCATTAGCTTTGTGTAGAATGGGACTGTATCCTCTATGGAGGTTCTTCCTTTTGTCAGCTGTCACATGCCTATTTATGAGGATGCCTTGTTTGGGGGGAACGAGGGGACAATGAGGGAGGGCGGTGAGGACTGAGAGGGAGGGAGGGAGGGAGGGAGGGAGGGAGGGAGGTGGCTGAGGAGTTAGGATTGGTGAAAAGAGAGGGAAGTAGGAAGGTAGGGGAGGATACGTTGGGGAGGAAGGGGTGGGAGATTTGGGTGGGAGGTGACTGAGGAGTTTGGGATGGTGAAGGCAGAGGCTGGTCTGGGAGAGAGACTAATAAGTGTGTCCTTCAAAAGGTGTCTGTGGAGGGAGCTGTTAATGTAATGTGCTGTAGACTGCTACTGCTGTGAGATGGATGGGCTGCTGGAGACAGGGCCAGGGGGCTGCATGCAATGGGCCTCAACGAGCACACTGACATTGAGCAGACAGAGCAGAGGCCCCTGTCTGTCTGTCTTTCTGTCTGTCTGTTTCATGTCTTTACCACCACCAATTAGGAGGCAGAACAACATCACATGAGAGAAATGTGTGACAGTCCTTTGTCTTCAACACCCTAAACATGTTTTATTTGCATGGCTCTTCTAAATGCTCCCTTCGTGTGACTTTGTCCAAAAAGCAAGTGAGTTTGTTAAAGAGAGTGGGGGGAGGGGTAAATCGTGGTAGAGAAGGAGGGGAGGAGGGGAGGAGAGGAGTTGGTGGACATGCCGACAGACAGAGAGCAGGGAAGCCATGGGTTGTGGTTGGAGAGTACAAGGGGAGGGGAAGAAAGTTGCAATCTGATCGCTGAGGGGCCAAAGAATGGGGCAGAGACAGAAAGAGGGAGAGAGAGGGGGAACGGAGAGGACAGGAGAAAGAAAGAGAGGGGAGGCACAGAGAGAACAGGAACAGACAGAGAAGGGGGAGACTATAGATAAACGTGCTATGGATTGAACTCATAGAGCACAAGACATGCTAACAGATTTAGTAGGTACAGTAATCAATTTCATCTGGTCCATTCACTCAGTAGGTTAATCATTAGCCCAGTTGGCCACAACAGTTACAAGTGCTAGCTTACTTTACAGTATTGGATGACCTGTTATCTAGCTAGCTGCTCTGTGTGCTCATTGAGAAACTTTGCTCCGTTTGGGCTTTTGTGTGTGTGTGTGTGTGTGTGTGTGTGTGTGTGTGTGTGTGTGTGTGTGTGTGTGTGTGTGTGTGTGTGTGTGTGTGTGTGTACAGTAACTCGTTTTTGCCATGACAGTTGCTGAGCTTATTTGTGCTGTTAGTCAACTGATAATATGTGGCTTTCTGAAGAACTGTGCCATGTGAGAATCTGCTCAGACAGTCATGGAAAGTAGTTGTGACAGATTTATGTTTGGTCGCTAGGTAGGATTAGTCCTTACATGTTTTATGAAGCATGGCTAATGCGTCACATTTGCAAATCATTTCCACATTTATTTTTAAGTGCATGTCTTGGGCATTTACAGTCCAATGGAGAAATTAGGAAAAACTTCAGGATGTAAGGATGATTTCTTCAAGTGCTTTATGTATGGCTGAATGTGTAGTCTGTCACAACGGTTTGGTGAGAATACAATTTGAAGGTAATCTTGGATTGGTATGTTCAGTTCTTTAGGACTGCGGGCTGGACAGAACAGCTTACAACCCTGGAGCTGATTGATAAGGTAGTCAGAGCTCTTGTGTTTCCCCATAATGCCCCAACTCAGTCTGGCCTGAGGTCGGGGCCCCCTCAGCCCTATAAGACTCAGCTCCAGGACTCACTGCTGCCCCCTGCTGTTAACTACATTTATTACGTGTGGGCTACAGACTTGCTGACTGCATCTCTCTCTCTGTCTCTCTCTCTTTCTCTTTCTCCCTCTCTCTTGATGTCTGTCTCTCTATCTCTATCTCTCTCTCCCTCACCTTTCTCCAACACTCCCAGCGCTGTCTCGTTTCCATCAGGACCCAGAGGCCCAGGTGGTGCCCGTGGGGGGTGCTTCCCGCTTTGAGTGCCAGATAGACGGAGTGCCCACGCCAAGGATAACCTGGGAGAAGGACCAGGAACCCATCCCCAGCCAGCCTAGGTGAAACTCACGCACACACACACACGCACACACAGACACACACACACACAGACACACACACACACACACACACACTCACAAACACACATGGTGATGCACTCCAGTAGAGCCTGGCAGTAAGTGATTGTCTGTTCTACTTGGTCCCAATGTTGTCCCCTGAGAGAGCTCCAGCTGGCCAGCAGAGACTGGATCTGTACTAAGGTCCATGCTGACACTGATCATGTGAGGGCTGTGCTCCCTCCACCATTCTACTTCATTGCATAATGGCAGTCAGGGAATATCCTGAGAATCTGGTTGGAAGTTAAATGAAACGAGTACATTTTGGTCTTTTTCAGTAGTGCGGAGTTCAGCGATAAGGGATGGACACAGGTCTGTTGCTTTCCTCTCTGTCTGTCAGCCAGAGGCTGAAGGTCAGGGCCACAAAGTGCAGCCTGGTCACTTCTGTCTTCTGTTTGTTCTACTCCCAAAACCCCTCCTGCATCTCCCTTTCACATGGCTACAGGCTGCCAGTCCAGTGCCTAGGAACTGATGTGCTTTGAATCTAATTGGGTGGAAAGATGCACATAATCTACTGCACATGACTCCGCTCCCTCCCTTCTCCTCCCTGGCCTTTCCTCTCTCCTCGCTCCCTTCGTCTCCCTCATGGGAGAGATTTGGCCCTTTTAAAATTAAGTTACACTTTTTTCCACCTGCTCTGTCCTTATCAATCGTAGAAAGACTGGCAGCTGTTTGTTAGTAATTTAGATGCATATCACACACACACACTTATACAGTATACAGGATAAAGTGAATGACTGTTCATGGCTTGCCTCGGCGTGATCATGTGTTGAGTTGATGGCCTGTATATTTTTGCCCTTCAAAGGCCATGGCCAACATATGGCTGTTCACATTACTACTTGTTTGTATGTGTGTAACATGGTTAAACTGACTAACATTATTATAACGTTTGAGGACCCTTGCCGCTGAACATTCTTGACCACACAGAGTGGACAAGGGCATCAAAGGAACAGAGAGGGGGGCAGGACCAGTTTGCTAACAATACCCTGTGCATTGACAGCCAGGGCTGAACAGTGGACAATCATGCAGCGCTACACTCAATTAAAGCCTTCCCGTCTGCCTGAAAACTCAAATGCACACTCTCACAGCCGAGCAGCGGCTACACACACACACACACACTCTCACTAGTCACCAGAAACGGTCACACTCTCATGCTCATTTACCCAAGCACTTAACGCTATTGATGTTTCTGCCTCAGCTCTGCTGTTGGCTATACATTTGTGCCTGCCTGACATTATTAGAGGCATCTGGCTCAAAAAGGGTCTATCCCTGTGTGACCCAAAGCCCAATGCTGAACCACGCTGTACAGTGCTGTGATGTTGTTGGGCTGACACACAGTGGTACTAATGGGCAGCAGTAGAGATGAGACCCAGACCAGAGACCAGGGTTGTGTACAGTCTCTCTGTTACAATGATGAGCTCTGTCTGTCTGCCTGTCTGCCTGTCTGCCTGTCTGCCTGTCTGTCTGTCTGTCTGTCTGTCTGTCTGTCTGTCTGTCTGTCTGTCTGTCATTCTGTCAGGGGATTAGTAGTCCATCATCATAGAGTTAAAAGGCTGTGGAATAGGAGTTGAATAGTTGAAAGCCCAGGCCTCAGGCTCAGAGGATCCATCCAGACGTGAGTGTGTGTGTGTGCGTGCGCGCGTGAGTGTGTGTGTGGAACCTGACCTGTCTTCCATGGCAGAAGGGAGGGAGGGAGGGAGGGGGGAGGGAGGAGGAAGAGGAGCTGGTGGGATAAATATTGACAAGAGTCGGCACAACCAGAAGCCATGGCTGCTTCTAAAAGCTGTTTTGCAATGCGCAATCTCTCTGACCTAGATTGAGAGCTCTTTGTTCCCTTATATCTATCAGTAAAGATTTTTCTGAGTGTTTTCTAGTCTCTTCTTCTTCTCCCCTCTTTATGTCTTCTCTCTCATTAGGTAGGCAATGGGAATACTATGTATCTTGTGTCATTTCCTTTTTTTCCTTTCTTTTGTCTACTTTTATTTTACATTCTCAATGTTTGGACGGTGTTATGCTAAATAGCTGTTAGATGTAAGGATAGTGTAGCCTAATGGCTGTCCCTGGAGACCTACTCCTGTAGTTCTGTATGGTGGTAATGAGCTGGGGAGAGAGTGTACACAGTGGGAGATTACCAGTGAGGTGTTATTATCAGTGGTGGAGAAAGTACTCAATTGTCATACTTGAGTAAAAGTAAAGATACCTTAATAGAAAATGACTCAAGTAAAAGTAAAGTCACCCAGTAAAATACTACTTGAGTAAAAGTCTAAAAGTATTTGGTTTGAAATATACTTAAGTATTACAATTAAATGGAATTGCTCAAATGTACTTAAGTATCAAAAGTAAAAGTATAAACCATTTCAAATTCCTTATTTTAAGCAAACCAGACGGCACCATTTTCTTGTTTTGTATTTATTGACAGATCGCCAGGGGCACACTCCAACACTCAGACATAATTTACAAACGTAGCATTTGTGTTTAGTGACTCCACCAGATCAGAGGCAGTAGGGATGACATGGGATGTTCTCTTGATGTGTGTGAATCTGACCATTTTCCTGTCAAAATGTAACAAGTAATTTTGGGTGTCAGGGAAAATGTATGGAGTATGAAGTACATTATTTTCTTTAGGAATGTAGTGAAGTAAAAGTGAGGCAAAAATAGAAATAGTAAAGTAAAGTACAGATACCCCAAAAATCGACTTAAGTAGTACTTTAAAGTATTTGTACTTAAATACTTTACACCACAGGTTATTATATCTCACTTCTGAGATCTAAGCACTAGTTCTCACTTTCTCCTTTCTCTCTCCCCCCACACTCTCTCTCTCTCTCCTTCCCACCCTCTCTCTTTCTCTCTCCCTTTCCCTCTCTCTCTCTCTCTCTCTCTCTCTCCATCCCTCTGTCTCCAGGTTCATCTCTCTCCCTAACGGTGTGCTCCAGATCTTGGGGGTGGTTAAGGAGGATGGGGGTGCGTACCGCTGTGTGGCCTCCAACTCTGCCCGGAAACGCTTCAGCCAGGATGCCATCCTCACTGTCACTACAGGTATGTTATGCTCTCTCTCTCTCTCTCTCTCTCTCTCTCTCTCTCTCTCTCTCTCTCTCTCTCTCTCTCTCTCTCTCTCTCTCTCTCTCTCTCTCTCTCTCTCTCTCTCTCTCTCTCTTTCTCTCTTTCTCTCTCTTTCTCTCTCTCTCTCTCTCTCTCTCTCTCTCTCTCTCTCTCGCTCTCTCGCTCTCTCTCTCTCTCGCTCTCTCGCTCTCTCTCTCTCTCTCTCTCAATCTCTCAATCTCTCTCTCTTTCTGATGAAGTCTGTAGGCAAATTATCCCTTTGGATGTGCTTGATCCCTCTGTCTGGGTCTGCTCTTTCAATGCCCTATTTAGTGGATGGCTTCCTGCTTATATGTATTTCCTGTAAGTGTATGCTGGAATGAGAGAGCTAAAGAGACAGAGATGGCTTCAGACCTATGGTCTCATGTCTGATATCAGCAGGCTGGAAGCAGTATACACAGCCTCGCTCTGCTCTCCACACCCACGTCTCTTCACTTTGTACTAAAGGTACATTACTAGTGGAGATCAATCCTAGCCTTTAATTGGCTCTGTTAAACTTTAGTGTCTGTGGAAGGTCTATGTCTAGGTCTATTTCTAGAGAGAGAGAGAGAGAGAGAGAGAGAGAGAGAGAGAGAGAGAGAGAGAGAGAGAGAGAGAGAGAGAGAGAGAGAGAGAGAGAGAGAGAGAGAGAGAGAGAGAGAGAGAGAGAGAGAGAGAGAGAGAGAGAGAGAGAGAGAGAGAGAGAGAGAGAGAGAGAGAGAGAGAGAGAGAGAGAGAGAGAGAGAGAGAGAGAGAGAGAGACAGAACTCTGAGCATCAGAAACATGTCTGAGTCTTAATACTCGTTGGCCCTATTGAGCTTGTTGCCTGGACACAAGACTGAACTGTGTGGAAATGCCTGCAACCTGTGGAACAGCAAGGGAAACAGAGATGACTCACCGCTCTGCACCCTGCAGCATGTCCACACACACACATACACACATAGAGACACGCACACACACAAATAGACATGCACACGTAGAGACACACACACAGGCAGACGCCCAAAAATCTTGAGATTCACAGAGACATGCATAGAAACAAATGGTAGACTGATGGTGAGGACATTAAATTCACTCATTCAACTGTGCGTTATATTGATGACTCGATACTACTTGACTCACTTATACCTTCTCTCTCTCCCACATATGCACAGATGCGCACACAAACACCACACACACTTTCACATGCACACACACATAGTCACATACCACACATATTTCACACACGCAGAAATGCACATAAACACGCACGCACAGTCACACAGACAGCCTGAGCAGGAAATAAGTGAAGAAATTACAGCATTCCTGCCTTTTTCACACCACCCAGTATCCAACAGACTGTGTGAAGTGATGCTAACTTACAGTAGCAGGTATTTGGTGTGACCCCAAGCCTGCTGCCTTAGAAACCTGGAGGTCAGAGAAGAAAGCACTCCCAGATTTTTTATGAGGTGTTACGTAAAACGCACGTCAAATCTAATGCCATCACATCTCTTGCCTTCACTTTGGAAGAGGTCTATGAATAAAATGCCTGAACACCAATGCCATCTTCCTGACAGAATGTTGGTGAGCACATCAACTCCACTTATTCAATTGTACATTATGTCTATACCTTTATATTCTGAACAAAAATATAAACGCAACATGCAACAATTTCAACGATTTTACTGAGTTACAGTTCATATAAGAAAATCAGTCAATTGAAATAAATTAATTAGGCCCTAATCTATGGATTTCACATGACTGGGCAGGGGCGTAGCCATGGGTGGGCCTGGGAGGGCATAGGCCACCCACTTGGCAGCCAGGCCCACCCACTGGGGAGCCAGGCCCAGCCAATCAGAATGAGTTTGTCCCCACAAAATGTCTTTATTACAGACAGAAATACTCCTCAGCCCCCCCCGGTTTATGGTAGAGAAATTAACATTAAATTATCTGGCAACAGCTCTGGCGGACATTCTTGCAGTCAGCATGCCAATTGCACGCTCCCTCAAAACTTGAGAAATCTGTGGCATTGAGTTGTGTGACAAAACTGCACATTTTAAAGTGGCCTTTTATTGTCCACAGCACAAGGTGCACCTGTGTAATGATCATGCTGTTTATCTTGGCAAAGGAGAAATGTTCACTAACAGGGATGTAAACAAATTTGTGCACTAAATCTGAGATAAATACATTTTTTGTGTGTATGGAAAATGTCAGGGATTTTCAGCTCATGAAACATAGGACCAACACTTTACATGTTGCATTTATATTTTTGTTCAGTGTACTTTCTCTCTCTCATCCACGCATACACACGCATGTGCGCTTGCAACGCACACACACACACGTACACACACACTCTGAGCACAGAACTTACACAAAACCATATCAAGGCACATCCTGCAATCCTGGGAGAACTCGACTGGCCCATTTAAAACCCTGAGCCCTCATGCATAACCAAGTAGTGCTGTATGTATGCTCAATTATTAATTTATAATGTGCTTACAGTATCCCAGGAACCCTGCTGGAGCTCATTATCATAATGTAGGCTCTGAGCAGAGAGACAGGCAGAGCACCCAGTCCCAGGCAGTGTGATGGGCCTCCCTTCCTACAATAATTGCCCCTAGAGGCACTCACACAGAGCCACTAAAAATAAGGGCCTCATCTGCTCTGCTAATGCACACTTTTACTCCTCCAAGAAAATGATGGAGATTTATTTAGTCATATAGTTTGGCAGAATTACAGCACCATGCTCTCAGAGTAAGGCCCTCACTGCCTCTCCTCCAATATCTGATTCACCCCTCTCCCTGAGATGCCCTCACTTTCTTTCTCTTCCTCCCTCCATCTTCCCCTCATTTACTCTCTCTGTCAATCCATCTCAACAATAAGTGACTCCAAAGAGGTTTAGCATACTAAATATAGAGCCTTCTTCTCCTCTCTTAAGCCCATTGGGGTAGCTAGCTAACCTGGTTAACATTATTTCTGGTTTAACCAGGCTAATAGCTAGCTCTGTCTCCTCCACTCCTCTTCCTGACAGAGCTGCTAGTTGTCCTAAACAGTGTTGGCAACAATTTTTCAGTGAGAATCTCTAGAAGTCGCTAGATGACGTTTTGCATTGCTGCGACGACGTCACAGCACCAATTTGCCTTGCTGCGGCACAGCTGCGGTCCCCGACATCACATTTTTGCCCCCTCTCCTGCCGCAAACCCCCTCCCCTTGTGCTTCTCTACCTGTGTGTGCGCCGTTGTTGTGATTTCTGTTACACAGACAGCTTCTCCCATTCTTGTTAGTGGCAGAATTGTGTGGGAAAAGTCGCTAAATGCTATCAAAACCATAGAAACTCCCCAAAGGCAGCCTGAAAAGTAGCTGAATTTGTCGCTAGCCTCTTACCAATAAAAGTAACTGGAGGGGTCTGAAAACTTGCTAAATATAGCGACAAAGTCGCTAAATTGGTAACACTGGTCCTAACTAACCGAGAGGGCCAAGCTTTAATCCCTGTGGGCCCAAGGGGAAACTAGAGTGGTGTCAGGTGATCTTACCTCCCCTATTGAGAGCTGCTGTGATGTCATAGTGATGGACAGGACAGGACAGGACTGGTGGTGCTTTCAAGACAACTGGGAACTCGGGGAAAAAATATGGTCAAATCATGACGTCAGTGATCTTCAGGTCAGAAAGTCAGAGTTCTAGATAAATGCCAGAGTTTCCAACTTGGAATTCCAAGTTGGATGACCATTCAAAACGATTTTCCCAGTCAGAGCTAGTTTTTTTCTGAGTTCCCAGTTGTCTTGAACGCACTGAAGTCGGAAGTCTGAGATTTCCGAGTTCTGAGTTCCTAGTTCCGAGTTGTTTTGAACGCGGCATCGGTTCTGCTCTGCTCTCTACTGCCCCCTGCTTCCTGTCCAAGGGACCCAGCATTGTCTTACATCAGATAGCGCCACAACTCTGCCTGCACTGAGTTCATTAGTAGGGCATTTGTGACACGTGGCGTTAGAATGACGCTATCTGATATAAGACATTGAGGGTTAGAGGTGGTTGTAAGGCAGTTGTTGATTCCTGTGTCTGTCTGTGTTGTGTCTGTGTTGTGTCTGTGATGTGTCTGTGATGTGTTTGTGATGTAACTGTGTGCCCAGGTCCTGTCCCTGCCCAGAGTGAGGTGGTGATCATGGCACCTCCTCAGAATGCCACGGTGGTGCAGGGGCATCCAGCGGTGATGGAGTGTGTGGCCCAGGGGGGGCAGCCCAAACCCCTGGTGTCCTGGAGCAGACAGGGTAAGACTCTCTCTCAATCCCTCCCATCGGTCCCTCTTCAGACTCACTACCAATGTCACAGCGAGAGCCTGCTCCATACTTTGGTACTAAGCTCCTGTGTCATTCCTGTAATATCATCTTCATTGTGTTTCATATTTGTACCATCGCATTCGATCATCCATCTGTTATTTACAAGCTGTAATTGTTGCCTTATCCTTCCAGTTTCAGTCATTTCATTCATGTTAGTAGTGACTCATATCATTGATTTCAAGGATAAAGCGGGGTAAGCTGACCACTAATGAATGATGTTGTTGGACTTACTTGACTCCTGTTTTTTGAAATGCTTAACAAGTCTTTACCTAAGGAGACTTGTAAACAACATAGTAGAGTGAGAATGAATGACGCCCTGTGAAATTTGAGGAATTCCCTCCTCCTGCTGTCAGAGAGTTGGCAGCTTCTCCACTGTATCCTCCAGCTCTAGAGCAGCAGAGACAAAACAACTCCCCTGTCATCACAGAGATCTCACAGTGCCACCTAGTGTTTTTAATTGCTTTAGTTTGGTGTTTCCTGATCTTTTTTCTCTGAAATCGCTTGCTTCCTTTCTGCTCTCACTCCTGGACACAGATGGGAAGCCCATCGCCACCGACGTGGTTGTCCTGGAAACCAACCTCGTGATCCCCAACACACGGCGTTACCATGCGGGGGTCTACGTCTGCCGTGCCAACAAACCCAAGACCCGCGAGTTTGTCATCGCTGCGGCTGAACTGCATGTGCCAGGTAAGAAGAAGAGTATGTGAGTGTGAGAATGGGGTATAGATTGCATGTTTGGCTTCGATCTTAGATCTCTGGTCCTCTAGTAAATTGTAATACAGTGGGGAGAACAAGTATTTGATACACTGCCGATTTTGCAGGTTTTCCTACTTACAAAGCATGTAGAGGTCTGTAATTTTTATCATAGGTACACTTCAACTGTGAGAGACGGAATCTAAAACAAAAATCCAGAAAATCGCATTGTATGATTTTTAAGTAATTAATTTGCATTTTATTGCATGACATAAGTATTTGATCACCTACCAACCAGTAAGAATTCCGGCACTCACAGATCTGTTAGTTTTTCTTTAAGAAGCCCTCCTGTTCGCCACTCATTACCTGTATTAACTGCACCTGTTTGAACTCGTTACCTGTATAAAAGACACCTGTCCACACACTCAATCAAACAGACTCCAACCTCTCCACAATGGCCAAGACCAGAGAGCTGTGTAAGGACATCAGGGATAAAATTGTAGACCTGCACAAGGCTGGGATGGGCTACAGGACAATAGGCAAGCAGCTTGGTGAGAAGGCAACAACTGTTGGCGCAATTATTAGAAAATGGAAGAAGTTCAAGATGACGGTCAATCACCCTCGGTCTGGGGCTCCATGCAAGATCTCACCTCGTGGGGCATCAATGATCATGAGGAAGGTGAGGGATCAGCCCAGAACTACACGGCAGGACCTGGTCAATGACCTGAAGAGAGCTGGGACCACAGTCTCAAAGAAAACCACTACGTCGTCATGGATTAAAATCCTGCAGCGCACGCAAGGTCCCCCTGCTCAAGCCAGCGCATGTCCAGGCCCGTCTGAAGTTTGCCAATGACCATCTGGATGATCCAGAGGAGGAATAGGAGAAGGTCATGTGGTCTGATGAGACAAAAATAGAGCTTTTTGGTCTAAACTCCACTCACCGTGTTTGGAGGAAGAAGAAGGATGAGTACAACCCCAAGAACACCATCCCAACTGTGACGCATGGAGGTGGAAACATCATTCTTTGGGGATGCTTTTCTGCAAAGGGGACAGGATGACTGCACTGTATTGAGGGGAGGATGGATGGGGCCATGTATCGCGAGATCTTGGGCAACAACCTCCTTCCCTCAGTAAGATCATTGAAGATGGGTCGTGGCTGGGTCTTCCAGCATGACAACGACCCGAAACACACAGCCAGGGCAACTAAGGAGTGGCTCCGTAAGAAGCATCTCAAGGTCCTGGAGTGGCCTAGCCAGTCTCCAGACCTGAACCCAATAGAAAATATTTGGAGGGAGCTGAAAGTCCGTATTGCCCAGCGACAGCCCCGAAACCTGAAGGATCTGGAGAAGGTCTGTATGGAGGAGTGGGCCAAAATCCCTGCTGCAGTGTGTGCAAACCTGGTCAAGACCTACAGGAAACGTATGATCTCTGTAATTGCAAACAAAGGTTTCTGTACCAAATATTAAGTTCTGCTTTTCTGATGTATCAAATACTTATGTCATGCAATAAAATGCAAATTAATTACTTAAAAATCATACAATGTGATTTTCTGGATTTTTGTTTTAGATTCCGTCTCTCACAGTTGAAGTGTACCTATGATAAAACTTACAGACCTCTACATGCTTTGTAAGTAGGAAAACATGCAAAATCGGCAGTGTATCAAATACTTGTTCTCCCCACTGTATATGTGTTGCTGTGAAGGATTTTTTTTCCTAAGAAGGATGTTTCTCTATTCGTATTCTCCCAGCCCCACCAGTGATCCTCCAGCCCCCAGAGACGGTGTCTCTCTCTCGGGGAAACACAGCAAGGTTTGTGTGTAACAGCTCTGGGGAGCCTCCCCCGGCGCTGCACTGGCTGAAGAATGGCAAGCCGGTCAAGTCTAACGGGCGGGTGAAGACCCAGAGCCCTGGGGTTCTGCTCATCAACCAGCTGGGCCTGGATGACGCAGGGTACTACCAGTGCATCGCTGACAACGCTCTGGGAACGGCCTGTGCTACAGCCAAGCTGTCTGTCATCGTGAGAGAAGGTCTACCCAGCCCGCCACGCCAGCTCTCTGCCACACCCCACTCAAGCACCACCGCCCTCCTCACCTGGGAACGGCCCGAACACAACAGCGACCAGATTATAGGCTTCTCTGTGCACTACCAGCCAACTTCAGGTGTGTGTGTGTTTGTGTGTGTGTGTTTGATGGACAAACCTATAGGCCTGTACGTATGATATCTATGCACAAGGATGCTAGCTAGTTTCAAGTGTATAGGCATTAACATGCATTGGTGTCTGGTTCATCGGTAGCATGGTAAAGAATGACACTGTCAGGTCAAGCTGAGTGTGTCCTGTGCTCCTGGTAAAACACTGAACTTGTATGGTCCACAGGCTCTGATAACATGGAATACCAGTTTGCTGTGAACAACGACACCACAGAGTACCATGTGAAGGAGCTACTGCCACACACAACCTATACCTTCTACGTGGTGGCCTACTCCCCCATGGGAGCCAGCCGCCCGTCACTGCCCGTCACCGTGGAGATGCTGGAGGACGGTGAGTAGGCATGAAGACCAAAGACCTCACTTCTCAAAGGAAAATAACAGTGACACAGTTAGATCTAATGCATCTATATGACAGCCTACATGAGTCATCATACACTTGAGGATAAATAGAACGTATGACACGGTCAATTTTAATACAACCTATTTTATACATGAATGACGCACCAAAGTAGATATTGTTGCCCGATAATGTAATGAATAAAGTGGTATAGTGGCCTGTAGAATAGTATGGGGGATGTGTGGATACTAACAGTGTCCTTGTACCTGATCTGACATGATCTACTCCCCAGTGCCCCTCCAGAGTATATGATAGGCTACTTAAGTCAACAGACACTAGCTGTAATGCAAACTACAGTGCATTCAGAAAGTATTCAGACCCCTTGACCTTTTCCACATTTTGTTACATTACAGCCTTGTTCTAAAATGGATGAAATTATTTTTTCCCCTCATCAATATACACACAATACCCCATAACGACAAAGTGAAAACAGGTTTTTAGAATTTTTTGCACATTTATTAAAAATAAAAAACAGAAATATCTTATTTACGTAAGTATTCAGACCCTTTGCTATGAGACTCGAAATTGAGCTCAGGTGCATCCTGTTTCCATTGATCACCCTTGAGATGTTTCTACAACTTGATTGGAGTCCACCTGTGGTAAATTCAATTCATTGGACATGATTTGGAAAGGCGCACACCTGTCTATATAAGGTCCCAGAGTTGACAGTGCATGTCAGAGCAAAAACTAAGCCATGTGGTCGAAGGAATTGTCCGTTGAGCTCCGAGACAGGATTGTGTTGAGGCACAGATCTGGGGAAGGATACCAAAAAATGTCTGCAGCATTGAAGGTCCTCAAGAACACAGTCGCCTCCATCATTCTTAAATGGAAGGAGTTTGGAACCACCAAGATTCTTCCTATAGCTGGCCGCCCGGCCAAACTGAGCAATCGCGGGAGAAGGGCCTTGGTCAGGGAAGTGACCAAGAACCCGATGGTCACTCTGACAGAGCTCCAGATTTCCTCTGTGGAGATGGGAGAACCTTCCAGAAGGACAACTTCACCAATCAGGCCTTTATGGTAGTGGGCAGACGGAAGCCACTCCTCAGTAAAAGGCACATGACATCCCGCTTGGAGTTTGCCAAAAGGCACCTAAAGGACTCTCAGACCATGAGAAACAAAATTCTCTGGTCTGAGGAAACCAAGATTGAACTCTTTGGCCTGAATGCCAAGTGTCACGTCTGGAGGAAACCTGGCACCATCCCTACGGTGAAGCATGGTGGTGGCAGCATCATGCTGTGGGGATGTTTCTCAGCGGCAGGGACTGGGAGACTAGTCAGGATCGAGGGAAAGATGAACGGAGCAAAGTACAGAGAGATACTTGATGAAAACCTGCTCCAAAGCGCTCAGAACCTCAGACTGGGGCGAAGTTCACCTTCCAACAGGACAACAACACTAAGCACACAGCCAAGACAACGCAGGAGTGGCTTCGGGACAAGTCTCTGAATGTCCTTGAGTGGCCCAGCCAGAGCCCAGACTTGAACCCGATCGAACAACTCTGGGGAGACCTGAAAATGGCTGTGCAGCAACGTTCCCCATCCAACCTGACAGAGCTTGAGAGGATCTGCAGAGAAGAATGGGAGAAACTCCCCAAATACAGGTGTGCCAAGCTTGTAGCGTCATACCCAAGAAGACTCGAGGCTGATATCGCTGCCAAAGGTGTTTCAACAAAGTACTGAGTAAAGGTTCTGAATACTTATGTAAATGTGATATTTCAGTTTTTTATGTTTAATAAATTTGCTAAAATTCCTAAAAACCTGTTTTTGCTTTGTCATTATGGGGTATTGTGTGTAGATTGATGAGGGGGGGAAAATAATTTAATCAATTTTAGAATAATGCTGTAACATAACAAAATGTGGAAAAAGTCAAGGGGTCTGAATACTTTCCGAATGCACTGTATATGATACATGAATGATGCCCCAAAGTAGTTATCGTTTCCTGTCAACTATGTGATTCTACTGGGTTGTTAAGTGATAATGTGATGAATAAAGTGGTTGACCTATACGTATAGCCTTGATTATATGTTCAATGTATGGATACTAAGAATGTCCTGCCATGCTCTACCCCACAGTACCCAGTGCCCCTCCACAGCTGTCCCTGCTCAGCACCTCCCCTACAGACATCAGAGTGATGTGGCTGCCCCTGTCCTCCCAGCACAGCAGAGGAGCTGTCACCCGCTACCGCATCGACTACTGCAAACTGGAACAGGGTGAGCACAGCGCCATCTACTGGCACGGATGCCACAGGACTACACTGCTGTCCTGTATTATTACAACGCTGTCCTGTATTAGAATGTGGTGGTACATGTGTTCATGTTTCAGTAAGGCACAAACCCAAATCAGTGCATGATTTATGCAACCATAAAGCATCGACATCTAAAGTTAGGATTCCTGTAGTAGCGTAGGATGTTAATTATGCCTGAATGTGTGCCTGTTTGTGTGCTTACATCTATGTTTATGCCCTGTTGGCATGTATATCAGTATGCAACAACAGAGAGACAGACAGGCAGTAGTTGTTGGGGAGTGTGTCCTGAATGACTACAAAAGACTCTTAAACTCAGTCAAACACATTTTGGCTCAAAGAACAACTGTGGATTCTAAGCATTAAGTATTGAAGAGTGACTTGTGGTATAAGCCCAAAGCATAAAGTGTTCTATGTTCTATCCATGGTATATAAGGAGTCATCGGGTCTTGCATAATAAGTGTGGCATACCAGGAGGTTTGGTCAAGACGTTTACACAGATCAGACATGGACAGAATTGTATTAGCTCGGTTTCAATGGTGTTTATTTAAATAATAAACAAAGAGAAAATAATAGGTCTCCTCCAGGAGACCTCCTCCGGGATACCGTCTTCTGGGCTCCGGTGTCTTGCTGTATCCTGTAGGGAACAAAACCGAGCTCCCTCCGTTATCTCTGGTACTGAGCACGAATATATGGGAGTAACCTCTCTTCCCCACCCACATGTGCTGACCTTCTGGCAGCTTTATGGGACTCATCCAGCTGGTGAGCAATCAGCCCCTTGATTACTCACCAACCACAATCAGCTCCAATTAGTCCTGGCCGGAGAGCCCGTCGAGACCTGCCCCGTCCAGCAGAGGGAGCCATCGCTGCGTGATGTAGACTCGACGAGTGTCCCCCTGGTGGCGAACCTGCGGTACGCCACCCCCCCTAGCTCTGACGGGGAGGGGGCTGTCGTCAATGTGACGTATGTCTCCCTTCTCAATAGGGCATCCGCGTTCCCATGCTTCGCCCCGACCTGTGCCCAACAGAAAAAGAGAAGCGTTGAAGGGACAAGAACCACCTGGTGACCCGATCATTTTTGGCCCTTCCCCTGGCCATCCAGACCAGGGGAGCATGGTCTGTGACCAGGGTGAAGTGGGTGCACAACAGGTAATACTTGAGAATGTCTAGCGCCCACTTCACCGCTAGACACTCTTTCTCGACAATCTAGTACTTTTTTTCTCTGGGTATTAGCTTTCGGCTTATGTACATGATGGGGTGCCCCTCCCCATCGTGTACCTGGGACAGGACGGCCCCTAGTCCCGTGTCGAATGCGTCCGTCTGGACCAACATCGGTCCCTGGAAATTGGGCGTTACGAGAATCGGATGAGAGCACAGTGCTTCCTTCAGGCGGCTGAACGGCGCTTCGGTCTCGCCCGTCCATTTCACTGTTTTCGGGAGGCGGGCCCTGGTTAGATCGGTAAGGGGGAGGCTATAGCCACAAAGTTGGGGATAAACAGGCTGTAGTATCCTGCCAGTCCCAGGAAGGACTCGACCTGTGTCTTGGTGCGTGGTACAGCCAGTCACGTACCGCGTGGACCTTCCTCTCTTGGGGCTTGACGTTCCCCTGTCCGATCAAATACCCCAGGTACTCCACCTCCTCGAACCCTAGCTTGCATTTCTTGGGGTTCGCTGTCAACCCGGCTTGTCTGAGCGTGTCCAGCACCGCCTGGAGGCGCGTTCAGTGCTCTTGGCTGTGGATGATGATATCATCCAAATAGGCCGCTGCATACTGTTGTTGGGATCGGAGGACTCGGTCCATTAGGCGCTGGAACGTGGGCGGGGTTCCGTGGAGACTGAATGGGAGCACCCGGTACTGATATAAGCCGTCCGTTGTCAAAAACGCTGTCTTCTCCCGGGAGGAGTCTGCCAACGGTACCAGACAATATCCTTTGGTCAGGTCGAGGGTGCTGATGTATCGGGCCTTTCCCAATCGGTTGATGAGCTCATCCACCCTTGGCATAGGTTAGGCGTCGAACAAGCTGATGTTCACACACAGGAAGTCATTACAGAAGCACAGGCCACCGTCCAGTTTGGGCACCAACACGATGGGGCTGCACCATGCACTGTGGGACTCTTTGATCACCCACATCCTCAGCACGGTCTTCCTTCGGGCCTCGGGGATCCGGTATGGCCTCTTTCGTACCGTTTCCCTGGGCCGGGTGTGGACGTGGTGTTCAATGAGGGTCGTGCGGCCCGGCTTCCCGGAGAACACCGCCGTGTTCCGATCAACGAGCTCCCGGAGCGTTTGCTTCTGGGCTGGGTCGAGGTCCTCATTACTCGGGACCACCTCTGGTACCTTTGGTGTCCTGGGTCCCGACCATCACACGGCCAAGGCTGTCCTCTCGTGCCACCTCTTCAATAGGTTCACATGGTACATTTGTTGGGGTTTCCGTCTCCCCGACTGCCGTACGCCCTATGGATGGATTCCAGCTTCTCTATCACCTCGTACGGCCCGTGCCATGTTGCCAGGAACTTACTTTCTGCCGTGGGGATTAAGACCAGCACTTTGTCTCCCACCTGGAATTCTCGGGGCTGGGTTCCCCAATTGTAGACCTGGGCTTGGGCGCGTGGGCCTTCTCCATATGTTCCCTTACCACTGGCCATATGGCTGTCATCCGCTCCCTCATCGTCTCCACGTGTTCTACCATGCTGCTTAAGGGGGTCGGCTGGGCTTCCCACACCTCCTTGGTGAGGTCCAGTATGCCGCATGGCCTCCTCCTGTAGAGGAGTTCGAATGGGGAAAACCCAGTGGATGACTGGGGCACTTCTCGGACCGAGACCATTAGGTGGGGTAGTAGCTGGTCCCAGTTCTTCCCGTCCTGCTCGATGACCTTCCGCAGCATTTGTTTGAGCGTTTTATTGAACCCCTCAACGAGCCCATCCGGCATCCCCTCGGACTCCGACTCCGGACCCGTAGATACGGGGTATGTCAACCATTTGCTTCCGGGCCATGCAGGCGATGGGCCACGAACCTCCAGTCGTGGACCAGTTGGGCTCGATGGGCCTAGGCTGTACCCGTAGCGGCTGAGTATCTCCCGTTTGAGACCGTTGTAGTAAGCCGCCTGTTCGTCGTTAAGGTCACAAATACGCCTTTTGGGCATTCCCGGACAGGAACAGGGCCAGCAGACTTGCCCACTTAGGCCTTGGCCATCCTTCCCGTAGCGCTGTCCGTTCAAACGTGCAGAGGTATGTTTCGATGTCGTCGACCTCTGTTAGCTTGATTAAAAACTGGTTTGGATGCGATTCAGTAGGCGTTCCTCCTTGCAGCTTCCTGATTTCCTCAACGAGGCGGACATTTTGTAGCCGCTGTTCCTCCAGCGTTCTTTCCTGAACCGTCTGTTTTGCTTGTTAGGCCCGAACGAACTGAGGCTATCAACTCGTTTATGCTGATGCTGCGTACCCTGATCTGACCACGTTATCAGAATGCCCGCATCCTCCACCACTTGTGGCAGACCAGGGGGTTTGGTCAAGACGTTTACACAGATCAGACACGGACAGAATTGTATTAGCTCGGTTTAAAGGGTGTTTATTTAAATAATAAACAAAGAGAAAAGAATAGGTCTCTTCCAGGAGACCTCCTCCGGGATACCGTCTTCTGGGCTCCGGTGTCTTGCTGTATCCTGTGGGGAACAAAACCGAGCTCCCTCCATTATCTCTGGGACTGCGCACAACTATATGGGAGTAACCTCTCTTCCCCAGTCCCCACCCCCATGTGCTGCCCTTCTGGCAGCTTTATGGGACTCGTCCAGCTGGTGAGCAATCAGCCCCTTGATTACTCACCAACCACAATCAGCCCCAATTAGTCCTGGCCGGAGAGCCCGTTGAGACCTGGCACGTCCAGCAGAGGGAGCCATCGTCGCGTGATGTAGACTCCGTCTGTCACCAGGCCTCGACGAGTCTCCCCCTGGTGGCTAACCTGCGGTACGCCACATAAGATAATGGATAATGGTGATAGTATGCCATGAGTGGCCTTGCATGAAGATGGGCTGCATCTAATGTGTGTGTATGTGTGTGTTTCCTGCAGTGGACAATGTGTTGTCTGTGGAGGTGGGGGGGAATGAGACTCAGCTTACCTTGCGGGAGCTGCAGCCTAACCAGGCCTATCGACTGCGGATGGCAGCGGGAACGAGAGCAGGCTTTGGTGTGCCATCTGAGTGGGCTCAGCACCACACCCCAGACCACTTTAACCACAGCATGGGTGAGACCTCTCTCTCTTTCCCTCTTTCTCTCTCTCTCTCACACACACACAAACACACCCTTCAACTTTGGCATCAATAGCCTACACTATGTGAAAGTATCCACCACAATCAGTGACCTGACCCGGTATGGTCCTTATTTTATTTAACCTTTATTTATCCAGGTAATCTCAATGAGATCAAATCTATTTTTCAAGAGAGACCTAGGTCCAATCAAGACAGCAGCAGGGGGGAACAAAGTTTCAGACACATCTCAGGCATACAGTAATAACTTAAAGACAGAAGCACACCATAAACAAATTATAGATGTAGACAAATAGATATCCATATATATTATTATTATCCTTGTCCAAAGAGCAGCCTTCACTTTCCCATTATCATCCTATAACTGTAACCATACTAGCACTGAAAAGAACACTGCAGCCTTTCATTCAAGCTGACTGTTCATGGCTGGGCAATGTCAGGTTGTGTATACACCTTCTCCTACACATTTGCATCAGCCATACAATTGCTCTCCATTCAGGAGCAAGGCAACGCGGCTGACTCTGTGCCTCTTACAATGTGTGTGTGTGTGTGTGTGTGTGTGTGTGTCTGAGGTTCTTGGGAAAGGCAGAAGATTAATTTCTAAGAAATAGACAGAAATCTATACAATCCTTTTCTATTGAGTGACTGAGCTCTCACAAATTCCCTTAATGCACACGAGAAGAAAATCTGTTAATGCACACAATAAGAAAATCTCACTGAATAGGACCTCATTGTCAGTTCATGTGGATTACTGGAAGCTGCTGAGGGGAGGACGGCTCATAATAATGTCTGGAATAGAATAAATGGAATGGTATTAAAACGCATAGAAAACATGTGTTTGATGTGTTCGATACCATTTCATTAATTACTATAAGCCATTACTATTACTGTAAGCCCGTCCTCCCCACTTAATGTGGCACCTGTTCTAGTTACAGGTCTATATAATTACATGATTTACTGTTATAGCCATTAGGAGATTGGTAAATTGAGTTGGTAAAATAAATCAATGTCTGGATCTTGTTTTCTTGAATCATGTTATGAGCGCTAGTAATGTTATTTCACGCAGGCTCCTTGTTTGCTTTTCGGTCTTTCCCAGTGATCTTTGCTCCCACAGAGCTGAAGGTTAGGGCCAAAATGAACTCCCTCCATGTCACATGGCAACCCCCGCCCAATCACACGCAGATCTCCGGCTACAAGCTATTTTGCAGGGAGGTGGTTGGTGAGGATCTGACCAATGGGGAGGCTCATCCTGAGAGGGAGAGGGTCAGGAGGATGGAGGCCCATACCATCAAGCTCCGTAAGAGAATCAAACATCATGAGGTCACTAGTCTGGGTGAGTCTGGGATGTTCACATGCCAATGTTGTTTAAATCACTTTCTACTGCTACAGGTGATATTATTTGTATGGAAAAATTTGACTATTAATAATATGTTTGGAACTCGTGGTCATTATGCCAGGCTTTCTTGTGGTTATGTATAATTTGGTGTGTTTATGTGTTGAGATACATTTCTATATATTTATGTGTGTGTGTCAGTTCCTGACAGACTATATGAAGTGAAGGTGTGGGCCTTCAATAAGCAGACGGATGGCTATGCTGCAGGATGGAAGGGCAGGACGGAGAAGGCACATGGCAAAGGTCTGTCTATTTATCGGTGTGTGTGTCTCTGTGTGTGTGCGTGCGAGTTTGTGTGTCAGTGTGTCTGTCTGTCAGTGTTAGAGTTAAAGAAAGTCTGTACAATACCAATATTTGTGTATAAACTGTCTGTGTGTGTGTTTTTACAGCGCCCCCTAAGGGGAACCCCCCTCCACTGCCCCCCAGCAGCATCAAGGCTACAGCCAACAGCTCCACATCCATCTGGTTGCGCTGGGAGAAACCTCGCTTCAGCAACGTCCGCATCATCAACTACACTGTACGCTGTAGCCCGGCCGGCATCAGAAACGCATCGCTTGTGTCCTACTACACCAGGTCAGTCAGGGACCATCACCACCCCAAACTGGACCTGGGTCACACACAGGATAATTGAAGAGATATCCAGCCTCTCTTGGAGGAAAATGGAAGTTCCAAAAATGGAAGTTCGATCAGATTAAAGAAGCGCTTTTTATGAAATGTAATATTTCTTCCAGAATGGCTAAATCGATGTTCAGGTTATGAATGGAAGAAAGGATGTGTCCCATTTGTGACTCTTCATTCATTCATTAATTTTTTCTCTCCCAAACGTGTTTTGCAGCTCTGCTCAGGAGATCCTCTTGGGGGCGCTAAAACCCTACACCCGCTACGAGCTGGCTGTGCAGTCCAATGGAGTAGACGTGGTTGGTCCCTTCAGCGGCACCGTGGAGGAGTCCACTCTCACTGACAGTAAGTCTCTACTCTTCTCATCAGTGTAGTGGAAAAATCTATGCATCAGTGTAACATATAGGTGGATGTTTGTATTCAATATGCTCTGTCGCTCACTTTCTCTTCCTCTGTGTGGGTGTTTTTTGTTTCTGACAGTGGTGTGTAGTTGGTTGGTGTATGTGTGTGTGTGTGTGTTTTTGTTTTACTATCCTTGTGGGTGCCATAAGTCCTATATAGTAAAACAAGGAAAATTTGGACCAGTGGGGAGATTTTGACGGTCCCCACAAGGAAAAATTATATTTTAGGCTTAGGGGTTAGGTTTAGGGTTAGGGTTACAATTAGGGTTACAATTAAGGTTGGTGTTAGGGTTAGGGGTTACGGTTAGGGTTAGGAGTTAGGGTTAGGTTAGTTTTAGGGGTTTGGGGTTAAGGTTAGGGTTATGGTTAGGTTAAGGTTAGAGTTAGATGTAGGGTTAGGGTAAATGGGATTTTGGATGGGAATCAATTATTTGGTCCCCACAAGGATAGCAATACAAAACTCTGTGTGTGTGTGTGTGTGTGTGTGAGAGAGAGAGAGAGAGAGAGAGAGAGAGAGAGAGAGAGAGAGAGAGAGAGAGAGATAGAGGGAGTCTGAGCAAGTGTGATTGAGGCAGGTTAACAGAGAAGGGATTAATCTTTAGCGGCGTAGGGAGATAATTGGCTGTAATTAAATGTCCAGATGGAAGTGGCCCTTGTGTTGGCCAAGAGCTGTCTGGGACAGGGCCCGTCAATCAGCTCAGCCAAGTGGTGTCAGGGAGGGGCCAGGGACGAGTGCTGATCTAGGATCAAGTCCTCTCTGTCCATATAATCTTATTCATTACGATCTAAAAGGTCAAACTGATCCTAGATCAGCATTGAGACACTTTGTGAATACTGGCCAGGAGGGGCCAGCAGGGGATTCGTTACCAGGGCAACGAAGAAGGGGTCTTTGGTTTGACACAGCAGGGGTAGCTGCCTGCCGGACCCCATACTACCGCCCTCTGTCACCTGAGACCCAGCCCCAGTCCCTGCCCTCTGCCCCCCCTCTATGACCAGGTGGCAAGGGTACCTTGTCCCAAAGGGGTGGCACACCTGTCCCAGTCAACCGCACAAAGCCTGTGTGGCCAGCCCGCTGTGGTGCTTTATTTCTGGGGTGTAATTACTGACTTCACCCCCTGTGTCCCCAGTACCCTCCACCCCCCCAGCGGAGCTGCAGCTCAGTGCCTTGGACTCCTCCTCTGTGTTGGTGAACTGGCGCCCCCCTGTGGAGCCCAATGGCGTCATCATCAGCTACAGGATCCTATACACCATCAACCTCAGCCAGCCTGAGCATCTGTGGAACAACCTCTCCCAAGATGGTGGGTGGCTGAAACTGCTGCTGTTGCGAGGAACTGTGTGGGTGATATAAGTGGATGCAAATGTGACTGTTAATGTTAATGACTGTGACTGTTAATGACTCACACACACTCGCTCTCTCTCTCTCTCTCTCCCCCTCTCAGGGACCATCATGAGTGCTGAGGTAACAGGGCTGTCTAGTGGGTCACAATACTTCTTTAAGATGGGGGCGTCCACTGAGGTGGGGGTGGGGCCTTATTCCCCAGTGAAGGATGTGCACACTCCTCCCAAGAAATATGGTGAGTGGGTCTACTGTCTACACATTCTGTGATGGTGTGTGTGTGTTTGTGTGTGTGCGTCATCACTTACATAAGTATCTCTCAACACTCTCAATCACACACACACACACACACACACACACACACACACACACACACACATACACACACACACACACACACATAGTCCTTTAAAGTAGTTAATCCATCCCTGTCAGTGGGAGAGAGAGAAGCCTGCAGGAGACAGTCACTTTGGGGAGCCTGTGTAATTTCTCTCCTCACTCTCTGGCCAGCTGAGGTGAATATTAAAGGGGAGTATTAAAGGGGTGACCACAGCAGCCGCTGCACCCAGAGAGCTCTGTGAATCAACTTCATATCTGACTTTGAGAAGCAGAAGAGCTGTGGATGAAACCTTATCGATAACCACAGTGAAGGGGCCTGTGACAGAGCGGCTCGTTCTACAAGGGCAGGGAAAAAGAAAGCTAGATATGTGCACACTGTTGAATGCTCCTGCAGTTTAATTGGGCTTCTCGAAGAGACCTCCATCAATCATCATCTATTTGTAGCCCAATGACACTTTGTCCATCAGAGAATAATGAACCCAACAGCTAAACTTGAGAATCTAGAAGCAAGCCAGGAGAGAGCTCCATTCAGAAACTAAAGGTCACAATATTGTAACTAGGGGAGTCCATCCTCCTCTGGTTGGCACAGGGCATTAGCTGAAACCACTGAGACGTAGAAAGACAGTGTAAGAAGACTGAGTAGCAGGTTTATTCTGGTCCTGCAGAGTTCGCCCCATATTGGGCTCCATCAGTCTTGCCAATAGTAAATGCAATGTGAATGAGGGCGACGTGGTTGGTGGGCGAGCGAGAGTAGACCGAGCACCATCTGTCCTCTCTCCACTCTGCTGCCAGATAGACAGCCATTTTCCCAAGCTCAGTTAATATCTCCCTCCCTGGAAGTGTGAATTGGTTCCTTCATGGTCCGCTGAATTGATTGAGAGGTGACAGAATGGGTTTCATCGTACTGCATATACAGTATGTTATCATCCATCCTCCCACTTACCTTCTGTTCTCTAACTGTGTCCTGTGCTGACAGGTTTAAACACTCATCCAGTATCTTGTCTGCTTTCTCTCCCCTTTCCTGCATGCCTTCCTGGGCTGTTCTCTGTTCTCTATAGAGCTGGACATCCATGCAGTGACAGGCATCATAGTTGGTGTGTGTCTGGGGCTGCTCAGCATTCTCCTTTGTATGTGTGTCAGCTTCCGCAACGGCAAGGCCAGGTAAGAAGGGGCCACTTGAAAGCAAATTACTGTGTCTATTTTAGTATGTCTACTTCAGTATGTACGTCTAGGATTTTAGGATCATTAAGCTTTCACTGGCATTGTAAGATTTAAGGGAAGGTGTGTGTGTGAAGCTGCAGCTGCAGAGAGACAGACAGGCAGATGTTGGGGAGTGTATCCTGAAAGACAGAGCACCACAGATGGCTGCTCTTGGTCTATTGTGAAGCTGTGCGATTAATGAGCAGGAAAGAATATGAAATATCATGTTTCCCTGCATTGGGTTTGGCAGGGTGTGCAGTAAACTGATTTAAATAGAAGTGGAGGATTTGGAGATGTTTTGTATAGCTACAGTATTAGGGTGACTTTTGTGTTAGACCCAGGGGGGGTCCATGTCTTCATGCTGCACATTTGACATTTCAGATTTGAATATTTTTGAATAATTTTGCATTAATACGGAACCATTATTATTACTGTCTGTTTAGCTCAACTGTTTGAATTTCAGTGTGTACTATAGTGAATCCAGCTAGCCATCACAATTTGAGATGGTGCGACAATATTTTGTTCATCTTACTGTTATAGTTTTAATGACTGCCTATGACAATGCATTCCTCATATTTGTTTTTAAAGGGATACTTCGGGATGTTGGCAATAAGGCCTTCCTTTATCTACTTCCCCAGAGGCAGATGAAATCATGGATAACATTTTTATGTCTCTTTGTCCAGTATGAAGGAAGTTAGAGACGGTTTTGTGTTAGCGCAATGACTGGAAGTCTATGGGTATCTGCTAGCATGCTAGTATATACCCATAGACTTCCAGGCATTGCGCTAACGCTAGTTAGCATTGGCTTGAGAAACTACCTCCAACTTCCTTCATACTGGACACATAGACATAAAAATGGTATCCACAAGTTCATCTGACTCTGGGGACGTAGATAAAGGGCCAAAATCCTGAAGTATTCCTATAAAAACGACAATTGTTTAATGATCATCCTTGTATTTATACTGTGCTCTGAGTTGAGACCATGTGCAGTGAGTTAACCCTAACCCCTAACCAGTGTCCCTCCTCTGTGCTGTGTAACCAGAGAGGTGTCTGGGGGGCTGGACTCCACAGCTCTGCCCCCACAGTACCGTCGTGGGGGTAGGTCTGTACCCACCATGGTGCCAGAATGCAGTGATTGCCATGAGCTAGAGACCCTGATGCCCCTGGGCAGCCTGGACCATGACCATGACCCCGCCCAACCCCTCACAGAGCCCACTGAGGAGCACAGCCTCATGGGTAATGTAGGAGTAGGGGACGATGCCCTAGGAGCTGAGCTCAAGGTGAGTAGTCAGGACACAACTACAAATGCAGCACTTAGTGTGACAAATATAGTACTTTTCAAGGTTACTTGTGTAAGTGAGGAACCGGTTGTCTTCGTTTGGTTCAGTCGTGTTTTTCTTCTGACTTTGTCATTCTCCAGGCTGCTTGGAATGGGTCAGTTAGTCGTAACTGGGCCAACCGGATCACCAGATACAGGGATACCATCACAGAGGACTCTCCAACTCTCAACAATGGAACTCTGGACATGGCCAAAACAGAGAATGGCAAGGTATGTGAGCAGAGTTTGTGTGTATGTGTGTATTTGTGTGTTTGTGTGCGTGTGTAAAAGAATAAGAGGTAGATGGGGTAGAGAGTGGTTTGTGTGTGAGCGTAGTTTGTGTGTGTGTGCGAGTGTGCGTGTAGAAGAGCAGTAAGAGAGAGTTGGTGTGGAGGTAGAGTGGTTTGTGTGAAAGCTGAACAGGAAGTAATGAAACAGTGAACGAGGGACTAATAACAAATAACAACAAATAATAACAAAGATAGCTAATAATGTAAGCATACTGTGTCCATAATAAGTATATAGGTTGTATGTTGGGAGCTTTTGGGAAAGAGCACAGTTAGAAAGATATGGCATTTAGAAGCAAACCGGATGGACATCATGAAAATGATCGGAGAGGTTGAGAGTAGAAGAAGTTCAGGAGCAAAAAAATAAATAAATATATATATATATATATATATATATATATATATAGATAGATATAGAATTATTGTAAAATTAACTCTGTCCATAAGGTGTAGATAGTAAGTATAGACCGGAAGTAGAGGCCTGGGCGTTGTTGTTCACTAATTTACTCCAAGTAGGGAAAGGATGGTGGGGTTGAAAAGTAATAAAGGGGAATATATATATAAAAAATAAAAATAAACATGGGGGATTGGAAGTGATGCAGACAATTACATTGATAGAAGATACAATCTATCTGCAATATTAAGCTGATCCATCCCCCCAAAAAAATAAAAATAAAATAAATAAATAAATAAACAGTGAACGAGGTATCAGGATGACGTATAGCTAATTAGAACGTGACACTCTGGCTGAAAACTAAATGAGCCGCTTGATCATGCATCTGATAAATGAATTACTCTGCCACTGTTAAGGCGCTCTCATACCCTTCAAAAGTGTGGGAGTGGAGAGCTATAATTAATCTATAATGAATCCCTAATTTATTTTGCAGTCACGCCACATACCACCACTGCTCTATTTTGCTGGTGACATTTAAATCGTATTCTCAATGATTTAATTTAGACAATGGTATGCAGTTCAGAAAGCTGGATAGCATAGCAAGAAATAATGACTGTGTTATATTGTATTATGGCTGCCTTTCTGTTATGATTGACACCACTGCTGTAAGGTCATTTACAGTTGTATGTTAATACAGAACAACAGGAGTAAAAACACACTGCCTTGTAGGACTCCACTGTTACATGGGCTGACTGTATGAAATTAAAGAATGAAATGTCTGCTAACTGTGTGTGTGTGTGTGTGTGTGTGGTGTGTTTCAGGGCGACCCTGAGGACCGACTGGGCTCCTCCCTGTGCAGCAGTAACCAGGTGGAGGCAGAGGTAATAGTTCACTCTGAGCTGTCCGACCTGGAGAAGGAGCAGCAGGAGGCGCAGAGTGACGGGGAGGAGGACTCTCAGGCCACCAGGGGGCCCTCACTGTCCGAGGCATCTTACTCCCCAGTCAGACAGCCTGCCCAGGCACCACAACATCCACGAGAGCCAGTCAGACAGCCTGCCCAGGAACCACAATATCCAGGGGAGCCAGTCAGACAGCCTGCCCAGGCACCACAACATCTAGGGGAGCCAGTCAGACAGCCTGCCCAGGCACCACAACATCCAGGGGAGCCAGTCAGACAGCCTGCCCAGGCACCACAACATCCAGGGGAGCCAGTCAGACAGCCTGCCAAGGCACCACAACATCCAGGGGAGCCAGTCAGACAGCCTGCCCAGGAACCACAATATCCAGGGGAGCCAGTCAGACAGCCTGCCCAGGCACCACAACATCTAGGGGAGCCAGTCAGACAGCCTGCCAAGGCACCACAACATCCAGGGGAGCCAGTCAGACAGCCTGCCCAGGCACCACAACATCCAGGGGAGCCAGTCAGACAGCCTGCCCAGGCACCACAACATCCAGGGGAGCCAGTCAGACAGCCTGCCCAGGCACCACAACATCTAGGGGAGCCAGTCAGACAGCCTGCCAAGGCACCACAACATCCAGGGGAGCCAGTCAGACAGCCTGCCCAGGCACCACAACATCCAGGGGAGCCAGTCAGACAGCCTGCCCAGGCACCACAACGTCCATCACAAGGGGAGGAGTCCCTAGAGACACAACCCCTGCCCAAGGTCCCATCCGGCCCTGTCCTGGAGCCAGTGTCCAATCACAATGGGCAGCCAGAGGGCATGGTTGGGGGCATGATGGGCGTGGCAGTCCAACTGACTGTAGATGTGGGGCGGCACCCAGGAATGGGGCTAACCAACGGCTTCCACTCCACCAAGCCCCTGCGGCCGGGGCAGGAGACCCTGGGGAACGGGGACTCCAGACACTGCCCTGCTCCCCCGTCCCCCTCTCCTTTTGTCAGCGCCGGCCTTGTCCACTCTAACTCAGCAGCGCACAGCTACCTGTGCCCTTAGCAAGAGGAGAAACAAACCCCCACACCAAGACTAGTTGGAATTCTTTCTTTTTCTCATCCATGATGAATCAAAGGATTTTTTTAAAAGCGCCTCAGTATCTGATTTTCTTCTTCCTGGCTCGGTTTTATAGGTACTTTGAATCCATTGTTTTATATGTGTATATATACAGTATATATTTTTAGTGCTAGTATGTATGGGTATTCATTTTGTTGCATAGCAGCAGTATGTTAGTCTGGCCTTACTCTGTACTTTGCTACAGGCTCCTATTACAGACGTACGACGACGGAAGCATATTGTAGAAAGGAGGCTATTCCTTTTTTCATAAGCCTTGACCTGTTGGACCTGTTGGACTCTGAGAATGAGCGTGGGTGTGTGGTACATCAGGACCGACCTTTGGTTAACTGATTATGGTGGAGAGGCTCTTGATTCAGCACCACGGATGAAGATAGAGCAGAACCATGACCATGTGGCCCTTTCACTCTCACCCTGGCTCCTTTCAAATGACTGAGCTGTTCCTATTGGCTTCACTGTATGGATGCTGCCTGCCCCAGCACCAGGAAAGAAGCCTTATATTTACACACTCTGAGAGTGCAGACCTCCTGTCTCTCTCTCCAACCTCCTGCTGTCTCAGGATCCACACACACACAAATGCAAACACACACACACACACACACACATTCCCTGACTGGAGCTTGTGGGTCTCAGGTGCCTAATATTTTAGGCGCATTTTTAACCTCTGTATATTTATATAGATGATTATATTCAATAAAAATAGGACAAATATGTTGAAAATGAAGAAAAAGGAAAATAAATGAGGCAATTGAAGAAAATATGAAGGAACCGCATACAGTACATGTAGTTGATATAGGTTGCATTATTTTGGGGGGAGGACTAGATGAGACGTGTACTGTAATCTTATAGCAGTGGTCTCTTGGTTTTGCTCCCAGTCAACAGCACTACCTCATTTCTTTACAGGATGGTTTGTTGGTGATTTTAATAGTGTCGTGCAGATAGGTGCAACTTTTAGAATCCGTTTTTTAACTGTTTGATTCAATACTTTCATGAATAACTGCCTATCCTCTTCTTTCTGTGTACATCAATGTGTATTACATTTACATTTTACATTTCCATTTTAGTCATTTAGCAGACCTACAGGAAATGACACGTATGGTACATAACGGCCTGTCTCAGATCTCTGTTTATTGCCCTTTTCCTCTTAATCAGTTGTTCCATTAGATCTGGGTTTCCAACTGTCGTCACTCCCCCCAATGTTACATCTACTTTGGATGGGAGCAGAAAAACATTTTTTATTTACCAATTACCTCAAATCACTTTTCACCTTAGGTAAATAATGCAGCAGTTTAGTTACCAGGCCTACTATATGGTAGCCTGTTACTAGACCTACTACAAATGAACAAGCCTCCATCAGGAGGCCTCACCCTTTGTGATGTCATCTCACTCATCCTTTCTCAGCTGTGTCTGAGCTCCTCCCTCTGCAGGTGAGAGGGGGATGGAAATTTCATAGAGAAATAGACCTAGAAACCACTTCTATTTTCAGCCATATTTCCAGTCTTTCTTTGTACTTTTGACACTCGCAAGCCTGAGGTCTTTCACAATACCGCATGTAAAGTCTACACCACTTTGAACTTTTTTCACATTTTGTTGCGTTACAAAGTGGAATTAAAATTGATCTAATTGTCTTTTTTGTATACTCTGTAATTTCAGTGGAAGAAAACGTTTTTTAAAGATTCATGAAAAATAAAACACGAATATACCTTGATTAGGTATTCACCCTCCTGAGTCAATACATGTTAGAAACACCTTTGGCAGCGATTACAGCTGTGAGTCTTCTTGGGTAAATCTCATAAGAGCTTTGCATACCTGTATTGTGCAATATTTGCCCATTATTCTTTTTACAATTCTTCAAGCTCTGTCAAGGTGTTGGGGATCATGGCTAGACAGCAACTTTCAAGTCTTGCCAAAAAATGTTCATGCAGATTTATGTCAAAACTGTAACTTGGCCACTCAGGAACATTCACTGTCTTCTTGGTAAGCAACTCCAGTGTAGATTTGGCTTTGTGTTATAGGTTATTGTCCTGCTGAAAGGTGAATTCCTCTCCAGGTGTTTTGTGTAAAGCAGACTGAAGCAGGTTTTCCCCTAGGATTTTGCCAGTGCTTAGCTCCATCCGTTTTCTTTTCATCCTGAAAAACTCCCCAGTCTTTGCCGATGGCAAGCTTACCCATACCATGATGCAGCCACCACCATGCAGTTACTCAGTGATGTGATGTGTTGTGTTGGATTTGGCCCAATCATAAGGCTTTGTATTTAGGCCAAAAAGTCTATTCATTTTGCCGTGTTTTTTTGCAGTATTACTTTAGTGCCTTGTTGCATACATATGCATGTTATGGAATATTTGTATTCTGTATATTTGTATTCTTCTTTTCACTCTGTCATTTAGGTCATTATTGTGGAGTCACTACAATGTTGTTGATCCATCCTCAGTTTTCTCCCATCACATCCATTGAACTCTGTAACTGTTTTAAAATCACCTTATGACCTAATGGTGACATCCCTAAGCAGTTTCCTTCCTGTCCTGCAGCTCAGTTCAGAAGGAAGACTGCGTCTTTGATGTCTCTGGGTGATTTAATACATCATCCACAGCATAATTATTGACTTTGCTTAAAGAGATATTCAATGTCTGATTTGTTATTGTTACCCATCTACCAATCACTGCCTTTTTTTATGAGGCTTTCCAAAAGCACACCTGGTCTTTGTAGTTGAATCTGTGCTTGAAATTCATAACTTGGATTAATTTCCATGTGTCCTACCTTACAAAAAGTATGTCAACCCCTATTATTTCACACAGAGCGAGTCCATATAACTTATTATGTGATTTGTTAAGACAAATTTTACTTCTGAACTACTTTAGGCTTGCCTAAACAAAGGGGGTGAATACTTATGCAACAACTATATTTTAGTTATTTAATTTTTATTAATTTATAAACATACCATTTTCTTTTCACTTTCACATTATGGAGTATTTTGTGTAGATCAATGACAAGATAAATACAATTAAATCTACTTCAATCCCACTTTGTAACGCAACAAAATGTGAAAACAGTTCAGGGGGGTGTAGACTTTATATTGGCACTGTAAATAATCCTTCTGACAAACACTGATACTCTATTTCGTATTACCATCATGTTTTAATTTCTTCCTTTATAGCATTTTTAAACAAGGATTATTTAAACTTTTTATGGACGCTTACATTTCTTACACTTACCTTTGTGTACCCTAACAAAATATTTTTTTATTCAAAATAGTCTCTCCACACAAGGACAAGAATATCTCGTCATACTTTGTGTGAGGCTTTTTGTCTAAATTATAGTATACCTATATCAAAGACTACACAGGTATACTGGGCCTGTTGTAAACGTGGCCCAAGACATTGAGTCTTATGGTCTGTCAGGAGAATGAGGCCTCAGCTAGTCTAGATAGGTGCTAGAACTCAGAGGCATATAGAAGATCCTCATAACTAAAGCATTCCAGTTTTATACTTTGAACAGACCTCACTCAGGATCAGGCATGCTCAAACTTTCTCTAAGCAAAATAATGTCCATTTTGTGTTCTCATCTGACAACCCTTAAATGCATTGAAAACCCCATAAATTCTCAGTTGCGTACACTACATGCACTTGTTCTGGCTTTTTTTTCTCAAGACATATCCTTCTGGTCTATTGGGAACAATAGATCAGCACTTTGTTCCTCTGCAGCATGATCTTCAGGAAAACTTTCTCAGTCCATCTATAATCTATACAATTAGTCCAGTCATTATGGACACAAAATTCCTTTTAGAAATGGATCATTGTGCTCTGATTAACTCATTCAGGTTTATTTAGTCAGTTACATTTTGATGAAAGTGTCCACCCAATACAATATTTAGTAGGACTGAGTGTACAGTATAACTACCAATATCTATTTTAGACTGAGTGTAGCTGTGAGAAGGTGATTGTTTACAGCTAATTATAATATCACAAGCATACAGCATATTGTATCTTTGTAACATTAGAGAAGGTGTTACATGTTCTTTACTCACATTTCTACTGAAGCGTCTGTTTTTAATATACACATCTTGTAGTGTCAATCTTAGCTCGGTTTCAAACTCTTACTCAAGGGGCACCTATTGCAGCGGCTTTGTGTGGTCTGTTGAAAACAGCCAACATTGAAGACATAAAACCGCCTCCAGCATAAGGAATGTGTGCTCTCACTGAAGAAGTTCAGTTAGTTATTTTTACTATTTCCTTCTAACTAAATATCTTACAGTACATAGTGTTCCTTAGTGTAAGCATCTTTGCCCAGAGTAAGCAGATATGATGCTCAATGTAGTAATATCTTGCTCTAATTTGATCAAATATGCACATTAGTTCAATAGCGGGATCCTATCTTTTTTATAGAAGTTTTATCAATAGAATACCTCATTTTGTTGGTTAATTGTTCATTTAATGAAAATCATTACGAATAAAGAAATTATGTTTATGAGAATCCTTTTGTGGGAGCCAAGCTTGCAGAAGATTACGTAATACATTACACTGATTGTCTTGTCTTACCTCAGCTGGAAATATCACTTGTTGTAGTGGATTTCTTTTTGACTCTAAGCATAAACCCTTGAGTGGTGAGTGGATGCAGGTGCAGGACAGGGAGGTAAGGGGAGGAGGGTGAAGGCAAGTAGGGGTGAGGTTAGGGAAAGTAGTGCAGGGAAACCCCTGTGATATCAGTGCCAAGAAGAGTGGAGTTGTGGAGCTGTGATTGATTGTTGAAGAGGAATGTCTCCCTGCAGGTCTTACCTCTCAGTGCAGACATTTCTGTAGAATACTGGTCTTTACTGTTCTCTACTCAGGTGGCCTGTCTTTGCATAAAACTGTAGAGGAACATGCCAGCATGTACAGTATACCCGACTCTGAAGCATGTCATTGGTGGTCAAAAAAAACCTCACCACTTGTCCTCCTGAAAAACACCAAACAAACGCTGATACACAGATTTGGATAAAAGTTTCTGCAAAATGGCATATATTATTTTGCTTTTAGTTTTGTAAAACAATAATAATAATCGAAACAATGTATTCTGGCTCTGTGTCCTCTCTGGTGCTTTGTGGTGAGCTACCTTGTCCAGTGATGTCACATTTGTGCATTCTTCTTCTTCTACTTCTTAACCAGCTGAAATGTGCTTTATCCAGAATGTCCAAGCATAGAGACCCTGGTCTTGTGCCACCAGCTGAACTCTGCAGTCTTTTTTTACAGTACATGATTTTGATTGTGTCGTATGTATGCAACCTCTTTCACGTCATACTCACTTGCGATATCATCATCAACTCTTGTTGTTGGAGCACTTCTTGTGAATTAGCACTTATATTATCTTCATATGTGTATGTGTGCAGTGTCTTGAAAAAGCGTTTGCATTGTAAAAGTAGGAATAACATGTTGCCGGTGGTATCACTGCGTGAGAGAGGCAGTAGACGGTGTCTAGTCGGTGCTACATTACGTACGTCGGGCAGTGCTCTGATGCTCTTCTCTCGCTCTCACACAGTGTCGTCTCAGCCATCATCGCTGATTAACACACCTGTCCACTGCTGAACACCTGTCCATCAATACACATGGCCCCTTCCCTGTTGGCATCAGCTTTGCACAGTAATATGTCTTCCCCTTTTTATGCATTCCAGCATTGGTTTTATTAAAGTGTTATGGAAGTTGGGGCCATGGCAACTTCAGACTGTCAGTCTCAAAAATGTCATGAAGTGCAATTTAACTTGGTCTTTAAAAATGAGAGGATGTTTGGAGCCATAAATCCCTGATGAAACCTTTCGTTTTGGAGGTGGCTGTAACACCGCTGAGTGTACAAAACATTAGGATCACCATCCTATTATTGAGTTGCACCCCTTTTGGCTGGATGTCCTTTGGGTGGTGGACTATTCTTGATACACATAGGAAACTGTTGATCGTGAAAAAAAAACAGCAGCATTGCAGTTCTTGACACACTCAAACCAGTGCGCCTGGCACCTACTACCATACCCTGTTCAAAGGCACTTAAATATTTTGTCTTGCCCATTCACCCTCTGAATGGCACCCATACACAATCCATGTCTCAATTGTCTCAAGTCTTAAAATTCCTTCTTTAACCTGTCTCCTCCCCTTCATCTACACTGATTGAAGTGGATTTAACAAGTGACATCAATAGGAGATCATAGCTTTCACCTGGATTCACCTGGTCAGTCTAACTCATGGAAAGAGCATGTTTTGTATACTCAGTGTACATATGGCTGGTCAAAGTGGTGGACATGGATGAGAAGTAATCTTGTTTTTTTAGAAGTTTATCCACACTGTGTTACCATCTGTGAACTTGTCAAACTCACAGCAACTCAAGATGTCTGAGCAAACTACTACAACATCTTAATAAAGAGATTAGGATAACTGAGCAAAGATTTGTCTGACTGTTTCTAACCCTTCGTTGACCACCTTCTGATAATCTTTGGTCTTGATGTTTCACTAATATTACAGTCACCCATGAACAACCATGCATGGATACTTATGGACATGGAGAGCTCTGCCTTGACTGTTCTTGGTTCTCTGTTCTCTGTGTAACCGGTGTCAGTGCCCAGCTAGCACATAAGATCAGGTGTGGCATCAACGGGCGCGGCCAACACACCTGAACACACTTAACAAGATAGAGGATAGAGAGAGTTTTGTTGACACTGAGAATGGAATGTATGTTTTTAAATAACATTCTTAGAAAGTTCTTTGAACTTTACTGTTTTCTTGTGGTTTTTATGGAAAGTTTTCTTAATGTTCTGAGAACATGACTTTAAATAGAACAATGAGGAAACCTGCAGAAAACATTATACTGAAGTACTGAAATTCCCACAGAAGAACATTGTTTCTTAAGGTTCTCTGAACGTTTTGAGAACATTACTTTAAATAGAATCATGAGGAAGCCTGTAAGAAACGTTATGCTGAAGTATTCAAATTCCCACAGTATTCAAATTTGACATTCAAAATAACCATAGGACAACCACGCTCTCACCAAGCTCTAAGAAACATTTGGTTCTCAGAATGTTATTGAGTGCTTGTTTCCTTTTAAATGGGGTCTGTTTGAATAGACTAAATTGAACAGCTTTGTATGAGTAAAAAAAAAACATGGCATGCTAGCTCCATCCTTGTCACGCCCTGACTCAGGGGATTCTTATATGTTGAGTCAGGGTGTGAATGTTCTATGTTGTATTTTCTATGTTTGTGATCTAGGTTGTAGTTCTATGTTTGGCCGGGTGTGTTTCCCAATCAGAGGCAGCTGTCGCTCGTTGTCTCTGATTGGGGAGCATACTTAGGCAGCCTATTGGCATTCATAGGTTGTGGGATCTTGTTCCGTGTTTAGGCTAGTTTTGTGTTCAGCCTTTGGACTTCACGTTTCGTTGGTTTGTTGTTTTGTTAGTGTGTTAATCGTTGTAATAAACATGTACGCATTTCACGCTGCGCCTTGGTCTGACCCGTCCTTAAACGAACGTGACAGAAGATCCCACCAAACACGGACCAAGCAGCGTGCCCAGGAGCAAACACCCTGGACACAGGTGGGGAAGATTTGGTCTTGGGAGGAGATATTTGCGGGAAAAGCACCCTGGGCGAAGAAGGAAGCCCAGGCAGGAGAGGAGCAACGACAACACAGAAGCCGGCCGAAGAGGAGGCCCGAGAAGCAGCCCCAATAAAACATTTTGGGGGGGGGCTAAAGGGGTGGTCGGGGAGCGAGAGAGAAGAGCCCCTACCACTGCACCCGATGGGTTTCCAGATTGATTCCCTACAACCATGGGAAGAAGAGTGGGAACAGTTCTATACGGAGGAGTCGGAGGATGACGACGACGATGAGTTTCTGTTCCCTAACTCGTGGGGGCTCCAGGAGGAGTCCTCACTGGAGGAGGAGTGCCGAGAGAGAGAGAAGGATCTGCAGGGTAAGAGAGGAGGCCACCACATTACGGGGGCTGATAGATAGAATAGAGCGGGAGAGATCCAGTCAAGAGGAGGCACTGCAGGAGGCTCATAGGGAGAAGGAGGAAGTAGAGGCATGGAGAGAGGAGCTGGTTAGGCAGCAGAAGGAGCGGGGGTTAATAAAGGAACCCAGTCCTGCTCCCCGCTCCAAGCCAGTGGTGCGTGTTCCCAGTCCGGTCCGGCCCGTTCCTGCTCCCCGCACCAAGCCAGTGGTGCGTGTCGTCAGCCCGGTACGGCCCGTTCCTGCTCCTCGCACCAAGCCAGTGGTGCGTGTTCCCAGTCTGGCCCGGCCTGTTCCTGCTCCCCGCACCAACCTAGTGGTGCGTGTCGCCAGTCCGGCCTGTTCCTGCTCCCCGCACCAAGCCAGTGGTGCGTGTTCCCAGTCCGGCCTGTTCCTGCTCCTCGCACCAAGCCAGTGGTGCGTGTTCCCAGTCCGGCCCAGCCTGTTCCTGTTCCTCGTACCAAGCCAGTGGTGCGTGTTCCCAGTCCGGCCCGGCCCGTTCCTGCTCCGCGCACCAAGCCAGTGGCTACGGGTATTTAGGAAAAGGAGGGAGAAATAACAGAGAATATTATGAAGGACTTCCTGCATACAGCGCTACAAATCCCACTCGAGGCTGTCGATAAAATCCAACTCGAACGTGTACACCGTTTCGGAAAAAGAGGACAGAAATATGAGCGCCCAATCGTTGCCAAATTTGCTTTTTTTAAGGATAAAGCAATGGTTAAAAGCCTAGGGAAAAGACTTGCTGGTACGAAAATAGGCATGAATGATCAGTTCCCGAGGGAGATTGCAGAAAGGCGCAAAGTTCTGTATCCAATCTTCAAGGGAAACAGATTAAAAGGGAAACGTGTTGCACTCGTGGTGGATAAACTGTATATCGACAACCAAATGTTCAGAGACACAAAGATTACTCCATGGCTATTCTAAAAGTTGTAATAGAGGAGTCGAATAATGGAGCACCCAATACTAGCAATGATAGGGATTGTAATATTAAAGAACATTTATAGTAAGTATAGTATTTTATAAAAGGATAAAACGATATAACAAGAAAAGATAACAAGCAGAATAATACATATTTAAATACAAATAATTAGAACATGGCTTTTTTGGCGGGCGGTTGTTGTTTTGGCGGATGGTTGTTGTAGTTGGACCTGTGTTCTCTCTGGCGTCCTTTTCCCCTTGCGGCAGGTGTGGATGCGGGTGCGTTTGCACACTCGGCCCATTTCTACCGCAGTCAACCATGTGGTGTGCATTTTTGTGTTTGAAAAGGTGCGGCTTTAAGTGAGTGAGAGGGGAAATGGTTGCATATCCCAGAGCCGACGGGGGTCTATGAGCAGGGGTAGTGAGAGAGAGCTTTCAATTTTGTGTAGATGAGGGATATACATTTTTAAATATAGTATACATCTAATCTAATTTTTTATTGTCCTATCATGATGGAAAGATCCCTAACCCTATATCGTGGACACTCACCTGAGCGACCCATACACCAAAGAGAAGTTCCCATCTCTTTTATGGACCTGCTGTGAGTATGCAGCCTAAACAGAGAAATAAATGCGGTCAGAGACCTACTTGAGCAGCACCGCCCCCTCAAGATTCTGAGCCTGCCTGGCAGGGTTGGTCCTACAAAGCCAGAGCCCCCTGATGGGAGAGCATTATATACAAGGAAATTCTCAAAGCTGCTAATGAGAATCTTGACGACCTTTTACCTAGCCGGTGGGGATTCCGGTCGGGTACCCCCACCCAGGTAGTGGCAGTGCTGGCAACACTGGCTGCAGTAACCCATGGGGAGGGGGTCACACTTGGACAATCAGAGAGGGGGTTTATCATTGTGGCACAGGTGGCACAAAATAATCAATGGTCTGACTGCACGGAGATGCTTGGGAAAATGGTTACAACAGGGGATCCGCGTGTTTGTGTCTCAGGTGAAGAGGGTGGATCTGATCTCCATCACCTAGGACTTGACATAGATTAAGTAGATTAATCAAATCTCACATTGTTGTCAATTTCTGCTCAATCTGCATGCTTTCTCAATCAGCTTTAACTGTATGTGCACTCGTAAATCAGGTCCTTTCTTGAGTTGGGCTCTGGGATATAACAGCCGTTGAGTATCTGATTTTATGATGGATTGTGGAGGAGGGGGGTTGAGTGTGTTGGAGTATGTGAGTATGTGCGTGTGTGTTTGTCCGGCATCTGTTGTGGGGGGGTGGGGATGTTGGGGAGGGGGTATGGGATGGACCATGGGAATTATTTGCTAGGATAATAATTGCTTGTCAATAAATTAAATGTAATACAATGGCAATCCGGGTTATATGTTAAAATCCTAACAATGGATTAATTATATTACGCATATTAATTAATAATGATGGAAAATAGGATATGCATATTTTTTTTTTAATAGTTATATATATAGAGAGAGAGAGGTGACAGCATTGGAAATGCTTTTGGCGGTTAATCTGCTTCTGTTTTGTGGGTGGCACTGTGTGCTGTTTTCGATGGATGGGTCCTGGCCTCTCGGGGCCTTAGGGATCCGGAGGGACGTGGGTGGGATGCTGATCACTGGGATGACGGCTCAACTTGGGATGGGGAGGGGCTTTAGCAGGGGAATTAGTGGAGAACAATTGAAGGGTTACTCAGTAGCAATGCAAATATCACGGTACAGCTATATGGACACTCAATCATTACGGTATTTTTTATTGGTAAATTTACAAACATATACAGTGGGGAGAACAAGTATTTGATACACTGCCGATTTTGCAGGTTTTCCTACTTACAAAGCATGTAGAGGTCTGTAATTTTTATCATAGGTACACTTCAACTGTGAGAGACGGAATCTAAAACAAAAATCCAGAAAATCACATTGTATGATTTTTAAGTAATTAATTTGCATTTTATTGCATGACATAAGTATTTGATACATCAGAAAAGCAGAACTTAATATTTGGTACAGAAACCTTTGTTTGCAATTACAGAGATCATACGTTTCCTGTAGGTCTTGACCAGGTTTGCACACACTGTAGCAGGGATTTTGGCCCACTCCTCCATACAGACCTTCTCCAGATCCTTCAGGTTTCGGGGCTGTCGCTGGGCAATACGGACTTTCAGCTCCCTCCAAAGATTTTCTATTGGGTTCAGGTCTGGAGACTGGCTAAGCCACTCCAGGACCTTGAGATGCTTCTTACGGAGCCACTCCTTAGTTGCCCTGGCTGTGTGTTTCGGGTCGTTGTCATGCTGGAAGACCCAGCCACGACCCATCTTCAATGCTCTTACTGAGGGAAGGAGGTTGTTGGCCAAGATCTCGCGATAGATGGCCCCTTCCAACCTCCCCTCAATACAGTGCAGTCGTCCTGTCCCCTTTGCAGAAAAGCATCCCCAAAGAATGATTTTTCCACCTCCATGCTTCACAGTTGGGATGGTGTTCTTGGGGTTGTACTCATCCTTCTTCTTCCTCCAAACACGGCGAGTGGAGTTTAGACCAAAATGCTCTATTTTTGTCTCATCAGATCACATGACCTTCTCCCATTCCTCCTCTGGATCATCCAGATGGTCATTGGCAAACTTCAGACGGGCCTGGACATGCGCTGGCTTGAGCAGGGGGACCTTGCGTGCGCTGCAGGATTTTAATCCATGACGGCGTAGTGTGTTACTAATGGTTTTCTTTGAGACTGTGGTCCCAGCTCTCTTCAGGTCATTGACCAGGTCCTGCCGTGTAGTTCTGGGCTGATCCCTCACCTTCCTCATGATCATTGATGCCCCACGAGGTGAGATCTTGCATGGAGCCCCAGACCGAGGGTGATTGACCGTCATCTTGAACTTCCTCCATTTTCTAATAATTGCGCCAACAGTTGTTGCCTTCTTACCAAGCTGCTTGCCTATTGTCCTGTAGCCCATCCCAGCCTTGTGCAGGTCTACAAATTTAACCCTGATGTCCTTACACAGCGCTCTGGTCTTGGCCTTGGTGGAGAGGTTGGAGCCTGTTTGATTGAGTGTGTGGACAGGTGTATTTTATACAGGTAACGAGTTCAAACAGGTGCAGTTAATACAGGTAATGAGTGGAGAACAGGAGGGCTTCTTAAAGAAAAACTAACAGGTCTGTGAGAGCCGGAATTCTTACTGGTTGGTAGGTGATCAAATACTTATGTCATGCAATAAAATGCAAATTAATATACATTTACATTTACATTTTTAGTCATTTAGCAGACGCTCTTATCCAGAGCGACTTACAGGAGCAATTAGGGTTAAGTGCCTTGCTCAAGGGCACATTTACGTCATTTAGCAGACGCTCTTATCCAGAGCGACTCAACAATTGGTGCGTTCACCCTATAGCCAGTGGGATAATCACTGGCTATAGGGTAGAAGGATTACTTTATCCTATCCCAGGTATTCCTTAAAAAGGTGGGGTTTCAAATGTCTCCGGAAGGTGGTGAGTGACTCCGCTGTCCTGGCGTCGTGAGGGAGCTTGTTCCACCATTGGGGTGCCAGAGCAGCGAACAGTTTTGACTGGGCTGAGCGGGAACTATGCTTCCGCAGAGGAAGGGAGCCAGCAGGCCAGAGGTGGATGAACGCAATGCCCTCGTTTGGGTGTAGGGACTGATCAGAGCCCGAAGGTACAGAGGTGCCGTTCCCCTCACTGCTCCATAGGCAAGCACCATGGTCTTGTAGCGGATGCGAGCTTCAACTGGAAGCCAGTGGAGTGTGCGGAGGAGGAGGGTGACGTGAGAGAACTTGGGAAGGTTGAACACCAGACGGGCTGCGGCATTCTGGATGAGTTGTAGGGGTTTAATGGCCCAGGCAGGGAGGCCAGCCAACAGCGAGTTGCAGTAGTCCAGACGGGAGATGACAAGTGCCTGGATTAGGACCTGTGCCGCTTCCTGTGTAAGGCAGGGTCGTACTCTCCGAATGTTGTAGAGCATGAACCTGCAGGAGCGGGTCACCGCCTTGATGTTGGCGGGAGAAACGACAGGGTGTTGTCCAGGGTCACGCCTAGGCTCTTCGCACTCTGGGAGGAGGACACAGCGGAGTTGTCAACCGTGATGGCGAGATCATGGAACGGGCAGTCCTTCCCCGGGAGGAAGAGCAGCTCCGTCTTGCCAGGGTTCAGCTTGAGGTGGTGATCCGTCATCCATACTGATATGTCTGCCAGACATGCAGAGATGCGATTCGCCACCTGGTTATCAGAAGGGGAAAGGAGAAGATTAGTTGTGTATCGTCAGCGTAGCAATGATAGGAGAGGCCATGTGAGGATATGACAGAGCCAAGTGACTTGGTGTATAGGGAGAAAAGGAGAGGGCCTAGAACTGAGCCCTGGGGGACACCAGTGGTGAGAGCACGTGGTGCGGAGACAGCTTCTCGCCACGCCACTTGGTAGGAGCGACCGGTCAGGTAGGACGCAATCCAGGAGTGAGCCGCGCCGGAGATGCCCAGCTCGGAGAGGGTGGAGAGGAGGATCTGATGGTTCACAGTATCAAAGGCAGCAGACAGGTCTAGAAGGACAAGAGCAGAGGAGAGAGAGTTAGCTTTAGCAGTGCGGAGAGCCTCCGTGACACAGAGAAGAGCAGTCTCAGTTGAATGACCAGTCCTGAAACCTGACTGGTTTGGATCAAGAAGGTCATTCTGAGAGAGATAGCAAGAGAGTTGGCTAAAGACGGCACGCTCAATAGTTTTGGAAAGAAAAGAAAGAAGGGATACTGGTCTGTAGTTGTTGACATCAGTGGGATCGAGTGTTGGTTTTTTGAGAAGGGGAGCAACTCTCGCTCTCTTGAAGACGGAAGGGACATGGCCAGCGGTCAAGGATGAGTTGATCAGCGAGGTGAGGTAGGGGAGAAGGTCACCGGAGATGGTCTGGAGAAGAGAGGAGGGGATGGGGTCAAGCGGGCAGGTTGTTGGGCGGCCTGCAGTCACAAGTCGCAGGATTTTATCTGGAGAGAGAGGGGAGAAAGAAGTCAAAGCATAGGGTAGGGCAGTGTGAGTAGGACCAGCAGTGTCATTAGACTTAACAAACGAGGATCGGATGTCGTCAACCTTCTTTTCAAAGTGGTTGACGAAGTCATCCACAGAGAGAGAGGAAGGGGGCGGGGGGAGGATTCAGGAGGGAGGAAAATGTGGCAAAGAGCTTCCTAGGGTTAGAGGCAGATGCTTGGAATTTAGAGTGGTAGAAAGTGGCCTTAGCAGCAGAAACAGATGAAGAAAATGTAGAGAGGAGGGAGTGAAAAGATGCCAGGTCGGCAGGGAGTTTAGTTTTCTTCCATTTCCGCTCCGCTGCCCGGAGCTCTGTTCTGTGAGCTCGCAATGAGTCATCAAGCCACGGAGCTGGAGGGGAGGACCGAGCCGGCCGGGAGGATAGGGGACACAGAGAGTCAAAGGATGCAGAAAGGGAGGAGAGGAGGGTTGAGGAGGCAGAATCAGGCGATTGGAGGGAGAAGGATTGAGCAGAGGGAAGAGATGATAGGATGGAAGAGGAGAGAGTAGTGGGAGAGAGAGAGCGAAGGTTGCGGCGGCGCATTACCATCTGTGTAGGGGCAGAGTGAGTAGTGTGGGAGGAGAGCGAGAGAGAAAAGGAAACAAAGTAGTGGTCGGAGACATGGAGGGTAGTTGCAGTGAGATTAGTAGAAGAGCAGCATCTAGTAAAGATGAGGTCAAGCGTGTTGCCTGCCTTGTGAGTAGGGGGGGACGGTGAGAGGGTGAGGTCAAAAGAGGAGAGAAGTGGAAAGAAGGAGGCAGAGAGAAATGAGTCAAATGTGGACATAGGGAGGTTGAAATCCCCAAAACTGTGAGGGGTGAGCCATCCTCAGGAAAGGAACTTATCAAGGCGTCAAGCTCATTGATGAACTCTCCAAGGGAACCTGGAGGGCGATAGATGACAAGGATATTAAGCTTAAATGGGCTAGTGACTGTGACAGCATGGAATTCAAATGAGGAGATAGACAGATGGGTTAGGGGAAAAATTGAGAATGTCCACTTGGGAGAGATGAGGATTCCTGTGCCACCACCCCTCTGACCAGATGCTCTCGGGGTATGCGAGAACACATGGTCAGACGAGGAGAGAGCAGTAGGAGTAGCAGTGTTTTCAGTGGTAATCCATGTTTCCGTCAGCGCCGGGAAGTCGAGGGACTGGAGATTAGCATAGGCTGGGATGAAGTCAGCTTTGTTGGCAGCAGAACGGCAGTTCCAGAGGCTGCCTGAGACCTGGAACTCCAGGTGTGGGGTGCGTGCAGGGACCACCAGGTTAGAGAGGCAGCAGCCACGCGGTGTGGGGCGTTTGTGTAGCCTGTGCAGAGAGGAGAGAACAGGGATAGGCAGAGGCATAGTTGACAGGCTGTAGCAAATGGCTACAATAATGCAGAGGAGATCGGAATGAAATGCACTAAACATCTGGGAGAGTAGAGAGCAGGGCCTCCCTCACCAAAAACTTCTACTTCTAACAACTATAATTGTTTCACTGAACCACCTGAACAAAAACTCTACCAACTTCCACCTTTAGAAATCAGAATTGTTGTGAACCACAGCGGTTCAATGTTTAAAGGAATAGACTCAACCCACTTTATTCAGCTAGCTAACTATGACACCATAGCTAACTAGCATGCTAGCATCCAAAAACACACAGTTTAGCACCAACACTTGCATCCAAAAACACACAGTTTAGCGCCAACACTTGGTCACAACAAACCACCAATAGTGTGTTAACACAAAGCAGATAATTCGTGTCCGTGTCTGTTGGCTAGCTAGCAATGGCCACTGTGTTGACCTTGTTTGAAGAACGGCTAGCTAGCTAGCTTCGTACTACCCCGGCACCGCCCGAACAACAATGCCAACCCACAGTAACTAACCACAACAGCCCACGATGCCTAGCTATGACGCCATAGCTAACTAGCATGCTAGCATCCAATAACACACAGTTTAGCACCAATACTTGGTTACAACAAACCACCAAGAGTGTGTTAACACACTAAACAGATAATTCATGTCCGTGTCTAGTTTCTTTCGTACGCAGCAAAAATTAAACGTTGGTTAGCTAGCACATTAACATTGGAAACAACTCTCCACCGTTGCACTAAACAGATAATTACCAATAAAACGTTACCAGTAGCTACCCGCTAGCTAGCTAGCATACCAAGAGTGTGTTAACACACAAAACAGATAATTCATGTCCGTGTCAAGTTCCTTTCATAACGCAGCAAAAAAATTGAACGTTGGCTAGCTAGCACATTAGCTAGCACATTAACATTGGAAGCCACTCTCCACCATTGCACTAAACAGATAATAACCAATAAGCGTTACCAGTAGCTACCCGCAGCTAGCTAGCTAGCCTCGTGTCACGGGCTCCGCCGTAACAATACTTAAACAATACGTAAACAATACTTACCTACAATAATTGCCTACGGAAACCTACAATAACTAACTAATAAACTAACTACCTACGATCTAAATACATGGTTTAAGCTTTACTCAACACCATATGAGAAGCCAAGCTTACCTCCTGCTAGAGAAAAACACAACCTCTCCCGACGACTCCACACACTCCATGGGACTCCACACATATACTTCTCCCATGGGTAAAGAAATTCAAAAGGGGTGATGATATTAATTAATAGTAATTTCGATCCGAATGTGCAAATTGTCCAAATAGATACGCAAGGTAGATGGATTATTTTAAATATGTTATTGGACCATAAACAGATATGGCTCATTAACCTTTACGGACCAAATAATGATGATCCACACTTCTTCGACAATATATATAATAAATTATCAACCCTGCAAGCAATTCAAGACAATATTATTATGGTGGGGGATTATAATACTGTTTTAAATAGCTCAATGGACTGTAAAGGAAATCACACCACAAACAATCACCCACATGCTCTTAAGGAAATTGTGAATGTCATGGATACATTAGAACTAGTAGATATAAGGAGGCTTAAATATACTGATCTAGTGAGATATACATGGCGGAGACTCAATCAAGCTAGTCGTATTGACTTCTTTCTTATCTCATTCTCGTTGGCACCAAAAGTTTAAAAAGTGTTGATAGGGGACAGAATGCGGTCAACCATCATATAATTGGCATATACATTACTCTTACTGAATTTCCACGTGGGCGAGGATATTGGAAATGTAATCAAAGCCTATTGGATGATAATTTATTTATAATTAGAACAAAGGAATTTATAACTGACTTTTTCCGACATAACATAGGTACAGCAAATCCACTTATTGTATGGGACACCTTTAAATGTGTCTTTAGAGGCCATGCAATTCAGTACTCATTTCGAAAACAAAAGCAATTTAGGTCAAAAGAGTTTATACTAACAAAGGAAATAGAAAGTCTAACAGAACAGATAGATGGCAATAAAAACTGTAACATAGAGGCTCAGAATAAATTAGAGGAAAAACAAAAAGAAATGGAGAAACTTATTCAAGAAAGATCAAGTGTAATATATTATAAAAATAAAGCAAACTGGATGGAATATGGGGAAAAATGCACAAAATTCTTTTTTAATCTTCAACATAGGAATGCTACCAAAAATAACTTAATGGAACTGGTTACAATTGACAGAGTCACCCATGATTCACCAAATGATATTTTGAAGGAGGAAACAAAGTACTTTAAGCATATGTTTTCTTTTCAGTCGCCTCCATCTCCTCTAACTGAAGCTAATTGTAGATTATTTTTCTATTGATAATGTAAAATTAACAGCCATACAGAAAGACTCGTGTGAAGGTGAAATTACAGAGGAGGAACTTCTGGATGCAATTAAATACTTTAAGTCCGGGAAAACTCCAGGGTTGGATGGCATACCAGTCGAGGTATACCAAACCTTTTTTGATAAACTAAGAGGACCGTTATTAGCATGTTTTAACCACTCCTATGTAAATGGTAGATTATCTGACACTCAAGAAGAAGGTCTGATCTCATTATTACTGAAACAGGATACAAGTGGAAAATATAAAGATCCAGTCCATAAAAAAAAATTGGAGGCCCCTTACACTTCAGTGTTGTGATGCAAAAATTCTAGCAAAATGTATAGCGCATAGAATTAAAAAGGTATTGTCGGATATTATTCATTCTAATCAGACAGGTTTTTTACATGGAAGATACATTGGAGATAATATAAGGACTGACTTACAGTTAGTGAGTGCATACATCATTCTTTTTTTTTGGTGTCTTTTTTTATTCTTTTTTTAAAATATATATATATATATATATATATATATATATATATATATATATATTAATTTTTTTACTGGCCCCCCGTGGGAATGGAACCCACAACCCTGCCGTTGCAAACGCCATGCTCAACCAACTGAGCTACATCCCTGCCGGCCATTCCCTCCCCTATCCTGGACGACGCTGGGCCAATTGTGCGCCGCCCCATGGGTTACTCGGTCGCGGCCGGCTACGACAGAGCCTGGATTGTGCCTTAGACCACTGCGCCACTCTGACACCGCCTAGTATATAGGTCCTGGATGGCAGGAAGCTTGGCCCCAGTGATGTACTGGGCCGTACGCACTACCCTCTGTAGCGCCTTACGGTCAGATGCCGAGCAGTTGCCATACCAGGCGGTGATGCAACCGGTCAGGATGCTCTTAATGGTGTAGCTGTAGAACTTTTTTGAGGATCTGGGGACCCATGCCATATCTTTTCAGTCTCCTGAGGGGGAAAAGGTGTTGTTGTGCCCTCTTCACGACTGTCTTGGTGTGTTTGGACCATGATAGTACGTTGGTGATGTGGACACCAAGGAACTTGAAACGCTCGACCCGCTCCACTACAGCCCCGTTGATGTTAATGGGGGCCTGTTCGGCCCGCCTTTTCCTGTAGTCCACGATCAGCTCCTTTGTCTTGCTCACATTGAGGGAGAGGTTGTTGTCCTGGCACCACACTGCCAGGTCTCTGACCTCCTCCCTATAGGCTGTCTCATTGTCAGTGATCAGGCCTACCACTGTTGTGTCGTCAGCAAACTTAATGATGGTGTTGGAGTCATGTTTGGCCACACAGTCGTAAGGTGAACAGGGAATACAGGAGGGGACTAAACACGCACCCCTGAGGGTTGAGGATCAGTGTGGTAGACGTGTTGTTGCCTACCCTTACCACCTGGGGGCGGCCCGTCAGGAAGTCCAGGATCCAGTTGCAGAGGAAGGTGTTTAGTCCCAGGGTCCTTAGCTTAGTGATGAGCTTTGTGGTCACTATGGTGTTGAACGCTGAGCTGTAGTCAATGAACAGCATTCTCACATACATTTTCTACATTTTTAGTCATTTTAGCAGACGCTATTATCCAGAGCGACTTACAGTTAGTGAGTGCATTCATTTTTCATACTGGCCATTTTTCATAAGGGCAGTGTGGAGTGCGATTGAGATTGCGTCATCTGTGGATCTGTTGGGGCGGTATGCGAATTGGAGTGGGTCTAGGGTATCCGGGATGATGCTGTTGATGTGAGCCATGACCAGCCTTTCAAAGCACTTCATGGCTACCGACGTGAGTGCTACAGGGCGGAAATCATTTAGGCAGGTTACCTTCGCTTCCTTGGGCACAGGGACTATGGTGGTCTGCTTGAAACATGTAGGTATTACAGACTCGGTCAGGGAGAGGTTGAAAATGTCAGTGAAGACACTTGCCAGTTGGTCCACGCATGCTTTGAGTACACATCCTGGTAATCCATCTGGCCCCGTGGCTTTGTGAATGTTGACCTGTTTAAAGGTCTTGCTCACATCGGCTACCGAGAGGGTTATCACACAGTCGTCCAGAACAGCTGGTGCTCTCATGCATGCTTCAGTGTTGCTTGCCTCGAAGCGAGCATAAAGGCATTTAGCTCGTCTGGTAGGCTCGTGTCACGGGGTAGCTCGCGGCTGGGTTTCCCTTTGTAGTCTGTAATAGTTTTCAAGCCCTGCCACATCCGACGAGTGTTAGAGCCGGTGTAGTAGGATTCAATCTTAATCCTGTATTGACTCTTTGCCTGTTTGATGGATTGTCTGAGGGCGTAGCGGGATATCTTATAAGCATCCGGATTAGTGTCCCGCTCCTTGAAAGCGGCAGCTCTAGCCTTTAGCTTGATGCGGATGTTGCCTGTTATCCATGGTTTCTGGTTGGGATATGTACGTACGGTCACTGTGGGGACGACGTTGTCGATGCATTTATTGATGAAGCCGATGACTGAGGTGGTATACTCCTCAATACCATTGGATGAATCCTGGAACATATTCCAGTCTGTGCTAGCAAAACAGTCCTGTAGCGTAGCATCCGCGTCATCTGACCACTTCCGTATTGAGTGAGTCACTGGTACTTCCTGCTTTAGTTTTTGCTTGTAAGCAGGAATCAGGAGGATAGAATTATGGTCAGATTTGCCAAATGGAGGGGAGGGAGAGCTTTGTATGTATCTCTGTCTGTGGAGTAAAGGTGGTCTATAGTTTTTTACCCTCTGGTTGCACATGTGACATGCTGGTAGAAATTAGGTAAAATGGATTTAAGTTTGCCTGTATTAATATCCCCGGCCACTAGGAGCGCCACTTCTGGATGAGCATTTTCTTGTTTGCTTATGGCCTTATACAGCTTGTTGATTGAGGTCTTAGTGCCAGCATCTGTTTGTGGTGGTAAATAGATGGCTACGAATAATATAGATGAGAACTCTCTTGGTAGATAATGTGGTCTACAGCTTATCATAAGGTACTCTACCTCAGGCGAGCAATACCTCGAGACTTCTTTAGGAGGTATGTGTGGTTTTGTGATTACAATAGTTCACCTTCGAGAAAAACAGAGGCTTTATCGTTGAACATTTCACACATGTATCCCCTCCTACACATGACAGTCAGTTAATGTTGCAGACCTACAGTAGGTCTATTACTTGGTTCCATTAGGCTACCTCAAGAGGCACCAGGCGCTTAGAACAAGAGAGGGGGGTTAATAAGATGTAAATTAGAACCTCTAAGATTGCAATCACACCGTAAGAGGTGGGCCTATTAAGAAAATTAAACCTGTCCATTGCTAAGGATAACTAATGACAATTTCGTTTGCATAGTATGATTGCCTTACACATAGTGACATAATGGATTAGGATAACACCTTTGGTAGGCCTATATAAAAGCCTTTTGTTGTGTTTTGGGTAGATGGAGATTAAAGATACAATATTATCATGAAATTAATGAAAGTGGACAGAGCTACACTAAAGAGTAAACAAAGTCCATGAATAGGCATATTTACATTTTTTATGCCAAAATGTGATTGAGCCTACCTGGGCCATAGGTTAGGCCTACAGTATGCTATAGATAAATATAGCAGTACACCGCTGTTAATTTACAGGCTACTTTACCTATAGGCATATAATCTAGGCCTACTCGCAACATATTCTGAAATGTCACATTCTAAGATTGCCTACAATTACAGTAAAGGTAGTCTGGATACCGGTCTTTTTAGCAAACATTCCACTTCTTTCCACTCTTGTCATTTGCCAAAGAGACTGGCCTTTCGTTCAATATGCAGCCGGATTTACCGTGCAGTTGCTGATTGGTAGTTGGAAACATAGAGATCCTATTAAATTCTTATAATTCTTAATTATATGGTTGGAAACAACATTAATGTGTTCCATGACAACGTTATGGAAGATGGGGTGCGCGCAAACTTGGCACAATATAGAATTAGAATTTTAAGAACAACAAACAATACCGTTCTGAAGAGGCAGTGTCAATGCAAGATCACGTTGTTTAAAATGGCTAGAGAGGACTCCGTAATGAGAGAGAAATAATGATATATGGAAAAATATTAGCCTACAAGATTTAATCGAGCTACGTTTGCTTCAGTTGCATCCCATTAATGAGAGGAAAGAAACACAAAACTCACCTGTCATTTCATTCCTCGCACATGCAGATCATCATGACTTGCTTACATTTTTACAATGTTGTTATGCTAATTTCAGTTAACTATTATTTGTCCCTCTCTTAAGGAAACTTTCTGAATGGACATAGAGAGAATTAGCCAACACACACACTGTACTTTGGCAAATGACAGGAGTGGCAAGGAGTGCAACATGTAGTCTACTGGCTGAACAGAGGCGGCAACCAGGCTATAACCGCGCTTCTATTGGGGAATTCTACCTAATGATGCTGTGCTGATAAGTTGCAACAATGTTCTTCACCGTTAGATGTCACTCATCTCCTCTTGGTCGACCATGTAGCATCGTTTTTTTCCATGGTGTGGTCCAAAAGTGGTCCACAATAATTGATGCACAATAAATCACTGGAAATGTCGAGCAGCAAAAGGGGTGATTTGTGTGCGCACTTTGACATTGCCGTTTTCATTTCACATTTTAACACCTTCAACAAAAAGCATGTTGTATTCATTTCACATTTTTACACCTTCACCAAAAATTATATTTCAGTTATTTGCCCTTTGACTAACATGATGTATTATTATATTTAATAATAATAGTAATACAACTCAACAGATAACAGCATTGTTATAATATTATTCATAACATTAAGTATTATTATTTTTATTATAGTATTATTATAGACCTAAACTACACATTAGAAAACATGAACTTAATGTTAGGCTACAACTAGCAAACGTTTATACATTTGGCTTAGCCTATAAAAATGGGAATCAATTATTTGGATACAGTGGTATAATAGTAACAATTATGGTATAATATATATTTTTAATATAAATCCACTTGCAATCTAAACATAGCTTAATAGGGGCTTTACTATTTGCCTTGTGAGTGCAGCGGTCTGGTCGCTTTTGTTCTCAGAGTAGAGACTCCTTCAAAAGCGAATGCAATAGATGGAGGAGGGGAGACAGATGGAAGAGAAGTGTAGTTCGTGATAAAAGCTACAACATGGATATGTGTGTGAGGCAGCGGTAGAGGAGGAGAGAGCACGAGATGCTGACAGATTCCTGATAGATGTGCAAAATGGCGCAAGCAAGTTCTACATAAAGAGTTAGCTGTATGTCTGTTTTCTTCGGATCGCCTCACGTTGTTTTTTCAAGTATCGTAATATATTTCAAAGTGATTAAATGGCTACCAGAAGGCGCTGCCTTGTTCCATGCTTTTTTGCATTACTCCTCAACGCTTTAGTCGGTAAGTGTTTATTGATATCATTTCTAGGCTACTACTACCTCTGCATGATAACACCTTTTAGGAACGGAACCGCCTTTTACCCGTATCAGAAGCTGGTGCTGCAGACCAAAGATAGTGCATAATATCTAGCCCTATATATTTCTATACCGTCTCGGCTGCAGACATGGTTGAATGAAACTATAGGAGCACTGACTATCTCTGCTGGCCGTGAACTTGACCATATTCTTCTCTTGCGTTTATACCTTGAACGTTCATCTTCATTTGGGGAATTCGGTTCCATGCAGCATGTGTATTATATGAGTGTGTTTGTGAATGTGTGCCAATGGAATTTAGAAACCGATATTTCTATATCAAGGATCTCACACTTGAGTCCATGATGATGTGTAGCTGGCACGAACTTGTTTGACCCTCTTTGAAAATATTCTCATATTAGCCTATATAACAACACGGTTGTTGCTTAAAAAAATATTATTTAATCCATGCGCCCTATGATTTTATTGTACTGTAACCACGTGCAGTAGCCTACGTCCTAGAAAACACGTAGGTTAACCCACATAGGGTCTGTTGCATAATTGTATAATAACTATATAAAAAATGATATAGACAGATGATGATGACGATGATGATGATAGGCTCCTACCATTGTAGCCTACGACGTGAACCAAGAAAAAGTGGTAGGCTAATAATTATCATAATTATGATGATATTGATAATAATAGCCTAATAATAGGCCTAACAATAATAATAATAATAATAATAATAACAATAGGTTATGAGATTATTTTGATTTTATGATGTTTAAGTAGGCCATCCTATGAATTTAATGTATTAAAAATAAGAATGATAATGGTTTATACCCATTATGGTCCATGTGGTTCTTAGGTGTGTTTGTGTGTGTGCGTGCATGTGTGTCCTGTTGTGTTGGTTTGTGCCAAATACACTCTCTGTGCCAAAGAGTGCCCGAAAGACTAGTATCTCATTCCTTTCTTTCTTGGCTGTGGTCACTATGAATCCTTACCATTGATGCACACAAACCAGCATTTTATGCATTGATGGAATGTTATTACTTTTTTAATTCCATTCTATTGCCATTCCCAATATTTTCTGCTTTCCCTCTGCCTCCCTTTCCCTAACGCTTATGAATAGTACATTTCAATATTGTGTAGGTAGGTATTTTGTGTTATTCATCTAAAATGTGATAAATCTAAAACTAAATATGAAACATTTGACATAATAACAATGATGTTTGGACAGTTCATACTTGCACTTGTCTGCATAGAGCATATTAGCCTTTTTTTTATCAGAGCACTGAACACTGCTGCACTTATCATCTGTCATAGGTGGAGATAGCTTTGATTGACTGAGTCTTTGTGTAGTCAATTTATTGCTGTGAGAATGAATAAAAAAGACAGCAGTTATTGCCTGCTGAGGAGAATATTTGTACAGATGAACTTCTTTTTAAAATGTTCTTGGCTCCTTTGTTCAGTATGATTGAATAGTTTTTAGTCCCTCAATGCGAGGCCCCATTTCCCAGCATGTAACCCGGATAGAGGGATGCTTTTATGATGAGCATCATGCCATAGAGACCCACAGGAGCCCACCACCCATGTAATCACATTTCCAGTAAAGACTGGAGCAGTATGGAGGGTAAGCAAGGAGGAGTGAAGGAGTAAGGAAGGAGGAGTGAAGGAGGAAGGAAGGAGGAGTGAAGGAGTAAGGAAGGAGGAGTGAAGGAGTAAACATGATGCATACATTTTATATTTGAGGCCTTTGGGTTATTTGTGTGTGGCTAGTGAGTGATTTATAGGGGAGTTGTTGTGATGTATTCTAGCTGCCACATCTGAGAGAAATCAAATAGCTTCAATTGATTTGTTTCACGAATCCTGCAAATACTTTTTGTGGCGTTTAAAGTTTCAGTCAATATGAGGAAGACCACAGAACCACTGAGGTAAGAAGGTGTATGGTTAGAAGCTGCAGTGAAGCTTGAGTAGAACAGTCTGTCTTTTGTTTTCATTCTGCAAGGGATGACCAGAAAGCTGTGCACTGTTAGATGTTTGTTCAAAATAATGACAAATAGCAACAACAACAACAACAGCAACAAAAAAATCGTATTGGCTGAGCAACAGCAACGTCTCTCAATTAGCATAAAGCTTTGTTATTGGTTGTTTGGATTTGCATCTTGAAACAATTGATTTTGTTAGTCACATTCACTATAAGGATGAGATTGTTGATTACTTGTGTTATTCTTGTGAGCTTCGTCTTAGACCCTGTAATATAATTTGATAGGCTAGCCATAGCCTGCACACACTACTGTTATTCTTCTATGTTGGTTTGGTGAAAGATATTGATGAGTAGTCTACACAGAGACCTCAGGTGCACATATCCCATAGGGAATGACCATGTGTTGACAATGTTATGGACACATGTCAGACCGCCGGACTACCTTTTAGAGGGAACTAGACGTAGGAATATTGTTGATTGAAGCAGGTGGGAGTTACTGCATTGGCCAGTGTGAGTCATCATCACAATGCAAACACAGGTGTAATTTGTATAAAATATACATTTTCTTACAGCTTATGGTGGGACCATTGTTAGTACATATTTATTGTCAATATCATCTTAATGGTGTAGTGATTTAGTCTGTGGGTCAGCTTATTGCTTTGATCATTGAAGGGTGAAGGGCACCCTGTTGCAGCTGTGTGTGTGTGTGTGTGTGTGTGTGTGTGTGTGTGTGTGTGTGTGTGTGTGTGTGTGTGTGTGTGTGTGTGTGTGTGTGTGTGTGTGTGTGTGTGTGTGTGTGTGTGTGTGTGTGTGTGTGTGTGTGTGTGTGTGTGTGTGAGTGTGTGTGTGTGTGTGTGTGTGTGTGTGTGTGTGTGCGTGTGTGTGCGTGTGTCTGTGTGTTTATAGTATGAGGTTCAAAAGGAAGGTCGTTGATTCATAATTGCCATAGTAAGATGCCTGTGGATAGATATCCAAACTTAAAGTCTTTACTTACAAGGTCTACCCTAGAAATCAAGATAATGTTTTGGTTGGCTGCTGTCAGAGATATTCTGTGAGGTTGTAAGGCTTAGGTCAAGACATGGATAGCCATTTCGAAGGAAAGGCTTGGCTGAACACAAAAACTATAATTTTATTGTAATTTCCATTATTACTTCAGAGAGGAAAAAACACCATTATGGATGTTACAGAGTCTGAAACAGAGTCTAATTTCTTGATCGAAATCTAGCATGACAAATTTTTTGTCAACAGAAGCCATAGTCCTTAGAACTACATAATTACAGGTAGCCTTAATAGTATACTATTAGGCTAGGCACCACACCGAATACAGTAATCGTTTTTTATCTGTATATACGTATATCAAAATGTTCATTACCAGTTGAATGTAGACACAAATATGAGATTATTTTTATTACACATTTTCTGAAATATTGTATTAAAATATGCAAATGAAGTAATATACAGGTAACTGCCAAAATAATGGAAACCCCAACATAAAGTGTCTTAATAGGGTGTTGGGCCACCACGAGCCAGAACACTTTCAATGCACCTTGGCATAGATTCTACTCGTTTCTGGAACTCTAAGCATGATGGGATGTTAATAGCTTAATTAACTTTCTTTCTTCCAATATACTTTGTATCCCTAAAGTGTTTTCATTATTTTGGCAGTTACCGGTACATGTGCCTTTTCCGCCAACCAGTGGTGTAAAATACTTATGTAAAAAATAGTATTTTGGGGGGGTATCTATACTTTACTATTTATAGTTTTAACTACTTATACTTTTGCTTCACTACATTCCTAAAGAAACTCCTTACATTTTTCCTGACACCCAAAAGTACTTGTTACATTTTGAATGCTTAGCAGGACCTACTGCATCTCATCTGGCGGACTCACTAAACACACATGCTTCGTTTGTAGATGATGTCTGAGATGTCTGAGTGTTGGAGTGTGCCCCTTCCAAGTAATATTTTACTGGGTGACTTACACTTTTACTTAATTAACTACATGTATGATTGACCAAAAAGTGTTATTTGGGCGATTATATGCAAGGATAGCCCAAAAATGTTTTGTTGTATCTCAGATTGTTCTGGCAATTCTCACATAGAAACTTAATTGGGAGGAAGAATGTTTGACATGCTTCTTACATTTGTATCACAAACCACTTTTGAGAAAATCATGATGAAAGTGGCAATTTTAGGCCTTTTTAGACCTATACAGGCCTCCTGTAAGACCCTATGATCTGTGAACTGTACATGATACAGACAACTTGTTGTGGTCACTCCTTATAGTTTGCTCTAAAATATAGAGAATGTCTAGATTCTGAAATTCACATTTTCACATTCATTTATTAAACATAAAAAAGCACCCTTTTTGTTGTTGTCACGATCGTCATAATGAACGGACCAAGGCGCAGCGTGATATGCGTACATCTCTTTAATAGTGTACTAGCAACATGATACAAAACAACAAAACGAAACGTGAAGTCCTCGGTCATGAACACAAACCAACACGGAACAAGATCCCACAAAACACAAGTGCACAACAGACTGCCTAAGTATGGTTCCCAATCAGAGACAACAAGCAACAGCTGATTCTTGTTGCCTCTGATTGAGAACCACCCCGGCCAACCTAGAAAACACATGAACTAGAAACTGAACATAGAAAACGAAACATAGACACTACACAAAGAAACTAACACCCTGGCTCAACATACAAGAGTCCCCAGAGCCAGGGCGTGACAGTACCCCCCAAAGGCGCGGACTGCGACCGCGCCAACATAAACCCAACAGGGGAGGGGCCGGGTGGGCATTCCTCCTCGGAGGCGGATCCGGCTCCGGGCGTGACCACCACCCTCTAACAACCCCCCCGTAGTGCCCCTGGTCTGGTCCCGCTGGCTGGAGCTGGACTGGACATCGGTGGAGCGGATTGCTTAGGCTCCGGTGTGGAGCAGCTGACCGGTACCTGACCAGGCACCGGTGAAACAGGCACGGGCTGTGCCGGGCTGACAACGCGCACCATTGGCTTGGTGCGGGGAGCAGGGACGGGCCGGACCGGGCTGACGAAGCGCACCATTGGCTTGGTGCGAGGGGCAGGAACAGGCCGGGCCGGGCTGGCGACGCGCACCATTGGCTTGGTACGAGGGGCAGGAACAGGCCGGGCCGGGCTGGCGACGCGCACCATTGGCTTGGTGTGAGGGGCAGGAACAGGCCGGGCCGGGCTGGCGACGCGCATCACAGGCTTGGTGCGAGGGACAGGAACAGGCCGGACCGCACTGGGAACACACACCACTGGCCTTGTACGGGGATCAGGAACGGGCCGGACCGGACTGGTAACACACCTCAGTACCTCTCACCGTGCCTCTACACTTTCCTTCCCTCTAATGACCAATGGCCCCCGTAACCTGGTGGCCTTCTCTCCTCGTCCACAAACTCGCCCTTTATCTGCCTCCAGCAGCCCCGTCGTCCATACCATATGCCCCCCCCAAAACATTTCTTGGGGGTGCCTCTCGCCTGTCCGACGACGGCCCGGTTGGCGCCGCTTCTCCTTCCTGCCTGGGTCTCCCCCTTCATCGCCCTCCGGTAACGGACGGCCTCCTCCTCCGTGATCTGCCCCCAACCGAGGAGGACATCCACTAACGTTACCTCCAGCGTTTGCTCCTGGACACGCTGCTTGGTCCTGTATTGGTGGGATCTTCTGTCACGATCGTCATAATGAACGGACCAAGGCGCAGCGTGATATGCGTACATCTCTTTAATAGTGTACTAGCAACACGATACAAAATACAAAACAACAAAACGAAACGTGAAGTCCTCGGTCATGAACACAAACCAACACGGAACAAGATCCCACAAAACACAAGTCCACAACAGGCTGCCTAAGTATGGTTCCCAATCAGAGACAACAAGCAACAGTTGATTCTTGTTGCCTCTGATTGAGAACCACCCCGGCCAACCTAGAAAACACATGAACTAGAAACTGAACATAGAAAACGAAACATAGACACTACACAAATAAACTAACACCCTGGCTCAACATACAAGAGTCCCCAGAGCCAGGGTGTGACAGATGTAGCTTATTTTTAGACACATTGTTTGAAACAATATACTTTTCAAACACGTCAAGTTTCCAGAGTGGGCTCTGGTACTTTTGAAAATAAGACATATTATAATATGAGAAATTGACATTATAGGTAATTAACCAATCACAGCCCTCCTTTAGGATTGTACATTCAGCAAATCACCAGCAGAGAGAGTTCCCTTTGTTGGTGGTGCTGAAAGTTGAACATAACAAAAAAATTATCATAGAGCCCACTCTGGAAATTTGATGTATTGTTCCAAACAATGTCTTAAAATGAACAACTTTAAAAAGGGCACTTTTGAGATATTAATATTAATGTTTTTATTTCAGAATCTAGACATACTCCATATTCTTCCAAGATGTTGCCTGTGTCATGTACGAGTTGGCAATGGATGGTAGCCTACAGGGTTGAGTAGACTTGGCATTGAAACTGAGGAAGAGGTGGGTGAGAGAGCCTTGCTATTTCACTGAGAAGGTGAAATAAAAGAGTGGAGAACGTGATGAGACAAAGAACAGGTCCTGCTTCTGATATCTAAACAGTGTGATGGATGACTAGATGGATGGATTCAGATACAATATTGCTATTTAAACGGTTACCACGTTTACACTCACAAGGTACTGTTATTGTGTGAGATGATTAGAGTCTTTAAAAAGTCTATGTTTTTTTGTGCATCTGTAATTGAGACCTGCCTCTTGATTGCATTGTTATGATCTGATTCAGATCTGTGACTGTATGGGTCTGATTAGACAACAACAGCAGTGGTTGCTGAAATTGAAGTGCCTCATGTGACAAGGGACAAATAACCCAGGAGTGCTTTTTACTGAGGAGGAAATTATGGGAGCATTAAGTATGCATTGTTCTGCAGTGTTCAAGATGCTCACTGTCTGTGATTGATTAAACCAAGCTTTTTATGTGTTTTTGCACCGCAACAGAATGTGCTGTGATGCAGCTTTGATTGCTTGATTACTAACCATCCTCCAATAGAGGGAAGATAAACATGGGGGCTGTTGTTGATAAGAGCTTGGTTATTATTTAGCCAACTGCAGCAGTTTGGCTGTGAGGCTGTGGATGCCTCCCTCCCTCCAGTCTAGTGTACAGTAGCACGGTGGGCTTCATTGAATGCAAGTAGTAAGCCCGAGCGCGAGCCACACTTAGCCAGCACTTGTCTCTCTCAGCCTGGCAGGTTTCTGCTCTCCCACGGTGGTAATCCTAAACCCCAGGGTGTCTTTTCCCTTGTTAAAGGGAGCATTAAGAGGAGGGGTCTGCCTAGCTGTGTGTGTCTCTTTCTCTCTCTCTTTGACAGTGTGGCTCTGCTCTGACCTCTGGCATCTACAGCTGTGCTGGCCTCTCTTCTCCTGTTCCACACAGCACAGCACCCAGCAGCACAGCACACAACACATACATGGCCAGCCAGCCAGCCAGCCATCCTTCCTGCTTCTGCTGTGCTCATGTGCTGGCAATGCTGTGCGTCTCTCTGTTTCTCTCTCTCCCCTCTCTCTCTTCTTACCGTCTGTTATTACGTCTCTCCTCTTCTCCTACATGTTGATTACAAAGACAGTGTTGGAACCAGTCATGAATGTTCCATGTGGACATTCATTTTGAATGTCTTGTTGGCAGTCATCAGTGCTTTGTGAGAGTCCACAGACCTCTGAGTCTATCTGATGACATTGATGAGCCATCAGTCAAAGCTATCATTTGAAAACCTGCAGGACTCTGCTCTCTCTCCATGCTTTATTCATTTAAAAACCAATGAATTCCCTCAGCTTCCTGTTCAGCTTGAAAGGACACACTGCAATACATTTAAGAATATCTAATCTCTGTGAAATACCTTAATAAAGCTCTTGAAATCACTGACATGATAATAACACAGATTCAGCTTGTTGATGTTACTACGGGCGATGAAACACTACTTGCATTGAGCTTTTATCTGGGTTTCTGATGCTTGATAACATTGATGAATGCCCTGTGACAGTTATGAAAGCTGGGCATGAAAAGCCCTTCTATATCCAGAGGTCAGAAACAGAGCCTCCTAAGAAAATGTATAATGTAACACTTTTGTATACTCTAATGCATTATTCGTGTCCAGAAGCGTTTTAGTGTATAATGGATGTTTTTCTTTAGCTTCCATCGTTGTTTTGCCCATAACATGAAGCGTGACTGATTGCCTCTGGACCCGTGTGCTCTTTGTTTGCTGTTCATGTACTGGTAGCTGTGCTAACTGCGCTGGCTTCAGAGCAGAGAGCTCTGTGCAGGCAACACGGCCAGCAAGGGGTTAGCAAGGGGTTAAATATTTCACCACCCCTTTGTTTTTCAGAGGCGGTAGCACTGATGTCTCTTTGGTCTTGTAGCAGCTTTACTTCGCAGAGAGAGATGGAGGGAAACGGTTCGAAAGGAGAGCATGTCAATGCATTCCTTGTCTGCACCTAAAGGGGAGTATTCCTGGGCTGGAATTTGAGGGATGACGCCGGTCCTCTGTGCTGACCCCTGTGCTGTCCCTCCCGCTCAAACTCCCTCCCCCCCGGGTCTAGCCAGATTCCTGGGTCCGAGGCAGGGACTGTTAGTGCTTAGTCCTTCAGCAGCTGAAACCTGATACTGAGAGCAAGGAGGTGCAGGAGAGTCCTCTGAGCTCTACTTATATGGCACCAAGTCAGGTCAGCCTGTTTACATCCTTTATTTATTGTTCTCTCTCCTTCTTTTCCCTCTCGGAACCACAGACACTAAAGATTTCTCTCTGGTATCATCGCCAAGCATAACTATTGATATTAATGAATTAATCAGTACCTCTGTAATAAGTCACAGAAGGGAAGTATGTGTGTGTAAGTGGGGGTGTGTGCGTAATGCGAGCTTACCAGTGTGAATTATTGTGTGTGTGTGTGTGTGTGTGTGTGTGTGTGTGAGTGTGTGTGTGTCTGTGTCTGCTCCGTTCTTGTTGTGTAAGACTTTATCATGACCAGGTAATCATTGAACCCTGCTCTCTGGCTCTGGCTGAGCTGATCAAGGAGAGGAGTGAGGAGAATAGTGGCGCAGTGGTCTAAGGCACTGCATCGCAGTGCTAGCTGTGCCACTAGAGATCCTGGTTCGAATCCAGGCTCTGTCGTAGCCGGCCGCAACCGGGAGACCCATGGGGTGGCGCGCACAATTGGCCCAGCGTCGTCCAGGGTAGGGGAGGGAATGGCCGGCAGGGGATGTAGCTCAGTTGGTAGAGCATGGCGTTTGCAACGCCAGGGTTGTGGGTTCGATAAAATAATGTATGCACTAACTGTAAGTCGCTCTGGATAAGAGCGTCTGCTAAATGACTAAAATGTAAATGTAAAAATGAGAATCACAAAGATAGTTTCCTTATTTACACTGCCCTGTGCTCTCTGTCACAGCCCACACACAGATATATTCACTCACACTAGATGGAAATATAATGAACAAAAATATAAATGCAACAATTTCACTGAGTTACAGTTCATATGAGGAAATCAGTCAATTGAAATAAATTCATTAGGCCCTAATCTATGGATTTCACATGACTGGGAATACAGATATGCATCTGTTGGTCACAGATACCTTTTAAAAAAATGTCTCTCTCTCTCTCTCTCTCTCTCTCTCTCTCTCTCTCTCTCTCTCTCTCTCTCTCTCTCTCTCTCTCTCTCTCTCTCTCTCTCTCTCTCTGTCTCTCAGTCTCTCTCCCTCTCACCAGAGCTCAAATGCCACCAGGTCAGGGGAAGAGGACAGAGTCTTCCAGTTATGTTGCTGTAAGGCAAAGATGAAATGAGTGCAGCAGATAAAAAGATGACGATAGTCCCCAGCGACCTTGGCCATAATCTTTAGCCTCTTTTTCTGTCTGCCCACAAAAGGCAATGCTTGTGTCTTTGAAAAGCAGACAATTCGAAACCTTCTCTGTTGCATTCAGCTATTGATCTGAGCAATTCTGTATTCAAGCCATTCAAAATGCAGTCATTTGAGTTGCTGACCTGAATGAATGTTTATAACAGCCTCTCTGTACCAGCAGCCTTCAGGGCCTTAACAGCCTACACTCTAAAAAGTAAAGGTTCCTGGAGGATCCTTTAGGGGTTCTTCAAATTGAAACTGTGTACCTTCTTCAAAGAACCCCTTTTAATGGATCCTCAAATAACCTTTTGAAGAACCTTTTGGGGTTAATTTTTTGAACTATAATAATAATAATACACATAAAAATAACACAATATTTTAGTTGTCAGTGTTTATGATTTTAGTGGCAAAGCAGAATAAAAAAAATCAAAATATGATGTAAACTCCTAGCAGAGCCCCAGGTCCAATGGGTATATCCTCTGGCGTGTTAATGTTAATGTGTTGATGTTCTCCGTATCCATAGCCAGAATGATTTTGAAGTGCATGGTGATCGAACAGGTTTCCTGTTATATTCATCAGAGGTGTAGGGAGGGTCTGTGAATCCAAAAAATAGTAATTATACAGATGATTAACAAAACATGCACCCAACAGTATTCATACCTTGGTTTTTGTGATACATGTGAATGAAAAAAATTGTTTTGATAATGGTTTACATACACATACCTTGTCCATAATGTAGAGGCCTATGGGATTTTCATTGAAGAGGTAAGGGGGGAGGATGGTACATTTGATCTGCATAACATACCAATACCAATTGACATACCTTTGTATGCCTCCTCGTCTGTATACCTGCAGACACAGACACAAAAGTGAGCAGTTCATTCATCTGCACCCAATACAGCTAGCCTTCAACATATTCTTATAGCATACATATTCTTACCTCTTTTTTGATTGATATTCATTGAATTGTGTCCATTTTCCATTTTAGAAAGATTTGCACAAATATGAAAAGATAGATGGTATCATCATAAAACAGTATCAATTTAGATCATACAAGGGACAAACCTTACCTTAAATTGAGGAGATCTTTACATTTTTCAGTTAAGTGCCTGCACCTGCAGTCCTTTCAAATTAAAATCCAAATGTCAAATCAAATCAAATCAAATTGTATTGGTCACATGCGCCGAATACAACAGGTGCAGACATTACAGTGAAATGCTTACTTACAGCCCTTAACCAACAGTGCATTTATTTTAAACAAAAAAAAGTAAGAATAAAACAACAACAAAAAAAGTGTTGAGAAAAAAAGAGCAGAAGTAAAATAAAGTGACAGTAGGGAGGCTATATATACAGTAAAATAAAGTGACAGTAGGGAGGCTATATATACAGGGGGGTACCGTTGCAGAGTCAATGTGCGGGGGCACCGGCTAGTTGAGGTAGTTGAGGTAATATGTACATGTGGGTAGAGTTAAAGTGACTATGCATAAATACTTAACAGAGTAGCGGCAGCGTAAAAAGGATGGGGTGGGGGGGCAGTGCAAATAGTCCGGGTAGCCATGATTAGCTGTTCAGGAGTCTTATGGCTTGGGGGTAGAAGCTGTTGAGAAGTCTTTTGGACCTAGACTTGGCACTCCGGTACCGCTTGCCGTGCGGTAGCAGAGAGAACAGTCTATGACTAGGGTGGCTGGAGTCTTTGACAATTAAATGTTTCAGTTGGGAAGTTAAGTTCCACCAACTAAGAAGGTTCCTCGATGAACCCCACCTCCTATGGGGTTCTTGGAAGAACCTTTTGGGGGCAATTTTCAGAGCAATTTTCAGAGAAGAACTTTGAGGATCTTAGAAGAACCCCTAATTTTTAGAGTGTACAAACACCGGCTGAATTCCATTTTATCTCTGGCAGAACAAGCAGATTTCAAAGTGACAATCACATAATCGCTGTCACCTTGCTCTTGGTGTTGATGATTGACCCTGCAGGTGATTACAGAGTAAGGAAACATCAAAGTGACCCAGCAATAAGGCAGGGAATTGCCAGGGACCTCACAATACAATATTATCACGATACTTAGGTGCCGATGCAATATGTATTGCGATTCTCACGATTCTCATGATTCTATATGTATTGTGATTCAATACTGTGATTTTATTGATATTCGATGTTCCAAACATATTGCTCACAATATGTCTGCTGAAGAGGGACAAGAGAGAGTCATGAGAAAACAAGTTTGTATCAGTCATGGAAATAAAAGTGCTGAAAACAAATAGTCTACCTATTTAATAAGAAGATTGTGAACAAGCTATGAAGGAAAAATACTGGAGTTTTGGTGCAGGTACAGCCAACTAGCATAAAAATAATATTACGATATTGTCAAACGATACGATATATCAACAAAAATAATATCCTGATATGCAGTGGTGTAAAGTACTTAAGTAAAAATACTTTAAAGTACTACTTAAGTCGTTTTTTGGGGTATCTGTACTTTACTATTTTTTGGGGGGAAAACTTTTACTTTTACTTCACTGCATTCCTAAAGAAAATAATGTACTTTTTACTCCGTACATTTTCTCTGACACCCAAAAGTACTCGTTACATTTTGAATGCTTAGCAGGACAGGAAAATGGTCCAATTAACACACTTATCAAGAGAACATCCCTGGTCATCCCTACTGCCTCTGATCTGGCGGACTCACTAAACACAAATGCTTTGTTTGAAAATTATGTCTGGCTATCCGCAAATAAAAAAAAATAAGAAAATTGTGCCGTCTGGTTTACTTAGTATAAGGAATTTGAAACTATTTATAATTTTACTTTTGATACTTAAGTATAAACCAAATACTTTTCGAGTTTTACTAAAGTAGTATTTCACTGGGTGACTTTCACTTTTACTTAAGCCATTTTCTATTAAGGTATCTTTACTTTTACTCAAGTATGACAATTGAGTGCTTTTTCCGACACTGCCGATATGTACCTGTATCGATTTTTTCCTCCATCACTAGCCAGCAATGTGTTCTGTTTGTTACGATGGCAGAACGAGACGGTATTGAGTGCATCATGTCTCAAAAGCAGTAGGTAGGCTGATTGTTAGCAGCACATCAAGGTGGCTTATTATGGGACTTGAAGCTGGCAGACAGTGGCATGCACAGTAATCAGACAGTATACAATTATTGTGCTTTTTTATTCTATATCAAACATCAATATCTGCCACAACAACTCCATGGTTGCTTTGTGTTTAGAAAGGATTGACCAGTCTGTTCCCTCTACATTCACATGGCCGTCTATTATCATGTGCTTGTAGGTGTGGATAGTTCATTGTCACTGTGCTGGAAAGCATGTTCGTGCTAGTGAGTGTGAATGACTTATCTTGAGACTAAACTCTAACCTAGCTTGCTAAGGCTGTTTGCTCATGGGCACTGTGTGTATTTTATGTGTAGCTGTGTAGGTGTAACGTGTGTATTTCTGTGCTGTTTGTGTAGGTGGGACATCGGGAGCAGAGCTCTCCTTCACCCTGGAGCCTAGTGACATCATTGCGGTGCAGGAGCAGCCCCTCATGCTGCACTGTCAGGTGGACGGCATCCCACCAATCACCACACAGTGGAGGAGGAATGGAATCCTCCTGGTGGACGACCAATACTACACCATGTTCCACAACGGCTCTCTGCTGATTGGATGCTTCCAGAGGACCAAGTCTGACGGTTCCACTGATGAGGGGGACTATGAATGCATGGGCCAGAACTCCTTTGGTCTGGTGGTGAGCCGCAGGGCCAGGGTGCAGGCTGCCAGTAAGTGTCCCCTTAATAAGCTTGCTATGGGGGTTATTACTGCCATGGTATTACCATGTTATTACAATGTTATTAAAAAGCATAATTAGCAATTACCAACATATTACCAACATTGGTAATAGGAGAGGTATTTGTTGATTGCTAGCAAGGATGACTTGATTAATACAATGAATATGAATACAATAACTCAATAATATGTAGGTTTAAGTTTAAATCTGCAGAATATGTTGTCATCACTATAGTTGCAAGGTGGTGAAATCTGACATTGGGTTTGTCAACCATGTCTACAGTATGTCTCTCATGTAGCCAACCACTGCTGGATACGTGGCTGTACGGTCAGAGTAACCAGCAGGCTACTGTATTTACCAAGCTTTAATATTGGAGCCACATTATGTTTGGATGAGCCCAATATGAGCGACTTGGGAGCCAGGGAGATGGAATTGATGGTTTGACAAAGAAGCCTTATTCCCCCCACCCCACCCTTTGTGTAATGTTGCAGGTCCCTAGTAATATTTCATACTTCATCTGTGCTCTTCTCTGGAATTTACAATTAACAAGCCTTCACACTGCGTTGTCATGCCTGCAGTAATCTCAAAGTGTTGCTGATGGCCCTCTCACTCCGCTCTAGCCACAAAGCTCTTTTTGGAATTAACTTGAGTTTCACATCAAGTGCTAAGCATTGGAACCATGGCCCAGTGATAACATACTTATAATATGTCTCTTTAGTGGAGAGGAAATTTGGCTGTTTGGTTGAGACAGTTTCTCAGAGCAGTCCCTATTGAACTCTATCCTTCTCTCTCTCTCTCTTTCTCTCTTTTTTCTCTCCCGTTCCATTTCTCTCCATCTCCATCTCCATTTGTGTATCCCTCCATCAAAAAAAGCCATCCCCCTGTCCTCTAGCCCTCTACTCTGTTTGACCAGACATGTGGCTGTTATTTGGAGAGAGTCAGCACAGCACTGACTGCCTTGCGTTTCTCATTCTGATACTGTAGCTATGTACACTGCACAGTGAATGTGTAGATTACACTGTAAACATACAGATATTGCATTGTCAAGGCTGTGCTTGACTTGACTGGAAATGGAAGACAACATAGTGGTGAAGGTCATTTAAATACATAGACAGTATAGCTTACACAGGCTCTAATAATAATGGCGCCGGAGAAGATGGCTGCCGTTTTACAGCCCTCTAACCAATTGTTCTATTAAGTGTGTTTCTCCGCGTTATTTCTAATTTATTTTGTACATAATATTTCTGCCATCGTCTCTTATAACCAAAAAGAGCTTCTGGATATCAGGACAGCGATTACTCACCTCGTATTGGACAAAGATTTTTTCTTCAAGAGGCGGCTGCGAAGGATATCCTACCCGACAAGGCCCAAATCCCCGTCATTCGCATGAGGAAGAGACGGAGATATCATGGACGTAGGTCGGGGTGCCTTGTAAGGATCTGACGGCGAGCGAGTTAACTGCCGCTCCCATCAATCCTATTAGCCAATCTTCAATCATTGGAGAATAAATTGGATGACCTAAGATTACGGTTATCCTACCAACGGGACATTAAAAACTGTAATATCTTATGTTTCACCGAGTCGTGGCTGAACGACGACATGGACAACATACAGCTAGCAGGCTATACGCTACATCGGCAGGATAGAACGGCTGACTCCGGTAAGACAAGGGGTGGCGGTCTGTGTATATTTGTAAACAGCTGGTGCACAAAATCAAATACTAAGGAAGTCTCAAGGTTTTGCTCGCCTGAGGTAGAGTATCTTATGATAAGCTGTAGACCACACTATTTACCAAGAGAGTTTTCATCTATATTTTTCATAGCTGTCTATTTACCACCACAAACCAATGCTGGCATTAAGATTGCACTGAATGAGCTGTATAAGGCCATAAGTCAACAGGAAAACGCTCATCCAGAGGCAGCACTCCTAGTGGCCGGGGACTTTAATGCAGGGAAACTTAAATCCGTTCTACCTAATTTCTACCAGCATGTTAAATGTGCAACCAGAGGAAAAAAACTCTAGACCACCTTTACTCCACACACAGAGACGCATACAAAGCTCTCCCTCGCCCTCCATTTGGCAAATCTGACCATAACTCTATCCTCCTGATTCCTGCTTATAAGCAAAAACTAAAGCAGGAAGCACCAGTAACTCGGTTAATAAAAAAGTGGTCAGATGACGCAGATGCTAAGCTACAGGACTGTTTTGCTAGCACAGACTGGAACATGTTCCGGGATTCTTCAGATAGCATTGAGGAGAACACCACATCAGTCACTGGCTTCATCAATAAGTGCATCGATGATGTCGTCACCACAGTGACTGTACGTACATACCCCAACCAGAAGCCATGGATTACAGGAAACATCCGCACTGAGCTAAAGGGTAGAGCTGCCGCTTTCAAGGAGCGGGACTCTAACCCGGACGCTTATAAGAAATCCCGCTATGCCCTCCGACGAACCATCAAACAGGCAAAGAGTCAATACAGGACTAAGATTGAATTGTACTACACCGGCTCTGACGCTCGTCGGATGTGGCAGGGCTTGAAAACTATTACAGACTACAAAGGGAAGCACAGCTGTGAGCTGCCCAGTGACACAAGACTTCCAGACGAGCTAAACCACTTCTATACTCACTTCGAGGCAAGCAACACTGAAGCATGCATGAGAGCACCAGCTGTTCCGGATGACTATGTGATCACGCTCTCCGTAGCCGATGTGAGTAAGACTTTTAAGCAGGTCAACATTAACAAGGCCGCAGGGCCAGACGGATTACCAGGACGTGTACTCCGAGCATGTGCTGACCAACTGGCAAGTGTATTCACTGACATTTTCAACATGTCCCTGACTGAGTCTGTAATACCAACATGTTTCAAGCAGACCACCATAGTCCCCGTGCCCAAGGACTCTAAGATAACCTGCCTAAATGACTACCGACCCGTAGCACTGACGTCTGTAGCCATGAAGTGCTTTGAAAGGCTGGTCATGATTCACATCAACACCATTATCCCAGGAAACCTAGACCCACTCCAATTTGCATACCGCCCCAACAGATCCACAGATGATGCAATCTCTATTGCACTCCACACTGCCCTTTCCCACCTGGACAAGAGGAACACCTACGTGAGAATGCTATTAATTGACTACAGCTCAGCATTCAACACCATAGTGCCCTCAAAGCTCATCACTAAGCTAAGGATCATGGGACTAAACACCTCCCTCTGCAACTGGATCCTGGACTTCCTGACGGGCCGCCCCCAGGTGGTAAGGGTAGGTAACAACACATCTGCCACACTGATCCTCAACACGGGGACCCCTCAGGGGTGTGTGCTCAGTCCCCTCCTGTACTCCCTGTTCACCCATGACTGCATGGCCAGGCACGACACCATCATTAAGTTTGCCGACGACACAACAGTGGTAGGCCTGATCACCGACAACGATGAGACAGCCTATAGGGAGGAGGTCAGAGACCTGGCCGTGTGGTGGCAGGATAACAACCTCTCCCTCAACGTGACCAAGACAAAGGAGATGATTGTGGACTACAGGAAAAAAAAGAGGACAGAGCACGCCCCCATTCTCATCGACGGGGCAGTAGTGGAACAGGTTGAGAGCTTCAAGTTCCTTGGTGTCCACATCACCAACGAACTATCATGGTCCAAACACACCAAGACAGTCGTGAAGAGGGCACGACAAAGCCTATTCCCCCTCAGGAGACTGAAAAGATTTGGCATGGGTCCTCAGATCCTAAAAAAATTCTACAGCTGCACCATGGAGAGCATCCTGACTGGTTGCATCACCGCCTGGTATGGCAACTGCTTGGCCTCCGACGCAAGGCACTACAGAGGGTAGTGCGTACGGTCCAGTACATCACTGGGGCCAAGCTTCCTGCCATCCAGGACCTCTATACCAGGCGGTGTCAGAGGAATGCCCTCAAAATTGTCAAAGACTCCAGCCACCCTAGTCATAGACTGTTCTCTCTGCTACCGCACGGCAAGCGGTACCGGAGTGCCAAGTCTAGGTCCAAAAGACTTCTCAACAGCTTCTACCCCCAAGCCATAAGACTCCTGAACAGCTAATCATGGCTACCCAGACTATTTGCACTGCCCCCCCACCCCATCTTTTTACGCTGCTGCTACTCTGTTAATTACAGTGAGGGAAAAAAGTATTTGATCCCATGCTGATTTTGTACGTTTGCCCACTGACAAATAAATGATCAGTCTATAATTTTAATGGTAGGTTTATTTGAACAGTGAGAGACAGAATAACAACAAAAAAATCCAGAAAAACGCATGTCAAAAATGTTATAAATTGATTTGCATTTTAATGAGGGAAATAAGTATTTGACCCCTCTGCAAAACATGAATTAGTACTTGGTGGCAAAACCCTTGTTGGCAATCACAGAGGTCAGACGTTTCTTGTAGTTGGCCACCAGGTTTGCACACATCTCAGGAGGGATTTTGTCCCACTCCTCTTTGCAGATCTTCTCCAAGTCATTAAGGTTTCGAGCTGACGTTTGGCAACTCGAACCTTCAGCTCCCTCCACAGATTTTCTATGGGATTAAGGTCTGGAGACTGGCTAGGTCACTCCAGGACCTTAATGTGCTTCTTCTTGAGCCAACTCTTTGTTGCCTTGGCCGTGTGTTTTGGGTCATTGTCATGCTGGAATACCCATACACGACCCATTTTCAATGCCCTGGCTGAGGGAAGGAGGTTCTCACCCAAGATTTGACGGTACATGGCCCCGTCCATCGTCCCTTTGATGCGGTGAAGTTGTCCTATCCCCTTAGCAGAAAAACACCCCCAAAGCTTAATGTTTCCACCTCCATGTTTGACGGTGGGGATGGTGTTCTTGGGGTCATAGGCAGCATTCCTCCTCCTCCAAACACGGCAAGTTGAGTTGATGCCAAAGAGCTCCATTTTGGTCTCATCTGACCACAACACTTTCACCCAGTTCTCCTCTGAATCATTCAGATGTTCATTGGCAAACTTCAGACGGGCATGTATATGTGCTTTCTTGAGCAGGGGGACCTTGCAGGCGCTGCAGGATTTCAGTCCTTCACGGCGTAGTGTGTTACCAATTGTTTTCTTGGTGACTATGGTCCCAGCTGCCTTGAGATCATTGACAAGATCCTCCCGTGTAGTTCTGGGCTGATTCCTCACCGTTCTCATGATCATTGCAACTCCACGAGGTGAGATCTTGCATGGAGCCCCAGGCCCAGGGAGATTGACAGTTCTTTTGTGTTTCTTCCATTTGCGAATAATCGCACCAACTGTTGTCATCTTCTCACCAAGCTGCTTGGCGATGGTCTTGTAGCCCATTCCAGCCTTGTGTAGGTCTACAATCTTGTCCCTGACATCCTTGGAGAGCTCTTTGGTCTTGGCCATAGTGGAGAGTTCGGAATCTGATTGATTGATTGCATCTGTGGACAGGTGTCTTTTATACAGGTAAAAAGCTGAGATTAGGAGCACCCCCTTTAAGAGTGTGCTCCTAATCTCAGCTCGTTACCTGTATAAAAGACACCTGGGAGCCAGAAATCTTTCTGATTGAGAGGGGGTCAAATACTTATTTCCCTCATTAAAATGCAAATCAATTTATAACATTTTTGACATGCGTTTTTCTGGATTTTTGTTGTTGTTATTCTGTCTCTCACTGTTCAAATAAACCTACCATTAAAATTATAGACTGATCATTTCTTTGTCAGTGGGCAGACGTACAAAATCAGCAGGGGATCAAATACTTTTTTCCCTTACTGTATTTATGCATAGTCACTTTAACTCTACCCACATGTACATATTACTTCAACTACCTCAACTAGCCGGTGCCCCCGCACATTGACTCTGCACCGGTACCCCCCTGTATATATAGCCTCCCTGCTGTTATTTTATTTTACTTCTGCTCTTTTTTCCTCAACACTTTTTTGTTGTTGTTTTATTTAACTTTTTTATTAAAAATAAATGCACTGTTGGTTAAGGGCTGTAAGTAAGCATTTCACTGTAATGTCTGCACCTGTTGTATTCGGCGCATGTGGCCAATACAATTTGATTTGATTTGATTTAGTTATTCCAGTGGAGGCTGCTCATAATAATGGCTGTTATGGAGTCAATGGAGTGGTATCAACCACATGGAAACCATGTTTTTTGATGCCATTCCATTGACTCCATTCCAGCCATTATTATGAGCTGTCCTTCCCTCAGCAGCCTCCACTGAGTTATTCTCAAAGTGAATGTTTTATGCTATGTGGCGCTTGTTATTTTCAAATTGTCTTGTCTTCTTGCTTTATGAGGCTTTGGTTCCACAGAAGAGACGCTCAAGACATGGGTGATTGTAATTTAACAGTGAAGTGACCATAGAGAAGAGGATTGATCGTGTCTTAAGTAAGGTAGCTACAGTAATTGATGTGGTCTCAAAGCTTGAGCAACAGCCTTTGGCCTTTAACAACTAATAGGAGATCCTTTGTATTGAACTCTGTACATTCATATGTTTGTTAATGATGATGTGGTGTGCTCCAGTGCTCCATTGCTGTACAGTGCTGGAGAACAATAGGCAAACCCATCTGTTTCTGTGGAAGAATAAAACGTCAAATGTCAGTGCCTTACACTGGAGAACAATGGGTAAATTGAATGTGCGGTATTCTTTTAAAAAACCTTTGTGTTTGCACACAGACACACACACTTGCCTACAGTATAGTACCTGAAATGCGCAGGCATCCGCTCACTCCAGAGGTCGTGGGGAGACGTCGGAGCAGTCATAACAATACCTTTGTGATACTGTACAGTTAAGCATTTCTGAAAGCTCTTCTGGGCTGCGTCGAGTTACACACTGACAGACAAAGTCTGGCAGAGGGCTTAGATTCCTGCCCTGTGTGAAACACAGGCCAGGAAGGAGACAGCTCACTGCTGTGCTGTTGTGTCCATGTGGCTTCGCCGCTCAATGGGACCGAGGTGGCTAAGTGGTCACGGAAAGGGCCTCGCGTCTCGCAGGCCACGGGAAAAAGTCATCCCTACGCAATGGCGGTGCCAGACACAAGAAACCTTTTTAAACCTCCTTAGGGAGTCTTTCTCTCAAAAGTCAGCCCATAGTTACCGTTTTAGCACCTCCCCGCTATTACATGAGAGAAAATCCAGGAAATGGCTATTCCATTAAGTATTATTTATGAATTAGTGGTCTGAGGGTGGAGTGGAATGGATGTAAAACCCGGGGGGGTTGAAATGAAAATCTGTCCCCCCTTAACTGAGGAGTATGCCATAGCAGGTGTAACGATCCCGGCAGTCTGAGTCGGGTCCTGTCTGTGGACTAGTTTTCTGCTCGTGATCTCCAGTTTCCCGAGGGTTCTGGAACGCTCCGGGGAGCTCTCTTGATTTCCGCACCTGCATCCCATCAGCAATCTGCACACCTGGTCCTGATCATCACCCTTCTTAGGCTCTGGCCTAACATCCATTCCCTGCCGGATCGTTAGCCATGAACAGTAGGTTTACCAGAGTATCAGTCTTAGAGCTTCTAGCGTTGGTTTTGTTGTTTTGCACCTTGTTGGTTTGTTGTTTACTTACCTCCGTTTTTGCTCCATCTGCAGTCACTCATCCGGGACCTTCATCCAACCTCTGCCTGGTGGTCGGCGGCTGCCGAGCCATGATGGGATCAACCACTGCACCCCCAACAACTAATCAACGCCGCCCGCTCTGTTCCCTGGATTATTCAGCATCACTCTTGAATTTGTAAATAAACACTCACCTTCGTTTCAACTTACCTTGTCCTGGTCTGCTTCTGGGTTCTGGCTTTGTAACTCGTGACAGAACGATCCGGCCAGTAATGAACCCAGCGGACCTGGACTCTGTTCGCCATGCCATTTCCCATCAGGAGAAGATGTTGGGACAACATAGCACGGCACTACAGGAGATAGCGTTGTCAGTTCGGAACCTTTCTACCGGTCTGACGGAGGTCCAGAACCAGCGCAAGTTTCCGGTGGAGGATCCACTACCGGTTTCACCCATCTCGCCTGCCGCGTCTGGAGCTGTGTCCTTCCGTGAGCCCAAGGTTCCGACGCCGGATAAATATGAGGGGGAGCTGGGAGGATGCCGTTCTTTCCTTATGCAGTGTGGGTTAGTGTTCGATCTACAGCCCTACTCTTATGCCACAGACAAGGCTAGGATAGCCTTTGTGATTGAGTTGCTGCGTGGTCGAGCGCTGGAGTGGGCTTCAGCCGTTTGGGAACGACAAGACCCCTGCATGGCTTCATACCAGGGGTTCACGGCCGAGATGAGGAAGCTCTTCGACCATTCCGTCCGAGGGAGGGACGCAGCTAGGCGCCTGTTTTCGCTTCACCAAGGAACTCGCAGCGTGGCCGACTTCGTGATCGAGTTCAAGACGTTGGCTGTGGAGAGTGGGTGGAATGAGGAGTCTCTGCAAGCGGCCTTTTACCAGGGTCTGTCGGAGCAGCTCAAGGATGAGTTGATCTCCTATCCGGAGCCTAGTGACCTGGACAGCTTGGTAGCCTTGTCTATTCGGGTGGATAATCGAGTCCGAGAGCGAAGGAGGGAGAAGCAATGGGGTCCGCCCAATCGATCAGCTTCTCAGTTCCCAGTCGGGTCGGGTGGTGGACCAGAACACGTCGATCATTCTCCACCACAAAGGATTAGTGGAGAGGTCCTCTCTCCCGATTCTGAACCCATGCAAGTGGGGCGGCACGGGTTAACCAAGGAGGAGCGTCAACATAGACGTAAGACCAACTGCTGCCTCTACTGTGGTAGCTCGGGACATTACATCTCCACTTGTTCCCGGCGGTCGTCAAACTGCCCGGCTTCGCTAAAGTTGGGAGGACTTTTAGCGAGCCAGTTTCAACCTCTCAGTACCTCTGTCAGACCCCGTTTCCGGCTACCCTTGTGAACAGGAATCAGAGCTTAGCGATTAACGCTTTTATCGATTCAGGTGCCGATGGAAGCTTTCTTGATGCCGAGTTGGTGGAACAGCTGGGGCTTTCCAAGGAGCAATTGCCGGAAGCCATTGAAGCGACCACTCTGAACGGCAGTAGTCTGGCACGTATCACGATGAGGACTGAACCGGTTAAGATGCTGTTGTCGGGGAATCATTCGGAGATGATTTCATTCTTCATTCTGCCGTCTTCCCATGTTCCTCTGGTCCTTGGATACCCCTGGCTGAAGGAACACAATCCCACGTTCGATTGGGTGACGGGCAAGGTAACGAGTTGGAGCCTTGATTGTCATGCTAACTGTCTCAAGACTGCCTGTCCCCATTCGGTTCCCAGTCAGGTGATTGAGGCTAAACCCCCAGATTTGTCCCTGGTTCCCGAGACATATCACGATTTGGGGGAAGTGTTCAGTAAGCAGAAGGCTCTGTCACTCCCTCCCCACCGACCATATGATTGTGCCATCAACCTGTTCCCTGGAGCTGTCTACCCCAAGGGAAGGTTATACAGTATCTCCCGCCTGAACGTGAGGCTTTGGAGACCTACATCAAGGAGTCCCTAGCTGCTGGTCTCGTTCGTCCTCGTCATCACCCCCTGGGGGCAGGATTCTTCTTTGTGGGTAAGAAGGATGGCTCTCTTCGACCGTGTATTGATTATCGGGGTTTGAATGACATCACGGTCAAGAACAAGTATCCCCTGCCCTTGATGAGTTCTGCCTTCGACTCCTTACAGGGTGCTACGGTGTTCACCAAGCTAGACCTACGCAATGCGTATCACATGGTCCGGATCAGAGAGGGAGACGAGTGGTTGACGGGTTTCAATACACCGATGGGTCACTTCGAGTATCAGGTGATGCCGTTTGGACTGACCAATGCTCCAGCGGTATTCCAGAGTATGGTGAACGACGTCCTGAGAGATATGATCGGTCTCTTTGTGTTTGTTTACCTGGATGACATTCTGATCTTCTCGAAGGAACCTTCCGACCACGTCCAGCATGTCCGGCAGGTTCTGCAGCGATTGTTGGAGAATCGCCTGTTCGTGAAGGCCGAGAAGTGCGAGTTTCACGCCCACACGACATCCTTTCTCGGGTACATCATCTCCAGGGGAGAGATTAGGATGGACCAGGAGAAGGTTAGAGCGGTTCTGGAATGGGCCCAGCCCGGTACGAGATTGCAGCTCCAGAGATTTTTGGGGTTTGCGAATTTCTACCGCAGATTCATCCGGGATTACAGCCGTGTGGCCGCTCCGTTAACGGCCTTGACTTCCAGTATCAGGAGCTTCAAGTGGAATCCGGAGGCGGATCGAGCGTTTCTGGATTTGAAGAGGCGATTCACCAACGCACCGATTCTCTCTCAACCGGACACGGCCCGTCAGTTCGTCGTTGAAGTGGACGCGTCTGATGTGGGAGTTGGCGCCATCCTGTCGCAGCGATGCTCCACGGACAGTAAACTCCATCCCTGCGCCTACTACTCTCGTCGCCTTTCGCCTGCGGAGAGGAATTACGATGTGGGTAACCGGGAGCTTCTCGCGGTGAAACTTGCCTTGGAGGAGTGGCGCCACTGGTTGGAGGGGGCGGAGCAGCCGTTTATTGTCTGGACTGACCACAAGAACCTTGCTTACGTGCAATCGGCTAGACGTCTCAACTCCCGTCAGGCCAGGTGGTCGTTGTTTTTCGGACGATTCAATTTTTTCCCTGACGTTCCGACCTGGATCTAAGAACGGCAAGGCGGACGCCTTTGTCTCGGATGTTCTCCAAGACGGAGGAGAGTGGGTCCAAGACCGAGACAATTCTCCCCCGGAACTGCGTCGTGGGAGCTGTTAGGTGGAAGATTGAGGAGGAGGTGATGGCGGCTCTTCGGACGCAGCCCGGTCCCGGTAACGGTCCACCCGGTCGGTTGTTTGTGCCTGAGTCGGTTCGTCCTGCGGTCCTCAAATGGTCCCACGCCAGCAAGATGGCTTGTCACCCTGGCGTGGCTCGGACGATGGCGTTTCGCAGACGTTTTTGGTGGCCTGCCATGGCCGAGGATACTCGGGGTTATGTTGCTGCCTGTCCAGTGTGTGCGCAGAATAAGAGTACCAATCGGCCCAGCTCTGGACTACTTCACCCCCTTCCTATTCCCCCGCGACCATGGTCGCATCTGGCCCTGGACTTTGTCACTGGGTTGCCCGCTTCTGAGGGGAACACGGTCGTTCTGACTATCGTGGACAGATTCAGCAAGTTCGCCCACTTTGTGCCAATTGCCAAGCTTCCCTCTGCCTCGGAGACGTCCGAGATCCTGGTTAGGGAGGTTTTCAGGGTCCACGGGTTGCCCAGTGATATCGTTTCCGACCGTGGCCCTCAGTTTACCTCTGCTGTCTGGAAGTCCTTCTGTTTGGCCATTGGAGCTACAGTCAGTCTCACATCTGGTTTTCACCCCCAATCTAATGGTCAGGCGGAGAGAGCCAACCAGAAGATGGAATCCACGCTACGCTGCCTGGCCTCTTCCAACCCCACCTCCTGGGTCTCTCAGTTGCCTTGGGTTGAGTATGCCCACAATACGCTCCCCTACATCTGCCACTGGGATGTCTCCCTTCCAGTGCCTGTATGGCTACCAACCTCCCTTGTTCCCTTCTCAGGAGAAGGAGCTCTCAGTGCCTTCTGTTCAGGCCCATATTCGTCGTTGCCACCGGACCTGGCATCGGGCCAGAAAGGCACTCCTTAGAGTTTCGGACCGGTATCAGCTCCAGGCGAATCGTCGCGGATCCCCGCTCCCACCTACACCATCGGAGATAGGGTCTGGTTGGCCACACGGGATCTTCCTTTACGGACTGAGTCTAGGAAGTTGTTACCGAAGTTCATTGGTCCGTTTGTGGTGGAGAAGGTGATCAATCCGGTGGCAGTTCGACTCAAACTCCCGAGGACGCTCAGAGTCCATCCCACCTTTCATGTCTCCTGCCTCAAGCCTGTTTTCCTCAGTCCTCTGTTGCCTCCTCCGCCTCCTCCTCCTCCTCCTCGGATGATCGGAGGTGGTCCTGCCTACACGGTGCGACGCATCATGGATTCCAGACGGCGGGGCCGGGGTTTCCAGTATCTCGTGGACTGGGAGGGGTATGGTCCTGAAGAGAGGAGTTGGATTCCGCGGCGACAGATCCTAGATGCTGACCTCATCCGTGACTTCTACCGCCTCCATCCTGGCGCTCCGGGAGTCCGCCCGGTGGCGTTCGTCGGAGGGGGGTACTGTAACGATCCCGGCAGTCTGAGTCGGGTCCTGTCTGTGGACTAGTTTTCTGCTCGTGATCTCCAGTTTCCCGAGGGTTCTGGAACGCTCCGGGGAGCTCTCTTGATTTCCGCACCTGCATCCCATCAGCAATCTGCACACCTGGTCCTGATCATCACCCTTCTTAGGCTCTGGCCTAACATCCATTCCCTGCCGGATCGTTAGCCATGAACAGTAGGTTTACCAGAGTATCAGTCTTAGAGCTTCTAGCGTTGGTTTTGTTGTTTTGCACCTTGTTGGTTTGTTGTTTACTTACCTCCGTTTTGCTCCATCTGCAGTCACTCATCCGGGACCTTCATCCAACCTCTGCCTGGTGGTCGGCGGCTGCCGAGCCATGATGGGATCAACCACTGCACCCCCAACAACTAATCAACGCCGCCCGCTCTGTTCCCTGGATTATTCAGCATCACTCTTGAATTTGTAAATAAACACTCACCTTCGTTTCAACTTACCTTGTCCTGGTCTGCTTCTGGGTTCTGGCTTTGTAACTCGTGACAGCAGGTATAATAATGGAATTATTATTTGAACAATGTTAGTCCTGTATGCATTATGCATTGCTTTGTAATCAATGTTACCTGTTCCAATCTGATTAGCTTTGAGTCTATTATCTTTTGAAAGAGTTGGCCTACATTTGAATTTTATTATTTTAATTGTGTGGTTAACCCTGCTGACTTTGTATATAGAATCATTGACCAGAAGGGGGATTTTGTGAGGAGAACAGGATAAAGACAAAGGATGAATTAGAATTTTGGAGCCAATTAGAATATTCACTGCTGAGGGGGATGGCTATTATTAGGTCTTGTTTACAGCTGGTATTACAAACAACATTTCACATCCAATGAATGAATCACACAATTAATCTACTCATGTATCCACACCTGGCGAGCACAGATCTCTCTGATCTCTCTGAATGTGCTCCACATTCTGATTACTGGATGTACTAGGATTTAATGCTATGTGCAGACAGCTTCTTTCTCTCTGTGTGAAGTTCAAGCTCATTGCCTCGGGTGGAAGGGCTTTTTCCACCGCTGGCTGCTCCTGAAAAGATAATGGTGTGTTCTCTTCTCTTCTGGGCTTCCTTCCTTTTTGTTCTTCAGGGTCACTTAAATGGATGACCCCTGCCCTGTTAGTCATATTGATTAGCTTAAGGATTACTGATGGTCTGGAGGTCACATTCTGACATTATGGCCTTTGACCCCTAAGGAGGGGGTGTTGAGAAAGGGCCCCATTCTAATGAAGCATGTGATATTTATCTGCTGGGGATGGGGAAGCGCTGTGTCCTGACATGCCTACCATATGAGAGTAACCATGTGTGTGTTTTGCGTGCCGATGCTGGACAGGGAATTGATGTCTTTGTTGAGTGACAAAGAGGAGCTAAGGGCAGGGCCTCCTCCTTAATGAATCTTAACATTGTTATCTGAGCCTGCCGGACACCAGGCTTCAGGACAGGGGGAAGCCATCATAGTGAAAAAGAACAGCTGCAATTCTACGATAATGGAATTACTCTTTGACAAAGTTTAACAAACCATACAACTCTTTGCACAAGGACTACTTTTAACAATTTCCACTGAAAAATCTACACAAAAACTAATTTAGTGGAAGAACTGTGCAGATGCAAACTTTGGTAACAGAATTACAGTAATTACGTTTTCTATGCAACCATGTTTTCCAAAAACTCTGTTAAATATCTGCTTCGAATTAAGATTCAAAGATGTCTACAGAAAGAATGGGGTGTCAGCTATGATATGACACATTGTGTTTGAAAAAAACTATTTTGGTTATTGAACTACAGTAAGTGAAGTGGATTTACACCCGGTAACGGAATTACAGTAACGGAATTACATCATGGATCCCTGATCTGTACTACACAGAAATGCATAGTTATGGATATTAATGTCATTCTCCTCATGTTTTCACAAGTTTGGACATCACAGTGCAGCACAGCAGAGCACAGTAGAGTACAGTGCAGTACAATACAGCAGAGCAGGGTAGAGTAGGGTAGAGTACAGTAAAATATAGTATAGTATAGTTCAGTAGAGTTCAGTACAGTAGAGTACAGTACAATATACTGTACTCTACTCTACTGTACTATACTCTACTTTTCTTCACTGTACTGTACTGTATTGTACTGTACTACTGTATTGTATTGGACTGTTCTCTACTGTACTCTGCTCACTGTACTGTACTGTACTGTACTGTGCTATCCAAACTTGTGAAACATATGTCTATGATAGGTTCAGATTTGGTCCAATCCGGTCCGTCTAATCCGGTCCGTCTGTGGACGTTAACATCAAGGCCATGGGTGAACTGACCAAATTTCAACTACGTTTCAACGTCCTTGGACATCCGGTATTGGTCAGTGCTCAGTGGGTGAGGATGCTAGTGACAGTAAATGGAAAGAGAGGGGGCTCATGGGTAGGTGTCAGTAAGAGCTGGGAGAGGTGACATTAGCTGGAGAGTGAGAGAGAGAGGCAGAAAGAGAGAAAGGCAGAGACAGAGAGAGGGAGAGAGAGAGAGAGAGAGAGAGAGAGAGAGGGAGAGAGAGAGAGAGACAGAGAGAGGGAGAGAGAGAGAGAGAGAGAGATAGAGAGAGGGAGAGAGAGAGAGAGAGGGGGAGGTGAGGGGTTAGCCAGACTCAGACTGTTTCAACACTCTTGGTTTGACCTCCAGACAAAAGAAAGACAAAGAAAACAGTTATGAGCTGAACATAACAGTATGCCAGTGGAAGGCAGGACAGTAGCAGGTGACCCAACTGTGGTTTGTGACTATTATGATTTCCCATTGTAGCCAATTCAGTTGCAGTAATTCCGTTACTGATTTTTGGGTAATATCATTACCAATTTGGTAACGGAATAACGAGTTTTAATCACTCAATAATTCATAAACAAAATTGATATCAGTAAAGACACTATAACTAATTGATAGGTCTACCTTTACTTGTTACTTCTGTGAGCTTTCATTATCCTCCCTCATGAGGTAGAGAAATTTGAAAATATCTTAAAGTGTAAAGATATGTGGGTTTTGGTAAAGGAATTATAAGGCACAAGGCAATATTTCTTAAACTTACAGAAGGTAAACTATTTCTCCAAAACTACATTATTGTGTTTTGATGTCTTTCTGATACCGTTTAAGACTTTTTCTTGTAGATGTTTCCTAAGACCCCTTTTCCATCTGTTTATCCAGAAATCCATTACTTATGCCTCATTTTTAAGATGGAAAATGGTTGAAACATGTATCTATGCCTTCATTTCCCACAAATATAGACTCTTAGCTTTCATTTGACACCAAATTATAAATGCTCCTAAAAACTTCACATGTTGGTGCTAATGGGTCCTTTTCGATTGAAATGCCCAGCTAGAGAACAGACAAATGGGTTCCTCAGGAAATTCACAGCCGTGTGCTCAATGTCCAATCCAATGTTGGTCTCATCCAATGTTGCCATCATGGCGCGGTTATGTCTATTGTTGTTTGGGAAAATGGTGGTTAAGGCATGATCCTCTCATGTCTTTCGCCTCGTGTCAGTAAAGGTCTCTGTGTGCTCCTGGGTGCACTGTCACAGAGGTGAAATGCTTCTGGGCTTATAAACCAGAATCAATGGCCCTTTGATAGCAGCACGAACAGATGCCCTGCTAGATATGGAGTTTGATCTATGAATCATTACACATCATGAGGGGCTTGAGCAACCCACACTGGGTATTGTTATCAAATCTATATTTCCTTTTTCAAAAGCAGTGGGCAACCTTCGGCAGTGTACTTACAAGAGTATTGTTATTTCGGACCATTCACCATTAGTGCTTGAACTAGAGTTTCCCCAGCGACCTCCTATGTGTCATCAATGGCGTCTTAACCCCATTTTACTCTCAGATAAGGAGTTTGTCAATTTCATTTCTTCTGAAATCACCTTATTCCTAGAAACTAATTCAACACCAGGTATGTCCTGCTCTACCATATGGGAGTCTTTCAAAGCATACCTACGTGGCCAAATTATTTCTTATACAGCCAACCAAAACAGAGTTCGCTCTCAGCGACTTCGGGACCTGAGCGAATCCATAGCCACATTGGATGAGAAGTATGCCACGGTTCCTTCCTCTGATCTGCATAAAGAGCGCCAACTACTCCAATCTGAATTTGATGAGCTTTCTACCAGGCAAGCTGAACAGCTACTCTTGCGAGCTCGGTACAGAGTGTATGAACAAGGCGACAAGGCCAGTAAACTCCTTGCACATCAGATCCGTAAATCTGAGGCCTCACGTTTAATCCCACAAATAAGGACCCCGTCTGGTGCCACCACAGTTATACATAAAGAGATCAATGATCAATTCAAACAATTTTATTCTGCGCTATACACCTCTGAATCCCCTCAAGACCCTTTGCTGATTGATTCCTTCTTTAATGGCCTGAATATGCCTTCAATTGATACAGACACCCATGACTATCTAGAAGAAGAATTTACACCTGAGGAGATTGCAACAGCAGTGTCCGCAATGAAAAGAGGTAAATCACGGGTCCGGATGGTTTTCCAACCGAATTTTACAGGACGTTTTCTGGTCTGCTTTGCCCGTTCTTGTCTCGACTATTTGCAGAGTGCCTTAATACCTCAAAGCTACCGCCTAGTCTTTATCAAGCTTCAATTTCATTACTATTAAAGAAAAACAAAGACCCTCTGGAATGTGGATCCTTTCGCCCAATCTCGCTTTTAAACTGTGATTACAAAATCCTAGCCAAGCTTTTAGCCATCCGTATGGAAGGCTCGCTGCATCAAGTAATACACTCTGACCAGACTGGCTTTGTGAGAAATAGGCATTTATTTTTCAATATTAGGCGCCTTATGAATATACTGTACTCCCCTGCGTCGGAGGACCCAGAGGTGGTGGTCTCACTTGATGCAGAAAAAGCGTTTGACCGCGTTGAGTGGGATTACCTAACAGCCACCCTTTATAGATTTGGCTTTGGCCCCAAATTCATTGCGTGGATAAAGATTCTTTATTTTTCCCCCATGGCTTCGGGTACGGACTAACAACTTGTCCTCTGACTATTTTCCCTTGCACCGCGGATCCAGACAGGGCTGTCCACTCTCCCCCTTGTTGTTTGCTTTGGCAATCGAACCTCTCGCCATTGCATTACGCTCTAATGATGCCATTCAAGGAATAATCCGGACGGGCTCAGAGCAGAAAGTCTCGCTATATGCGGATGACCTCCTTTTGTTTATCTCTAACCCTGATACCTCATTGCCACGCGCCTTATCTGTTCTTAAAAGGTTTGGATCAATCTCAGGGTACAAGCTGAATCTAGGCAAGAGTGAGCTTTTTCCTGTAAACAAGGCTGCTTTAAAGTGCTCTTTTACAAGCTCTCAGTTTAGGATTGTCCGGGATCAATTCACCTACTTGGGAGTTAAAGTGACAAGGAAATATTCAAATCTGTTTCAGGAAAACTTGGTTGCTCTAGCAGACAGTTTGAAACAATCTTTGCTTTTTGGAATGCGCTACCTCTTTCTCTTATCGGAAGGATTAATGTCATTAAAATGAGTGTGTTGCCCAAATTTCTATATTTATTTCAATGTCTACCCATTTTTATTCCAAAATCTTTTTTATTTCACTGGATCAAACATTCATGCATTTTATTTGGGATGGCAAGGTACCACGGATTGGTAGAAAACATTTACAGAAGCCTAAGTCATTGGGGGGTTTAGCTCTACCAAATTTTCAGACATACTATTGGGCTGCAAATTTCAGAGCCCTTCTGTACTGGCTGCAGACTGATCCTACTGGCCCTAGACCAATCTGGGTCCAGATGGAGTCTGAATCGTGTAAACCTGCTGCACTTTCTTCTGTGTTGTGCCTGTCTCTCCCAGTGTCCCTAGGCAAAAGGTGTGTCAACCCAATTGTAAAGCAGTCTCTTAAAATTTGGAATCAGTTCCGCTTAGCCTTTGGCCTCCGAGGCTTTTCTCTATCAGGCCCAATCAATCAGAACATTTTATTTCCTCCATCTTTGAATGATGGGGCTTTTGACATCTGGCACTCACTAGGCCTCTCCTCACTAGCCCAATTATTCTTTGATGATACATTTGCCTCTTTTGCTCAGCTACAGGAAAGGTTCAACCTCCCCCAATCCCACTTTTTCCGCTATCTCCAGACTAGGAACTTTGTCAGAGCTAACACACCTGAATTTCCCCATAGGCCTGTGAATACAGCTATAGAGAGCATCCTGGAGCTGAACAAGCTTCCTAGGGGCGCAATTTCAGATGTATATACAATCATTCATGACTTACAGAACCCTTCTTTGGTGCCTTTAAAGACTCGATGGGAAAAGGATTTTGGGGGAGGAACTTGGGGAAGACACCTGGGAATCTGTGCTGCGCAGGGTGCATTCGTCCTCTTTTAGCACTAGACACAGCCTCATTCAATTCAAGGTGGTTCACCGTATCCACTGGTCTGGGGCCAGACTTGGAAGAATATTCTCTGATTTTGATCCTACCTGTGTCAGATGTAAAATTTAACCGGCCACACTGTTGCATATGTTCTGGGGCTGTCATAAACTGTCAGGTTTCTGGGAATTAATATTTAAATGTTTCTCTGATATATATAACACTGTTATAGATCCCTCTCCCCTTACAGCCCTTTTTGGAGTACTGCCCATAAGCACCCCCCTGTCAAGAATCCAGTCGGACACTGTTGCTTATACAACTCTTTTAGCTAGACGGCTAATACTACAGAACTGGAAGATGGCAGCTCCCCCATCTTATAAATATTGGGTGAGAGACGTGTTGTGCTCTCTGAAACTAGAAAAAATTAAATTCAATTCACGTGGGAACCCCAAACTGTTTAATGAGGCTTGGGCTCCATTCCGGTCTTACTTTAAACAGTCCATCCTCGGATAGCATTCCTATTAAAACCAAAATAAGTCTGTATTTGACCCCCTGTGACTTAGGGGTTGGATGAGCATTTCTCTGTGTTTTTTTCTGGGGTGGGGGTGGGGGGCATTAAGGTTGATGTGCTTATTGATTGTGACCTGCGGATGCCTTGTTCATCTCGCCCGGGCAGAGACTAAGGTGTGAGCTTGTTTTTCCCAGTTATTTTTATTTTTTAATTCTGTTCACGCCTACATAAAATTATCAATATTCATTTTTTATTTTAAAGCATTGTAACTTTTTATTTTTGGTCCAGTGGATGATTGGTCTGTGGCCTTGACTGTCTGTGAGTGGTTGCATTTCTCCACCCCATCCCTTAACTGTTTACAGGAACAATGGTGAGGTGTTTGCTCTGTCCCTATACTATAGATTGCCCTTTAACCTTTTGTAGCCTTCTGCCTGGTGTGTTTAACTTGTCTAAAGTATGGTATCTTTAAAGTTATTATTATTATTATTTTTTATTATTTTTATTTTTTTTATTTTATATATGTATTATTTGTACTTTTGTCTAGTTGAGTATATTATTTATATTGCTTTGTCTTGTCTGTGTGTGTGTAAAACTTAATAAACAGAGTTCTCAAAAAAAAAAAAAATCCCAAAAGCAGTGGGCCTAGTTCTTGTTTTTTTGTATCATCTAGTAGTAGCCTTTGTTGTTTGTTTTTAATTCTTCAGTAAAAGGCTGTGATGGACTGATTCACTGCTGGATGGAGCCAATGATGTATATAAACCCTGGATTGCTGATGCTATGTATTGTCCATTGAGAGGCTTTGAAGTTACCGGTCGGCCATATTGGCACTCCCCAGTAGGAGCAGTCCTCCATAGGGATGAATGGAATTCTGCAGTATTTGTATGTTTCAAGGACAAAATGACATGTATTTAAGTATTGTTGTTGTTGTAGTAAGGACAGTAACATTAATAATCTCTCAAAATTATACTTTAAGGAAAATGTATTAAAATATTTGTTTATTTAAATATATTATGTTTAGCTCACATAATATTATGTAAAAGTATGCATTAAGGTGTCTGTAATAGAATAAACATGGCAAAAACAAATGTAGACATTCATAAATGCATTTCTATAGCTTCCAAAATATTTTTTACAACGGTGGGGGAGTGCCAAGATGGAGGCGCGGTGGCTTCAGTCATCTAGTGTATATATAAATCATTGGATGAAGTGCAGTAGGCATCAACCCCGGCTCACCCACTGGAGGAGACATGAGAAGAGATGTGGCAAAAGTGAAACAGCTCTGCTCTTCTTTCCTCCCAGGGAGGAGGGAGAGGTGAAGGAGGGGAGTCGTCGCTCACACCTTCCTCCCCCTCAGTTTGAACTATATATTGGATAATCTCAGGGTACACCATCATGGCCTCTCTGTCTGTCCACCTCTCCCCAGCCAGTGGAGAGGAGGGAAGAAGTGTTGATGAACTGATAAGAGGTGAGAGGTGGAAACATGCTATGATGATGTTGTCAAGTTTCTATTAGATGCCTCTACTTAGCTCTCAGCTGTTCATGTATTGCGCTTTTTGGGGGGGTTGTCTAAGTACTTGGTACAGAGGATTGTGATACAGGAAGAAGTGTGAAAGTGAAGTGGCTATAAGGAAGGAACACAGAGACAGACAGGAGAGCTGGGTAATGTTCTGTCAGTGCAGCAGGCCTCTCCTAGGGAAGACACTAATAGCCAACGTCCAGCAGGGGCAGTTTAGCAAATGAGAGAGGATTGAACCATTTCAGATCTCTTTTATCCTTTTAGGACCCACCAATAGAGAAATACATTTGAAACAGGAAGGAAGCTGAGACCTTTTTTCTCTCCTTTAAAGAGAGGCGAATAGATCCGTTGCTCAAGACTTCTAAAGATCAAAGGCTACTTTTTGTCTCATGTATTTGTCTGTGCTGGGGCTCATACTCAATTTGTACTTTAGGGTAATTTGTGCTGCATTACAGCCTCCCTCCCTGCACCACAGCACCATGGCAGTCCCAGTGACAGGCAGGCAGTGCTGCCATGCAAATGGTGGTGCGATTAGTGAAGCCTCTTTATAGCCCCCCTCGGTTAAAGTGCCCCTCCCGCCCGGCCCTCAACCCCGTCCTCCATAAATTTATCTTCTTATTTACTTGTCTGCCGTGTGTGTGAGCTCTCTGCTGGGAGCTGGTGCAGCATGGGCTCCCCGTCGGCCCGCTCAATTGGCCAGCCGTCCAGGAAACACGTATTTTTGTAAATGTTATCTCTTTGATGGCTTTGCCTCTCTCCCTCTCCTTCTCAGTCTCTCCCTCCCGTTTCTCTTGGAGTTCCTCATTAGCTTAGGCTCAGGAAGCTTTTCATCATTTCAATTAATTACTGTGCCCGGCATAGTAGACCGGCCGGACCAGCGGTTTACTGATTGGTCCGCCTTTCTTGCCCTGCACGCCCGTCACCAGGCAACTGATCATAAAAGCCCTCGCTTACAAAATAGGATCAATCGAAATGACAGGCTTTTGTCCCCTTTTTTAGGCATTAACTGGAAAGAGTTTAAGCTTTGTTAAGTTATAATTTATTTTAATTATGGTGCCCATTCAGGCTCTGAGTCTGTAATTGACCTGGGTAACCCTGAGGGGATCAAGAGAAGCACGGTGGAGTGCTGGGTGGAGAAAAGGAGAGGCCAAACATGAAGAGGGAAGGTGAAAATAGACAAATAGACAAATAGGTACAACTCCATTCTGACTACCATTTGTGTGTGTTTTCTATACATAGTATCCCAGACAGATACATTGTAGAACCTCCTCTGCTTCAGTATTTTAGCACTACTTTTTTAATCTGTGATTGCCATGGTTAATTGCCCTGCCAGCCTAACGCTGGGATGTTAAATGAGAGTTTAATAAAACAGAAGATTGCAGGGGCTGTCAGGGATAAAAGAGGAGCAGAATGGAAGAGAGAGAAAGGGTACCTGTAACGACGCTGCAGGGCTGTCATCTGTGTGAACGTAACTATCAGTTCCTCTCAGGAGGAGGGGTGCATGTAAAGAATGCTGGCATGTTAGCCAGCCACAGAGGTAAACAATAACACTATACTTACTCAGTCAGACATACAGACAGCCCTCTGTGGAGAGTGGTGAGTGTGCTGACACATTGTAATAGCTTTAAAAGGGTTTTCCAGGTATTGGGCAATAGTGTGTGTGTTTCCAGGCGTTGGTAGATTATTATTGTGTGTGTGTGGGGGGGGGGGATTGTGGTACAGTATATACAGTGAGGGAAAAAAGTATTTGATCCCCTGCTGATTTTGTACGTTTGCCCACCGACAAAGACATGATCAGTCTATAATTTTAATGGTAGGTTTATTTGAACAGTGAGAGACAGAATAACAACAACAAAAATCCAGAAAAACGCATGTCAAAAATGTTATAAATTGATTTGCATTTTAATGAGGGAAATAAGTATTTGACCCCTCTGCAAAACATGACTTAGTACTTGGTGGCAAAACCCTTGTTGGCAATCACAGAGGTCAGACGTTTCTTGTAGTTGGCCACCAGGTTTGCACACATCTCAGGAGGGATTTTGTCCCACTCCTCTTTGCAGATCTTCTCCAAGTCATTAAGGTTTCGAGGCTGACGTTTGGCAACTCAAACCTTCAGCTCCCTCCACAGATTTTCTATGGGATTAAGGTCTGGAGACTGTCTAGGCCATTCCAGGACCGTAATGTGCTTCTTCTTGAGCCACTCCTTTGTTTCCTTGGCCATGTGTTTTGGGTCATTGTCATGCTGGAATACCCATCCACGACCCATTTTCAATGCCCTGGCTGAGGGAAGGAGGTTCTCACCCAAGATTTGACGGTACATGGCCCCGTCCATCGTCCCTTTGATGCGGTGAAGTTGTCCTGGCCTCTTAGCAGAAAAACACCCCCAAAGCATAATGTTTCCACCTCCATGTTTGACGGTGGGGATGGTGTTCTTGGGGTCATAGGCAGCATTCCTCCTCCTCCAAACATGGCGAGTTGAGTTGATGCCAAAGAGCTCGATTTTGGTCTCATCTGACCACAACACTTTCACCCAGTTCTCCTCTGAATCATTCAGATATTCATTGGCATACTTCAGACAGGCCTGTATATGTGCTTTCTTGAGCAGGGGGACCTTGCGGGCGCTGCAGGATTTCAGTCCTTCACGGCGTAGTGTGTTACCAATTGTTTTCTTGGTGACTATGGTCCCAGCTGCCTTGAGATCATTGACAAGATCCTCCCGTGTAGTTCTGGGCTGATTCCTCACCGTTCTCATGATCATTGCAACTCCACGAGGTGAGATCTTGCATGGAGCCCCAGGCCGAGGGAGATTGACAGTTATTTTGTGTTTCTTCCATTTGCGAATAATCGCACCAACTGTTGTCACCTCACCAAGCTGCTTGGCGATGGTCTTGTAGCCCATTCTAGCCTTGTGTAGGTCTACAATCTTGTCCCTGACATCCTTGGAGAGCTCTTTGGTCTTGGCCATGGTGGAGAGTTTGGAATCTGATTGATTGATTGCTTCTGTGGACAGGTGTGTTTTATACAGGTAACAAGCTGAGATTAGGAGCACTCCCTTTAAGAGTGTGCTCCTAATCTCAGCTCGTTACCTGTATAAAAGACACCTGGGAGCCAGAAATCTTTCTGATTGAGAAGGGGTCAAATACTTATTTCCCTCATTAAAATGCAAATCAATTTATAACATTTTTTACATGCGTTTTTCTGGATTTTTTTGTTGTTATTCTGTCCCTCACTGTTCAAATAAACCTACCATTAAAATTATAGACGGATCATTTCTTTGTCAGTGGGCAAACGTACAAAATCAGCAGGGGATCAAATACTTTTTTCCCTCACTGTATCCTATATCCTCATGTATTTGTCTGTGTTGCTCAATTTGTACTTTAGGGTAATTTTTGTGCTGCTATTACAGCCTCCCTCCATTCCACACAGCCAGCCCAGTGACAGGCAGTGTTGTCATGCAAAGGGTGGTGCGATTAGTGAAGCTTCCCCACTGGGCACAGACGTCAGTTCAACATCTAGTTTTGATTTACATTTGTCAAACATGAATTCAACGTGAAATAAAATCAAAAAATCACTATGCCATCGGCAGGGACTGGGGAATTTGTCAGGATCAAAAGAAATAAGCAAGGAGCAAAGCCCAGGTAAAAAAATAAGGAAAACCCGCCACAGTCTTCTGTAAACCTAACCCTGGGATAGAGTTTTACTTTTCAGCGAGACAATTACACACGTGTATGCCAAACACGCACCAGAATGGCTTTCCAACAGGAGTTGAGTGTTCCTGAATAGTCCAGGTGAAAATTTGCTTGAAAATCTGCTGTCCATCAATGATTCCCAACCAAAATGTACTGAGCTTGAGCAGTTTTTACAAAAACAATGGACCTATGTTGCCCTAAGAGTTGTGCAAAGTTGGTAGAATATTATTCATAATGATTCACAGCTGGAGAGACTGCCAAAGGTGCTTCCACCAAGTATTAACTCTGGGGTGTGAAGACATATGCAGTCAATACATCTTAGTTTTTGTATTTTTTATTAATTTGACAGTTGTCTTTAACCTTCATTCACTTTGTAAATGTGGAGTAGGTTGTGTAGATCTGTGGGGGGGAAAAAACTAATTTAATCCTTTTTTAGATTTAATTTTAAGTTAGCAAATTGTGAAGACTGCGTAAGTGGTGTGTAGACTTTCACTAGTCACTGTGTAGTATCCCAGACAGATACGTTGTAGAACCTCCACTGCTTGGATTTTAGCACTACTTTTCTACTCCTCCCAGCCTAACGCTTTTTGAATGAGAGTTTAATAAAAGAGAAGATTGCAGGGACTGTCAGGTATAAAAGAAGAGCAGAATGGAAGAGAGAGAAAGGCTACCTGTAACAACGCTGCAGGGCTGTCATCTGTGTGAACGTAACTATCAGTTTCTCTCAGGAGGAGGGGTGCATGTAAAGAATGCTGGCATGTTAGCCAGCCATAGAGGTAAACAATAACACTATACTTATTCAGTCAGACAACCAGACAGCCCGTCTCCCGAGTGGCGCAGTGGTCTAAGGCACTGCATCGCAGTGCTAGCTGTGCCACTAGAGATCCTGGTTCGAATCCAGGCTCTGTCGTAGCTGGCCGTGACCGGGAGACCCATGGGGCAGTGCACAATTGGCCCATCGTCATCCAAGGTAGGGGAGGGAATGGCCAGCAGGGATGTAGCTCAGTTGGTAGAGCATGGCGTTTGCAATGCCAGGGTTGTGGGTTCGTTTCCCACGGGGGGCCAATATGAAATTTTTTATTTAAAAAAATAAATAAAAGAAAATAATAATTAAAATAAAATAAATAAAAACATATGAAATGTATAACTAAAAATAAATAATAAAATAAAAAATAAAAAACATGTATGCACTCACTAACTGTAAGTCGCTCTGGATAAGAGCGTCTGCTAAATGACTAAAATGTAAATGTAAAATGTGAGTGTGCTGACACATTGTAGTAGCTTTAAAAGGTTTTTCCAGGTATTGGGCAATAGTGTGTGTCTGTTTCCAGGCGTTGGTTGATTATTGTTGTGTGTGTGTGTGTGTGTGGGAGTAGTTGGAAGAGATGCTACTCCGTACCCCTTCCATTCATCCTAGCCTCCTGACTGGGTGGACGCTGAAGCGCCAGCCTTCCATCTCCCTCGGGTTTCCTTTGTCTGTGGGTGAAGCCCCGCCCCTCAACCCCTCACCCCCTCACCCCCCTTCCTCCCTCCACCAGCCTAGCCTGGGCCTTTGAAGCTGCCCCGCTGCTGCACTTCCCACTGACACTCAGCTCAATGACTGGGCTGCACAGGTCAGGAGACTGTCTCAATAGAACCGCAATACACTGGGTCTCCCTCCCTACGGATCTGCTGGGAAATTGGCTTGATAGATAGATAGAGAGAGAGAGAGAGAGAGAGAGAGAGAGAGAGAGAGAGAGAGAGAGAGAGAGAGAGAGAGAGAGAGAGAGAGAGAGAGAGAGAGAGAGAGAGAGAGAGAGAGAGGACCACACCAGTGTTTTTTTTCTTCTTTCAATCTTTCACAATTTAGGTAGATATAAAGGTAACAGATACTTTGTAGACAGACACAATGAGAGTAGTTATGCTAATGGTGCTAACAACAACAGGTCTCAGTGCTCAGAGAGTGATCTGTGATGGAGGCAGGGTAAAGGCGCCCGCATACTGGGCTCGTTTTGCTCCTAGCAGAACTTGGCTAGGCGAAGCGAACGCCTGTGCCTTGCATATTCCCTTAAAATACCTTCACTGGGAAAATATTAATGTTTGTCCCTCTTGAGACGCCGTAGCAACAACATAGCCAGTATACACTTCCAAATGAATCTAAGATAAATCAAGAAATCTGTAATTAATTTTGACGTTGTTGCCAAGGAGGTCTTAGTTAGATATTTGGTGCAGTATTTTGCAAGTGAAAAAAACTTAATTGATGAATCCCGTCCATAGTTCCCACTTCTACTAGGAGTAGTACTCTTGACCAATCACAGACGAAGAGGCGTAGACTTCGTCTACCGAACTTCGACTTGCCTAAAGAAAGAAATGTGTGTGCTCAAACAGCCGAAAAAAACCTGCCGAACACCAAAACGAATAACAACGTCACAAAATGTAGTCAAAATATATGCGCTGTTTCAACTGATATCCATGCAACAGGCTTTACCCATGTCATTCCTCTTGTCTCTGGTGACTGCTAATTTTCTCTGGGGACTGCACTCATCCTTCCTTCACTCACTAAAATAAATAAATACAATTTCTAATATCTACCCCGCCACACACAAATGCAACATATTTTCCTCTTTACCAAAGGCCTACGTCCCTGCTTGGAAAAAATATGCATATAACGTTTTAAAGACCAATGTGGTTAGCACTATGCAGATTACTGTATGTCTATTTTACCCTGCTGTGCATGGTCATATCTCTCTCTCTCTCTCTCTTGCTCTATCTCTGCTCTTGAGGGTTTGAGGTAAAATATGATTTCTCTGACTGTAATGCTGATCTGTGCTGAAGGGCTCAGAGATTTGGACACCCGCTGAGTGATTATAAGTCTTCACAGGTGTCTATCTAGTCTACCTCCCAGATGGAGAACTTGGATCTGAGTGAATTGATGCCAATGTGGTCAAGATAAGTTGGATCATTTCAATATTTAGCTTTATGAATTAATGTCAGAATGTACCACTCATTTTCTTTATTTGGCCCTATAGATAAATGTAAGAGGATAACCAACTTTAAGAATTCCGTATGATATATCTTCAAGTGCATTTAGCCAAGGGACTACTGTGAAACATTATTATGATTATTTATTGGCAAACAACAGACTTCTGGGGAGGGAAAACAGTCATGAGTTGTTTGCGTATAAATCATGAGTGATCACATAAGATGTACAGTACCAGTCAAAAGTTTGGACACACCTACTCATTTCAGGGATTTTCTTTATTTTTACGATTTTCTACATTGTAGAATAATAGTGAAGACATCACAACTATGAAATAACACATATGGAATCATGTAGTAACCAAAAAAGTGTTAAACAAATCAAAATATATTTTATATTTGAGATTCTTCAAAAAGCCTCCCTTTGCCTTGATGACAGCTTTGCACACTCTTGGCATTCTCTCAACCAGCTTCATGAGGTAGTCACCTGGAATAAGGTAGGAGGGATATAGAGAAGATAGCCCTATTTGGTAAAAGACCAAGTCCATATTATGGCAAGAACAGCTCAAATAAGTAAAGAGAAACGACAGTCCATCATTACTTTAAGACATGAAGGTCAATCAACACGGAAAATTTCAATTTCAATTTCAAGAACTTTGAAAGTTTCTTCAAATGCAGTCGCAAAAACCATCAAGCACTATGATGAAACTGGCTCTCATGAGGACTGCCACAGGAATGGAAGACCCAGAGTCACCTCTGCTGCAGAGGATAAGTTCATTAGAGTTACCAGCCTCAGAAATTGCGGCCCAAATAAATGCTTCACAGAGTTCAAGTCACAGACTGTTCAGAGGGGACTGTGTGAATCAGGCCATCATGGTCGAATTGCTGCAAAGAAACCACTGCTAAAGGACACCAATAAGAAGAAGAGACCTGCTCGGGCCAAGAAACACGAGCAATGTCCAAATTGGAGATTTCTGGTTCCAACCGTCTTTGTGAGACATGGTGTGGGTGAAGTTCCCACCGTAAAGCATGGAGGAGGAGGTGTTATGCTGTGGGGGTGCTTTGCTGGTGACACTGTCTATGATTTATTTAGAATTCAAGGCACACTTAACCAGCATGGCTACCACAGCATTCTGCAGCGATACGCCATCCCATCTGGTTTGGGCTTAGTGGGACTATCATTTGTTTTTCAACAGACAATGACCCAACACACCTCCAGGCTGTGTAAGGGCTATTTTACCAAGAAGGATAGTGATGGAGTGCTGCATCAGATGACCTGGCCTCCACAATCCCCCGACCTCAACCTAATTGAGATGGTTTGGGTTAAGAGAATGCCAAGAGTGTGCAAAGCTGTCATCAAGGCAAAGGGTAGCTATTTGAAGAATCTCAAATATAAAATATATTTTGATTTGTTGAACACTTTTTTGTTTACTACATGATTCCATATGTGTTATTTCCTAGTTTTGATGTCTTCACTAATATTCTACAATGTAAAAAATGTTATACAAATAAAGAAAAAGAAAAAACCTTGAATGAGTAGGTGTGTCCCAACTTTTGACTGGTAGTGTATGTGAAGGCAGTCAATGAGGCGTGATAGATTGAAATATAACAGCTCACCTCTAACACAGGCGCTGTGATTCATCTGCCAATATTCTCAATGCCTGTATTAATCTAAAGCAGGACATTCCGGATATGTAAGAGCACTTCTTTCTCCTCATGGCTTTCTTGGAAATAGTATTTACCTTGTCTCCATTATGCTTTTGTATCTGAAGGCCGAACAAACAGCCATGTGAAATGAGCCCTAGGAAAAGCAATTGTATTTACAAATGCCTCGGCTTGCCCAAGTCCCTCACCGGTATCAAGAAATAAGAATGTTCTATTATTTCTTTAAGCTGACACATTGCAGATCTGGGAGCTTCTGGAATTGGAGCTTATTTTCTTCCCATTGGCTGGCTGTACAGTATTATCCCTTTACCAGTTTATTTCACGCACTACATGATGCTGATGTGATACGCGTCAGGAAGAAGATAGTGTTGGAATTAGCTCTACCTCAGCTGACAAGCCACAGGGGACATGAAATGGAGGCTCTGCATCTCGGTGTCACTCAAGGAAGTGCCCTAGGTAGTGCCCTAGGGTAGGCTATGTGCCAGCCTACAGTACCTCCAACCCATCCATCCATCCCTCCACCCAGTCTCTCTCAGGCTCCGTTCCCCAGTCTGTAGCTGCCAGCCTGTGCTCTCAGCTCCCTCAGCTCCCTCTCCCAGCCCTGGAAGGATCCTTGGAACGTTCTCTGGAAGGCCTCTCATTCCATAGAGAGGAATCCTATGGAATGCAACCTTGAGCAGAGCTGCAGAACAACACAATGACCTGACTATTAGAGTATGTTTAGTACTGTATTGTCTGAATGGCAGGAGCTACTGTAGCAGTGAGACTTTCTGATGCACAGGGACCTTCACAGAGCTACTTAAACACTGGGCTATGCTGACACATGTCATGGGAATGCCATGTGTGCAGAGCAGGGCTATAACAGTCATACTGTATGGGGAGGAGGGGGGAGGAGGGGGTGGGGGTGTAAACACTATGAAAGCAGCATTGCTCAGTTAGTGTGGCTAGTGGCTGTTGCTTGACGTTATCCTGTTCTATCAATATCTGCTTGTGTAAACAGTACCTCACAGTAAACTGAAGAAACTTAAAAGAGGACATCATTTATGCATAAAGACCCAAAGGCATTGATTGCACTGCGTTGACTGAACAGTTGGGTGACTGGGATATTGAATTGCTCAAACAAAAAGTTCCCTGATTCCTCGCCTCGATGCTTCATGTTCAACAAGATTTAAATACCCATCATATATATTTTTTAAGGAGGGATATTATCACAAGTGGCATTATGTTTTATACGTTTTAGATGTTTGTGGATCATGTTCATAACTGGGAAGTGTAGGCTTTCTAGTTGCAGATAGATTGTTTTCCTTCCCTCCTTGTGTGCAAAGAAGAGGAAGAGAAAGCTGGCAAATAAACTAACAGTGAGAGAGTCTTATTTCGGAACAGAGCAATTACGGCAGAGAGAGAGAGAGAGACCACTGGCAAACATGTCTCAGAGGATAGTCCAGTCCTGTCACCCAGGCCTCCCACAGCACAGCAGACCACAGCACTGTTGTGACAGGGGCGCTGTGAAAACACAACGATATGTTTGCAGAGCTGTGGCATGGCCGCCAGCCAAGGGATGGTAAGAGGAAATAGGTATAGCTGAAATCTCTCTCTCTCCCGCAATCTGTAAATCAAAGATGAAGTGGCAGTATGTGTCGCACAGAGACAAGAGCAAGTAGCCAGGTAGTAGTGTCAGCTCCACCCCCCCTGCTCTCCCTTTTATCTCTCCTTCTTCCTTGTTCTCTCTCTCCCCCCTTCTTCCTCATTCTCTCCCTCCAGTCTCTATCTCCCCCATCTCTCTCTCTCATCATCTCTCTTTCTCTCTGTCTCTCTCCCCCTCCCTCTGTGCTACTCTGCTAACAAGTTCCATACCAGAGGTGGGAAGAGGAATGTGGCTGACTGACGTGAGATGGGATCAGAAAGAAAAACAGCTGTCCCTCAATCTTCAGTCTGGAAGTCAATATTTTAGATGTCAATTCTTCCAATTCCACTATCTGCTCCCTCTGTGAAGCTCGAAGTGCTCTGGTGGAGGTTATTCCTTCCAAAGAGTGCTCTAAATATTTCTCCCAATTACCCATTTCAACATGATTTCAGAAGATGTGTTGTTGTAAATGTGCAGATATGCCTCTTCAGTTGTCTTTCTGCCCGTCGTTGATGAAAGGATCTAACCTTGACCATGACCATCAGAGTCTGCATGCAGCTGGGTTTTGGTTCAAATTAAAATGCAGGGCCCTTGTGGTGAGGATTTGTCCCTCTGTGAAGTGTGTGTGGGGTGGGGGGGGGCACATGGCGGGGTGGTATCCTTTTAATGAATTCTGTCTTGGTCCGGATGTCTCTGGACCACCCTAGCCTTTCTCAAACAAACAAATGAAAAGGGGGCCGAGAATTCCTCCTCCCTAGTTTTAAGGCTCATCGGGAAATTCCTCAGTAATAGAGGTCGGAGGTGAGAGGGAAAAGGGCAGAGGTGGGGTCAGAGGTTAGACAAGAGTGCTGTAGTCTGGCCCAGTGTTTTTACCAGATTTCCACTGTGTTTTGATTCTGATGACCAGTCCTGAGAGTCTGAAATGTTGACATCTGTTTATTTGGGAATTTGATCTGTGTGTGTGAGCACTGCACGCAGCCATGCACTTGACGTGTGTGTCTGTGCACGTGTGTGTGTGTATGTTTCCGTGCATGTCGGCCTGCCTGCCTGTTGGCTTGCTCTGCTAAGTGTCTGTTTTGCATTGACAGTAAAATAGTCCAGATCCACCCTAAACTACCAGTGTTACTGTCCCAATGTCTACTCTTGTGTGTGTTCCTGTGATGCAATGTCTCACTAGGGGCCCTGCCAACTCTCTGTGGCAGTTCTTTCAAAAGGCCCCTCCCCACTGCCCCATCACCACGCTTGACTACACTTGCCTTTACGGACAAAAACTGCAGTTAAAAAGCTTTACAGGGCCAGCACCATCCACCAATAAAAACTCCCCCTTCCTGTCCTCCCCTTTGGTGGACATTTTGTACAACCTGTGAGATTGGTAAAGACATATAAATGAGTGAAAGAAAGAGGACGTGGAGTGTCAGGAGGGGAGGAGGAGGTGATGGAGCCTGTCTGTCTGTCTGTCTGTCTGTCTGTCTGTCTGTCTGGGCCTAGTGGCTGGGCTAGAGAGCCTGGTGCTCTGTCTGTCTCTCTAGCCCCACAGCCCCACAGGCCTGGCCATTCTCTCTTCCCCCCATGAGCCCACAGTCGGCCACATTGTCTATACCAAGACCAGGAAGTGGCGTGTGGGCTCTCCTCTCCTCACCTCTTCACATGAACCAGAGGGACAAAGCCCAGCCTTAGACCAGAGTGATGGACAGGCAGGAGACAGCGCTAATCTGACACATAGAGGACAGGACAGGACACAGTCAACTAACTGCCCCACTTCCCTCCTCTGGGCCTCAGCCACAGCCCCCTTTATGTTGGGTACCTCCGAGAGTTGCAGAAGCCATTGTTGGGGTGAATTGAAGTCTGTGGAGTGGCTGGGAACAGGGTGAGATGCTGTTCAGAACAAAACCAGGCCCTCTTTGTGATGATGACCATAGCGCTATTCTTTCCTGACTGACTGACTGACTGACAGACGGAAGGACTGACTTGCTGACTGAGGCCCCCTTTTGTCATTCCTCACTACTGTGCTCTGTCCTGGGTGGGTGGGTAGGTGCTTTTCTCTCCCCTCCTGCTCCGTGCCCCTTCCCCCACTCTGTCTCTGCATTGACTCAGAAATGGGAAGGTCAGAGGTCAGGAGGAGAGTGAGTGGGGGAGGAGTCAGCTGGAAAACGGTGACCTCTGTGTGTGCACTGGGGCAGAATTCCCCTCCTCCTTTTCTGTCCTCCCCCGTAACGCACCTCCTCCTCCCTCACTCTCTTCCCATTCCCCACTCGGGGGGGCCATCCCCCTCTCCCATGGCCCCAGGGCAGCTGCAGTGACCTTGGCTTTGTTAGTGAATGAAGTGGCCCTATCCTGCCACAGTCCCTGACCCATTCCCCAAACACCAACACCACGGCCTCTGTTTGGAATTGGGAAAGGACAGAGCTAAACAAACACTCTCTCACACACAGAGAAAAACATTGATTTGTCACGCTGTCACCAGAGATCTGTTCCAATGGTTTAATGTTTCTCCAAGCTGGCTGAACTGTTAGTCAGAGTGAATAAATCGCTTTTCATGTACAAAGGCAGTTGGTCGGCCCTCTGCGCTGCTGTTGTTTTCATACTTGTTGGCAGAATGACAACATCAGAGCCAGCTTAGAACATTTTAGCAGTTGTGTTTGATCAGGGCAGAACTTCAAATTGTATCCATATCTATCTGGTTTTATGTTGATTACTTCCGCCGTCTTTATGAAGGAGAGTCTGAAATTAAATGCAACATCTTTGCTTCCTCAGTACAGTTGCTAGCTGTATTCTGTGAGATCAGAATGTTTAGAGCGGAAACTCTCTCTTAAGCTGACTAGAAGGTAGGAGCGGATGGGGAGAGAGAGCGAGCCAGGGATTTCCCTTTTCTCTCTTTGGGTCCTCTGGCACACAGGGACAATGCAGCTGAATTGGACAGGGTTAAAAAGCCAGTTAGACTGTTGTGTGTGGATCAGGTCACTTGGGTCTGGAATGGAATTCCACAAGAACCAATTAGATGAAGTTTCTAGGTTGGAATGCGAGTGGAGCGAGAGATTTTGGGTAAAAGGGCACCACTAGCCCCTGCTTTCATATACTACATTATACTGTACGTGTCAGTACTGTGCAAATACTGTTTTCTCCACATAGCTCATCCTAATATACCTACTACTGTACATACCAATTTCCTTCCAAATGATATACTGTCTATACACACCACATATTTATATTCTGGATTCTGACACCTGTTCACTCTAATATATCTACTCTGGATTGTTAATTGGACTCGTTCTGTCATTTCTTGAATTTCTTGTTTAGATGTTTTATTATTTGTGTATTTGTATTGTATTTGTGAAACATTCTACTGCACTGTTGGCGCTAGTAACATAAGCGTTTCGCTGCACCTGCTATAACACCTGCAAATCTGTGTATGCGACCTTTGATTTGATTTGATCCATTACCACTGGCCCGATGTGTTTGTGGGTACTCTGGGGCTTCTATATCATTCAGCTTCCAGATCCCATCCCTCCTCTAAGTGTGTATGTTTGGATACAGTTTTTGGGGTTTCATCTAATTGCCTGCCTGTCAAGCGAGGAATTTACCTGACAGTAATATAACGTAACGTGCTGTACTGTAGGTAACATGACAACGGTGATTTGAACAACAGAGTAGTTCTGAATAGCCACAGTCAAATAAACAGCCTTGAGTAAAACAGGCTGAAAGAAGATGAAAGCGGAAGGAGTGAGTAAAATGTTACTAAAGTATTGGTGGTCTCAAATGATCTCCGGGCCCCTCTGGCTCTGGAGGTTGGACCTTGAACCAGGAAGGAACATTCCATTCCAATGTGGTGCGGAGACCTTGTGACCCCGCCAGCTTTGTTTTAACGGCAGCCTTCCACATGAAGCAGGCAGGATGAGAGAGAGAGAGAGAGAGAGAGAGAGAGAGAGAGACCCAGCTACCCGCAGCTGAATGAGCATGCTTCTGCAGTTAGAACACAACATGCCTGCCCCTCTGTGGCCTTAGATTACACACTCACACTAACCTTCACTCTCTATGTCTCTCTGTCTCTCTGTCTCTCTCTCTCTCAATTAAATTATCTCTCACTCTCTCTCTGTCTCTCACTCTCTCTCTCTGTCTTTCTCTCTTTTTCTCTCTCTCTGTCTTTCTCTCTTTTTCTCTCTCTCTGTCTCTCTGTCTTTCTCTCTCTGTCTTTCTCTCTCTCTCACGCTCTCTCTCTCTTTCCTCACACACATTAGCAGTTGACTCCAACGGTGTAACAGTGTAATGTACATTCCCTCTGCTGTAGATGATAGATGTCATTATGACCTTTTTAATGTACTTAATATGCGCTTGGTATGTATGTCAAATATAGGTTAACAGGGACCTGGGAATTCTATGTCACATTCTGTGCCTCTTGTGGTTTCCTTATGTGCCGGGGGTTAATAATATAATAATAATAATATGCCATTTAGCAGACACTTTTATCCAAAGCGACTTACAGTCATGTGTGCATACATTTTTACGTATGGGTGGTCCCGGGGATCGAACCCACTACCCTGGCGTTACAAGCACCATGCTCTACCAATTGAGCTACAGAGGACCACAGAGGTTGGGATATGTTCAGTTTTGCTATCACATAAAGAATTTATATCCACCTCCCAACCAGAGGCCTTTATCATATTTATGTATGTGTCTTCGCCTTTTTTATTTATAAACGCAATATTAAAGTGTGTTAGTAAGCCATAAAGTCGACTCTTTTATCGGCAGCACTGCCAAGAGATATAACAACCCCACAGTGTAATAGACTACTCTATTTGCCCGCTGAGGCATCATTTGAGAATGAAAATGCAGTTGCAGGGTGATTGCTCCCATCCCTCACCATAGCTAAGACTAACAATTGTGTATTTTGTGGTCCTCTGTAGCTCAGTTAGTAGAGCATGGCCCTTGCTACGTCAGGTTAATGGGTTCGATTCCCAGGACCACCCATATGTAAAATGCTTTGGATAAAAGTGTCTGCTAAATGGCATGTGTTATTTTTATACCCATCACTGGGAGGAAGACGTGGGGTCAATACAGGTCTGGTCTGGAGCCTCAGCCTGGTAGGTAGAGGAGAGACAGGCTGGTTGTGTGCTCTGCTCTGTCATTTCACTGGTACTTTGTCTCTCTGCTAGCTAGCTTAGCCTTTATTTAGTCCTCACCATGAGGCCATGGGCATTGCTAAGCAGGAGAAGGAGGGAATATGTGTGTGTGTGTGTGTTTGTGTATGTTTCACACACCTCACATGTTTGACGTCTTACCTTACGTGGAGCTGAAATGTGAAATGTTGAAGAGAGCTGACCAAACTGAAGGTAAGGGCAGAGAGAACTAGACCAGGCGTGTTAGGACCAGCTGGAGAGGAGTGTGGTATGTGGGTTTGATGGAAACTGTGTTCAACAGTGAACTCAAGTGAAGTGGCTCACAGGTGAAAACACCCCTCTTGACTGTAACCACATAGCCAAAGGGAGCTGGTTGTAGAGTCACAATGAAACTAATCCCATTTAATCCAGGCTTCAGAGGGACATTAGGAGATTGAAGTGGCCCGTTTTAAATGGCTATTTTTGACAATTACTGGGACAGATGTTTACGGGTCGGATTTGTTTAAGACCCAGGTTCACTGAGTGGGACTTATAGCCTATTCAAAGAACTGTTTGCTTTTTCCTAACTGTAAATCCCCTATAATCTTAATGAACGTTAATGTTCAATTCAGTCTATGATAGTTTCTCTAATGGACAGAAAGTAAAAGCTGTGGTGGTCCACTTACTGTACGACTGAAATAGCAACATTTCATAAAACCATGAAAACCTTATAATGAAACAAATAACAAATAAACATGTCATCTTCGTCTGTTTTTATCTGTGGTCGGAGGAGGAGAATGTGGAGGAACAGGCTTTTGTATCTTACCCAGGTTGAACACTAAGTGATTGTGACAAGGCCTATATTTATCATTCTCTATTTGTGTTCCTCCCTTGCCTCCTGCTGTCAGTGTATGGCATGGTGCTGGTGTAGGCCTGGAACCCACACAGAGGGTCTGGTTGTGTGTGTGTGTGTGTGTGTGTGGTGAAACGACACACACACTGAGAGAGAGAGAAAGGCGAGAGGCTTCATATTAACATGAATTCATATGGATTAGCCTGCTTTGGAGGGGCGGGGTCTGCTGATCAGCGGGAGGGCTGATTTCCCTGGTGAACACGGTCAGCTGGCAGCTTGAGGGCTCGCTGGAGAACAAGAAGGGAAAGGAAGAATGGAGGGAAGAAAACTGCCAGCTGTCTTATGATAGAGGACATGATGCAGGACACCATGTTGACAACATCTCTGTGTCACAAAGAACCAGATTTAAAGATGGCCGCCGGTTGGCTGGCTGGCTAACTCGCTAGCTCATATATAGAGTGATGATGAGGTAGAGACACTCCTGCTCTGCTCTGCTCTCTGTCTCCTGGCTGTCTGTCCTTCCTTCCCTCCATCATAGACATACACTACATACTACATACTACACGCTAGCTGGCTGCTTTATCAAGTGTGTTGCTGTTGCCTTTGGCGCAGTGGGAATCTTATCTTTTTATTTATCCCCGGGGCACACTCCCTAATATATGCATTTAAGATCATTATTCAGCGCCAAGGTGTGTGTGTGTTGTGTGTGTGTTGTCTGTGTGTGTGTGTGTGTGTTGTGTGTGTGTGTTGTGTGTGTTGTGTGTGTGTGTGTTTGTGTGTTGTGTGTGTGTTGTGTGTGTGTGTTGGGTGTGTGTGTGTGTGTGTGTGTGTGTGTGTGTGTGTGTGCTGGAGTTGTAGTGCTGTGGTTTGTATTTTGGGGGTGCTGTTGCTTGCTGAAGTCAGGAATAGCCTCTCCTTCTCACTCACTATCTGTCTGGCTTGTTGGCTGTGATTGATGCAGTGGGGGCTCCTCCCAGTAACTGTCAGCGAAGGAGGAGGAATACCCAGCCACTGTACTGTAACAACTACACAGGATTTACCAGTGAGGTCATTTTGGTGAATTAAGCCACATTACTGTACCACAATCTTTTCTCTCTCTCCTACTCCTTCTCGTTCGCTCTCTCTCTCTCTCTCTCTCTCTCTCTATTTTTCCCTCCCTCCTCCTCCCTGTCTCTTGCACGCCCGCTCCCCCTCTGTCTTGTATTCTCATTGCCCCCCCCCCCGTAAACGCATCTCTGCTTGCCATACACATGATGGCATGGTCTTGCCCTAGATTGTGATTAATGGCCGCAATTCAGCCTGAAAAATTCCCTTGAGTGGGTGCCAGTTGGCTTACGCAAGGGAGAAAGGAGAAGAAACTCATTACTGCTGTCAGTTGAGTTGACGGAGCAGGGAGGGGTCTGCGTGTGTGTATGTGTGTGTGTGTGCGCTCCTTTGCGCGCATGTGTGAGTCAGTGAGTGCATGTGTGTGCGCTTCCATGTGCACGTGTAAATGCTATCATGCCTTATACTGCATACAGTATGTGTTTTAGGCTCGGTGTGAGAGTGACTGTATGTCACCTTGTCTCTAAGGTAACATGGCTCATTTCCTTGGAATGGCTGTGCACCTGGTTCTCTAAGAACCTTGCAAACAAGCTCTGATTTGAGCTTCATAATGGATAATGGAAATATATGGATATCCTGAGCGCATCGATCACACTGTTTTATGAGCTATTCACTCAGCCTCTTCCCTTTGCTTTTATGTTTGGAACAGATGGATTCTTGTTTGTGTATTTCTACACAAATCCATCCCCTTAATGGAGCGTCCTGGCTTTTATCAGCATTTAGGTAAATACAGAGGGATGGGGAAATGTGTATTTGATGTGGGAGCCCATTCATGTTCGATCAATGTGGTGGTTTTCATTTAAAATCCATAATTGCTTGTCCATCCTTTCAAAAGAGCAAGAGAGAGTGGGTAGAGGGAGAACGGGGGAGAGAGAGAGAGAGAGAGAGAGAGAGAGAGAGAGAGAGAGAGAGAGAGAGAGAGTGAGCAGGTAGAGAGAGAGAACGCACAATTGAGAATGCTTAAATTCACCCACACAACAAAGGACACCTAAAAGAGGATTTGGAAGCGTTCTGTATCCAGTGCAGATGTGGAGTGTGGATGGCAGGCATGTGCTCCACACAAAGTGATGTATTACAGACAGCCAGGGAGCCAGCCTGGCCTGCCAGTAAACAGCACAATGGTAACTACTGGGGCTCTGCCATCTTCCCTGCCTATTTCAGATGGTCACCGGGGCAACCAGTCAGCACATGCTTTTTACCAAACCCTGGTGGCATATCTTTGAGTCATGGGGACAGAGAGCTGTAGCTGGCAGTGGAAGGGAGTCTAAATTTCTGCATCTGTGTTTTTTAACAACATCACTCAATATGAAATGAGCCACTTCAAGTGCAGTGCCTACATAATGCTTTCCCTCCTGCTTGGGTTGTGGGTTGACAAGACCTACATAATGCTTTCCCTCCTGCTTGGGTTGTGGGTTGACAAGACCTACATAATGCTTTCCCTCCTACTTGGGTTGTGGGTTGACAAGGGTTGTGGGTTGACAAGAAATCGTTTTTATACAGGTATGTGAAATGTATAAGTTCCCCTGTTTTTTTCTCTCCCTCTGCTCGTTCTTTCTCCTGCCTCGGTCACTCCTTCATTAATCCCTTCATCTTCTCCCTGACTCGTCTCAGAGCAGAGGGCAGCCATGAATATGGATGAAGAGTTTAATCAGTGCAGGGGGGAAATAAATTGTGGCTGTGAGGCAGGCAGGGCCTCTCTCTGTGAAGCTCTGCTTTAACATTGACAGGAACCAGCACAACACAGCACCTAATCTACATATTACGTTTACATTTTAGTCATTTAGCAGATGCTCTTATACAGAGCCACTTTCAGTTAGTGCATTCATCTTATGATAGCTAGGTGAGACAACCACATATCACAGTCGTATTGAGTACATTTTTCCTCAATAAAGAAGTTATCAGCAAAGTCAACGCTGGGGGGGGGGGGGATAAGACTGAGATGTCTTCTTTAAGATACTCTTTGAAGAGGTAGGGTTTCAGATGTTTTCAGAAGATGGGCAAGGACTCTTCTGTCCTAGCATCAGTGGGAAGCTGGTTCCACCATTGGGGTGCCAGGACAGAGAAGGGGTGGGAGACCAAGAGACCAAAGGTGGCAGAGCTGAGTGCCCGGGTTGGGGTGTAGGCCTGAAGGTAGGGAGGGGCAGTTCCCCTTGCTGCTCCGTAGGCAAACACCATGGTCTTGTAGTGGATCTCGACCATGGTCTCGACTGGAATCCAGTGGAGTGTACAGAGGAGCGGGTTGACATGGGAGAACTTGGGAAGGTTGAACACCAAACGGGCTGCAGGGGTGGGAGCCCAGCCGACAGAGAGTTGCAGTAGTCCAGACGGGATATGACAAGTGCCTAGATTAGGAACTTTGCACATCCTGAGACGTCCAGCCCTGAGAGGGTGGAGAGGAGGGTTCACGGATAGTTCACGGTGTCGAAGGCAGCAGATAGATCTAGGAGGATGAGAACAGAGGAGAGAGTCAGCTTTGGCAGTGCGGAGAGCCTCCGTGACACAGAGGAGAGCAGCCTCAGTTGAGTGACCCGTCTTGAAGCCTGACTGGTTAGGGTCAAGAAGATCGTTCTGAGAGCTAGAGAGTTGGTCAGAGACAGCACGCTCAAGTGTTTTGGAAAGAAAAGAAAGAAGGGATACCAGCCTGTAGTGTTGGTTTCTTGAGGAGGGGAGCGACCCTGGCCATTTTGAAGTCAGAGGGGACGCAACCAGTGGTCAGGGATGAGTTGATGAGGGAAGTGAAGAATGGGAGGTCTCCCGAGATAGTCTGGAGATGGGGTCGAGTGGGCAGGTTGTCGGCCGACTGGAAATCACTAGTCGCACGATTTCATCTGGAGAGAGAGGGGAGACAGAGGTCAAGGCGTAGGGTAGTTCTGTGTGAGTAGGACCAGTGGACTCTATAGGCTGAGCGAATGAGGAGAGGATGTCTTCAACCTTTTTTTCAAAGTGGTTTACAAAGTCATCTGCAGAGAGGGAAGAGGGAGGGGGAAGAGGTGGAGGATTGAAGGAGGAGAAGGTGAAAAAGAGTTTCCAGGGTTGGAGGCAGAGGCTTCGAATTTAGAGTAATAGAAAGCAGCTTTAGCAGCGGATACAGAGGAAGAGAAGGTAGACAGGAGGGAGTGTAGGAATTTCCTCCGGAAGATACGTTTTCCTAAATTTTTCCTCAGCTGTCCACATCCCTGTTCTGTGAGCATGCAGTGGGTTTCTCAGCCATAGAGCAGGCGGGAAGGGAGAGATGATAGGATAGAAGAGGAGAGAGTAGTGGGAGAGAGAGAGCGAAGATTGTGACGGCGCATGACCGTCTGGGTAGGGGCAGTATGGCTAGGGTTGGAGGAGAGAGGGAGAAAAACAGAAACAAACTATTCTCCCATGAACCGTAAGTTATCTCTGTGATTTTCTCTGGTCTCATCACAGAGTGCCGTCCAGGGTGATGGCCATTAGTCACTACACCACAACAACACTTCAAGTCATGCATTAGGTATACCCTGTTTAGCTGGCTGATTGCATCACTGTCTGGTCTGTGTGGCGGTTCCATCCAACATATGAACCATGTGGATGGCTCCACTAACAGATGGTGAAGGCAGGGAGAGTATGAGCCAGAATATATTACATCTTCATGCTCGTTGGGTGCTGGGGTATGACTCTCCCTAACAGTGACGATGACAATGACACATGGCTACTGCCCACATTTGGCCAGTTGTCACTCACGGGGGAAGCAGTGGACCTCCCCTCTCATAGAGAGCTTTAGATTCGTAATGGTACCGTCTATTGTGTTTGTGCACAAGCACATATTTGTGTGTGTGTGTGTGTGTGTATGTGTGTGTGTGTGTGTGGTTTAGCGCAAGCATATGTGTGTGTGTGTGTGTGTCACGGTGGGCGTGCATGTGAGTTGGTGGGGGGCAGTGATTTACGCCACCATGTTGGGGTCCCAAATATGCAGGGTCCTGTGAAGTGCAGTGGAGCGCACTGGGGCTGTCCCGCCCAGGCCAAGACTCCTTTCATAGGGGACGTGGGAGTGCCAGATGTGGGGCCATCCGTCACCTCCTGTTCACACTCCCTCCTCACACCGACCTGCCGGCCCCGGCCCACTGTCAAGTTCACTGCCACCACACTAACACTGGAACAAACTCTATGACACAAACTCTCATACATACGGTAGGGTATCTCACTCCTATTTTATAAAGTTTATTTTATAAACTTCCACTGCCAATGTGTGAAAATAGACTAGTGTTAAGGCTGATCTGGTGACCATGAACATTGAGTGTAAGAGAATCAGAGATTTATCCCGTCTGTGGCCCTATGAAAGAATGGCCCTCAACAGTTACTCTCTAATGAGGGGGAAGTAATGTCTCTTTGGCTGGGGAGGATTGTGATGCCAAATGTCCATCCACTTTGTTATTCAAAACTGGGCCTGTATAGCCAGCACCGAATTCATCTTTTTAATTTCTGGGGTGACAAAACGACAAGGAGAAAACAAGCCAAGGAATGATCTAATGGCATTTCCATTTGAATATAAATGGTATTTCACCCCAGATGTCTGTAAGCGTTTTCGATATTTCAAACTACACACACAAGGAAAATAAGAAAACTGCACTTTAAGAGGCAGGTTTTTTCCTTACTGGAAAAAAACAGAAAAGTTTGCTTGGCGAGGTGGTGAATTAAATGACAGGAGGATGAGAGAGAGAGAGAGATAGAGAGAGAGAGAGAGAGAGAGAGAGAGAGAGAGAGAGAGAGAGAGAGAGAGAGAGAGAGAGAGAGAGAGAGAGAGAGAGAGAGAGAGAGAGAGAGAGAGAGTGAGAGAGAGAGAGAGAGAGAGAGAGAGAGCGTGAAAGAGAGAGCGCATCTCATTTAATTTATAACAGCCAGTTGCTTCAACTGCTATTGGTGATATTGATTAGATATGTGGCCCTAGGCAACGGGAGAATGTCAGCGTGGATGTATAGTCTCTCTCCACCAACAATCAGGTGCTGAAAATATCTTCTGTCCATAAGACGAGATAGTGGAAATCTATTTTAAGGTACATTAGTTATGGCTCTGTACAGCCCCCCTGTGAATGAATGACTGCCTGTCGTCCCAGAGGTAGATGACTGTAGTATGGACTACATGATGGGGAAATATAATGTACTGTACATAATGATGAGAGGAACTAAGTGAAAATGGCTTTGACGGTTGAGTGAGATGGATGGTTTATTGAGCCTATTGTTTTACGAGGGGGATGCGTGATTTGATTATTAAAACTGTGAAAAGGCCAACCTGAAGACATGGATGTGCATAATAGTGGCATAATTAAATTGCAATTCAATGTGAAAATGTTTGTCTTTCATCAGCCTTTGCAATCTGTTCAGGGCAGAATAGGTTTCCCTCTCCACCTCATCCACTGTGTCCCCCTCTGTACGTACATTCCCATTCCCTCTACTTCCCTCGTTAGCCCTTCCTCTCTTCTTTCTCCCTCTCTCTTTCCTCTCCACCTCGTTCGCTCACTGCCCTCCTTCTCCCCCTCCTCCTCCTCCTCCCCCTTACTCTCCTCTTTTTTCTCCATCTCCCCCCCACCCCATTTCCCCTCCCTCCGCCTCTCTGTGGTTTTCTCTCTCGAGGGACGCTGTAGTGTTTCAGCTCACTGTGCTCTGTGTCGCTCGGCCAGGGAGTGTTTCTCTCTCTGCTGCTTTAATGATTCCTGGTGCGGCGAACCCCAGCCTAGCCGTACCTCGCCGTGCTCCAGCCATATTCTGTCCCGGGAAAACCCAATTAACACCAGAGAGCACCTCTCCACAGCACCAAAGTTGTTGCTGAGAGGGAGAAGGTGATTTGAAATGACAAGCCGATGAGACTGTGGGCCATCAAAGCCAGATCGCATGCTGCATCCGGAGCCATCTCCAGTGCAAAGCCTTTAATGAGGGGGTCATTTGGCAGGGGGGCCACACTGAGAGGGGGCAGGTTAAGAGGAGATCAGGTTCTTTCAAGTGGAGAATTCCAGGCCCCAATAGAATGGGACTAAACTAGTGTTGCTTGTGTGTCCCAGCTGAAAGCCCTCTTGGTTATTTTTTTTACATACAGGCCCAGGATAATAGGCTTTGAATGGGCCGAGTTGTGTCCCAGTTTAGGCTACAGTCCGTGGAAAGAAAAGTTTGTGGTGTAGCTACAGTGACAGTAAAGTGTGTCATTGTCCCACACCACCTCAATAGGTGGCGGTGTTAACCCAACTGACAGAGGTGTTGTGACCACAAGCTGCCCTATAAACACTCCCAACAGAACTAGGAAGTTCCAAACTTTGTTGGAGGACTTTTATATTTTCCGAAAGATGCATCCCCTCTCTGTCACTGCACCGAGGCATTCACAGGGTAACCGCGTGATTTATTTAGTTACGAAGCCAGATTGTGAATACAAACACGTCTCTCTGTTCTCCCCTGTGTTCCACAGTGGAATGAAGAGAGTTCCTCTAAAGCCAGGGTGGGGAGGTGAGGCCTTGTGTGATGCAAAGAGATATTAAGATATTAATTGAGTGTCAGTGGCAGCGGCCTAGTTATCTGAGAGCTATTGAGCCTCTACTCTGGTTTACTCTGTGGTATTCTGATGTGTTCTGTTCTGCCGTACTGTTCTGTGTTGTGGATGACAGGCAGGGTGAGGGGATTCAGCCTGGGAACCCAGGGGCTCCAGTCGCCACACACACAAACACTCACACAGCCAGAGCTGGGCCACAGTGAGGGGGGTCTCAGCCCAGTCTAGGCATGTTTGTCTCTGCCACTCATATGGGCTCTGTGTGATTAATAACTACAGTGTTTGAAGTGACTTAATGAGCATGCATATCTCTGGCCAATCAATTATTAAAACAAACGGCCCTCTCTGGGTTATTTTATTCTCACACATCAAGGCTCGCCTTTGTTGCATTTTGCACAACAGCGCCCCTAAACATCTACTAATGTTTTTTCTTTTCTGCACAAAATATTAACAATGACTGCATCAACAGTGGAAAAACACTGCTAAATCATTTGTAATGGTGCGCCCGTCTATTTTCTTTCTGTCCTAATTTTTTCCTTCTTTTCTACCTCCTTCGCTTTTCTCCTCCCCTCCCCTGTCCTTTCTGTAGCAGTCATTTAAATAATCTCTTAATTTTCAGCATCTGTTGTGGTTTAATGGGCCCCACTTTAATTAGGCCTGCATGCTTATGTATGTAGAGAGGCTCAGTGTTAGAAGAGAGAGAGAGAGAGAGAGAGAGAGAGAGAGGTGCCTCCTCTTCTCTTAGGGTTGGGGCCAGGGCTGCTGTGGGGCCCAGAGGTCGCACCACTCTTTGTCCCTGGGTGGAGAGGCCAGGGAGGGCTAGGGGGGCCAGCACCCTCACTTCACTACAACAGGCAGATCACGTAATGAGCACTGTCCATGGGCTCGGCAGAAAGCAGATGTTTCTAGTTTTCAAGGATACAGTATTTTCAACCTAACTTCCATTTCCCCTGAAAAACAGATGTCTTTTTACGCCTTCTACGTTAGGTTACATAATGAGTGACAGGGCTTTCCCATCAGCCTCTATGGCTGGCTCCATTTCATCAGAACAAAGCTTTTATGGTTGTCTCCTAATGACCTCGCTATCTTCCCCTCTTCTCTTCCAGCTACTAATGTATAGCCCTGGATACTAACACAGAGCGCTGTGAGGCCTCAGCCACAGTTGCTGTTTACAATATGAAAAAGGTCTTATCTTTCTTTATATGTCCTTTTCAAAGACATATAGTCCCAATAATGCGCTAATTAGCTGGGGGAGCCCATGCTCTGTGGCGGTGCGTTTTCTGTCCTTCAGTCACCACCATGCCTTTTTATTCACATGAAACTATGACACCAGAGATCCTTAACAAGAGAGCAACATCGCTGGCCTCTTCTTCTGTTCAACAGCGTCTACAAAAGGATGAAGACACACAAACCCTTCACACACAAACACAAAGCCTTTGGTGTGTATACCCACGGCCTTGCGTCTGTGTGGCTGTTGGGGATGTCTTTAATGAAGAGGTCTGATCGTCTCATATTTGGTTGTGCTTACGGAGAAATAGACTAGTTGAAACAGACTAGAATAGACTAGACTCTCTCTCTGTGTATGGCTAAGAGCTGGCCAGCCCAGTCTCCCAGTTCCCTGCTCAATAATGAGGGTCTATGGGAGGAGATCTGGTGTGTTTTGGTGGCCCTGCCGTAACTCAGTAGTGAGTCTATGGGAGGAGATCTGGTGTGTTTTGGTGGCCCTGCCGTAACTCAGTAGTGAGTCTATGGGAGGAGATCTGGTGTGTTTTGGTGGCCCTGCCGTAACTCAGTAGTGAGTCTATGGGAGGAGATCTGGTGTGTTTTGGTGGCCCTGCCGTAACTCAGTAGTGAGTCTATGGGAGGAGATCTGGTGTGTTTTGGTGGCCCTGCCGTAACTCAGTAGTGAGTGTGTCTGACGCTGCTGCTGCCTGCGCCATGTCCCTGTATGACAGGATTAATGACACCCATCCATCTAACTTTATTTAGCATAGTGTGCACTGCGCCCGCTCCAGCAAATCCATCAATATAACTCTATTTAGGACAGACAGCGCCTCTCAATAAGGTACATCACCGTCAAGAGGCTAGAGGAAGCACGTTTAGACAAGCCACATACAGCGAGGAACCAAATCCAATTGTAAAACACATTACAGATGTTATAGGGAAATGGGTTTTACTTGCGCTGAAAAACTGGGTTGTACTTGATCTGAATGACAGGGAGGTGACAGTGACTCACATTGGCCCTGTACCGTAGACTGACAGGATGAGATAAGTAAAACACATGGAGTGATTCTCCTTCTAGCCAGGAAGACAAGTAATTACCATGGTGACTATAAGTATCAGAAGGTCCAGTCTTAGATAAATACAGAAGCCTGGAATGAGATGCAGACAGCACCTTTGGGTTGAGATCATAGGGGTGTGTGTGTGTGTGTACGCTACGTTGCGTGTCACGGGGTCTTCATCCTCAGCCTCTCCTCTACTGCAAAGTGTGTGGGAGGAGCCTGGCTGCCCCCAGCCCTGAGACAGTGAGGGTGAGCGATGCGTGGGCTTACGCAGAAGCTGCCGTGTCCCACTGTTTATGGGCTAATGCGTTAAAAGAAGAAAATGGGTGCCAGGAGAAGAAAAAGTACAGTATAGAGCATCAATACAAGGCCCCTGGTGAAACGGCAACCAAATACAGGGTGCGGGTTAGGGAATAAAACACTCTAGGGTGAAAAAATCAGGTTGCCTATTTAAAGCATGGTGACTCTCCATGCTGGAATTGCATCATATACCATCTGCATTATTTATGGTCACCATTACCATTATACTGGTTTACTGGGGAGGAGAGGAGGAGAGGAGCAAGAGGTTTTATTGCTAGAACAACGTGTGCCCTCCCTGCCTGATGATCCCATGAGCCTGAGGGGGCCCAGAGGGTTTGAGGTGGTGGGGGTAGAATGGATGAGAGGTGGGAGTGGAGGTGGGGGGGTTAGGTGGGGAGTGTTGGGGGGCAATAACATTATAACATGGGAGTTCATTGGAGCCTCACAACATGGAAGGCTGGAGGTTTGAGAGTGCTGGGGAGCGACGTGTGTATCTCTTCTGGCACCGTTAACTCTGACATATCAATGAATCATCCCATCCAATCCAGGCGAAACATACATCACAGAGACACTGTGTAACCCGTGAAGTGCCTTATCATATAGGTGGAATTTGATATTTTACTGTCCATGTAGTTGTCACATGAATCCCCAGTATGTGTTTTGGATGTTAAATCAAATCAAGCCCAAGAGCTCTCTCCATCTGGTCTATTATTGTCTGTCTGTCTGGATCTGGCTCTGTGTCCATCAGTCTGTGTGAAATTCATGGATCACATTTGACATTGAGCAGGTTTTGTGGTATTTTGTGGAACGCCATAAAAAGCCCTTTGGGCTCTTCCAGGAATCTGAGGGGCGAGGGGAGTCCCTCCCTGGCTGAGATGATCCAAGCATCACGTTCCTCTCCACCAGCACTCCTTAATGGATGGATCTCTGTCCTCTTTCAGGCTTCTATCCCCGTAATTAGATCTGCTTAATTTACACTGCTGCTCCGTGCTGGGAACGGACGGTCTGTAATAATGTCTTAGTGTTTCTGAACACTTGCCAGACTAACACTCTATGAGGAATAATAAAAAGGGTTATAAAAACAAGTCTACTGCTGACTGGAGAGCTGCTACCGCCTGCCTTCTGCCACACTGACTTATCGCTGATCAACCTGTGTGTGTGTTTGGGTTTTATATAGCCACATTTATACTACGCCCCCTAGAAGTGTTGTGCTGTTGTGTATAAAAACTGTATGTTTCTCTCTCTGTGTATACAGTACCTGCTGCGTCTATGTGTTTCTGTGTGCCCAGGCTGTGTGTGTGTCAGTGTGGATTTGTAGCAGGCTGTGTTCCTGTGATGGCGGCAGGCGGTGTGGAGCAGAGCGGAGGTGTGGGCCTCTTTCTCTCTCTCGCTATGTGCAGCCTCTCCATGTTTTATGCATGAGGGCTGAGGGCAGGGACCCTCTGGGGGGCGGCGGTGTCTGCGGACACACACAACATCCAGTTCAGCAGACATGATGACTACTTGGCACAGATGCAACAGAAAGAAAGCTCTTTAAGGAGGTGATCTTCCCTCTTTATTCTCTTTGTTCTTCAACATTCATGCCCACTCTCTTTTTGGCTCAGTGTCCTCTGTGTGCCCGTGACAGCGTTGGCCATGGACTGCACACAAACAGCAGTGTGTAATCGGTGTATGCGTGTGTGCGTGCAGGCTTGTGTATGCATGTGTGAAAAGAAAGGGAGCTGCTTTAATCACATCAGTGATGTGTGCTGTGCTCAGTCGTCTCTCCCTGTTTCTGTACATGGTGTTCTGTTCACAAAGCTCCCTAGGCTGACTGTTCCAGTACACCTATATGTACAGTATCACCACCTCCACACTGCCTCTAGTCTCCCCTTAAATCAATGCTCTACACAGGAGCCTCTGCTGACACTCGTACAGTCTGATAGTGCTCTAGATTACAGTGGCCACTGCTTATATTTATATTTGTATAATACCCACGTTTTTATAGCCAAGTTGTCGTTACTCATTGTGTATTTATTCCTTTTTGGAAACAGCGCATGTGCAGTTTGAGCTACTCTAGGAAGTGACGTTGCAGGCTAGCTTAGTGCTGCTCCCTCTTAAATTGAGGGCCATCCGAGGTACTGCAGGCTTCCATTAGCAACTAAATTATCCTTTTAACTTCGTCTCTGTGTGATTTTAAAGTAATCGGTTCTAGTACATACATCTGATGAAATAAAAGCACTTATTGGTAACATGATTGTGTTCAATATTTTTTTTTTATATCTAGGAATATTGACCACGAAGATCGCCATTTCACCATTCACTATAATGGAGTAGGTTAGGCAAATCTCTTTATGGCCACACAAGGTTGCTAGTCCAAGATGGGGATATTATAGTTGGGCCCTTGAGGCACTAATCCTCAAATGCCTCAGTTAAAAAAGTGCTGTTTAAATGTATAATGTGTATGGGAAAACAAAACAGAAGCTGGCTGCCTGTACAGTACATTTGTCAGGCTGAGTAAGAGTGTCAGAGGCAAAGTAATAGCATTCTAGTACTGGTGGTAATTAAAATATAATAATATGCCATTTAGCAGACGCTTTTATCCAAAGCGACTTACAGTCATGCGTGCATACATTTTTGTGTATGGGTGGTCCCGGGGATCGAACCCACTACCTTGGCGTTACAAGCGCTGTGCTCTACCAGCTGAGCTACAGAGGACCACATATTAAGAAATATTAGGCTACTGAAAGTATGTGTAGGGCTTTACAGTAGCTTTATTTCTTCCTGTCTTTTATTGTCTGTAACCTCTAAAGAGCAAGTAGTTAGGGTTGGAGGAATTCTAAATAAGCTTGGTCAAATTTTAATCACAACTGTGGTCTCTATACATCAATTTGGAGACTTCAGGGTCAAGTCTTGACAGGGAATGCAGCATTTCTCAATAGAGCTTAGAATTAAACGCAACTTATTAAATGATAATTGACGACACAGTGCATCACGTGCTTACAGTGCTCCAGCACCACTTCATCATCTTCGCCATCATCTTGTTCCTCACTCCTACACGTTTCCAGAAGGCCATCAATGAGACGTGTTTTTCCGTCTCTGGGCCTAATTTCAGTTCTGACTTTTTTCTCTTTTTACTAACTCCCTCCCTCCGCCTTTGTTTTTCGGGGGAATTGGGGCTAACAAAAACAAGACGCTAGAAAAACGACTGTGTGAATGCTGATCCTCTCCGGACGTAGCGAGCTTTCTGTAGGATCCCGTAGAGCCGCGCGGGGTACTAGCTTAGCTTAAATAAATGTACCAGTTGAAAAAGAACAGAGGAAGAGAGCAAGGAGGGGGTCTAGGCCTCTTGTTATGCTAAGAGTGTTCAGATAAGTCCTGCTCGGTCCAAGTTAATTACGGTTGACATTTAAATAAGTGCACTTGTCTTGAACATGGTGGGAGAGCTGAGAAAAAGACAGGCATCTCTCTAATTGAGTTTGTGTTGCATGCCCCACCCCCACACCACAGCACCAAGCCCACAGCACTGCTTTGTTCCACAGGGAGCTGATATGTGAAATGCAGCTGCTGAATGAGGAAAAACACATTATGGATGTATCTGCACAGGTGTTTTTGTGGATTCTGCCATGTTCTCTTCCAGAGATTACGTTGTTTGAAGCATAAACCTACAGTATGTTCTGTTATTTTACATGTATGAAGCGAGATCGCCCAGATCAACAAATTCACTGTGGCTATGTGTGTTGTCATTCTGGTGAGGTTTACTTCACACTGATACAGTATGTGTTAACAATTGGAGTGAGCCGGACTGGACTGTCAGCTCCATTAAGCAAGGTTGTATTGTGGTCTTCGTTAAGTGGCGCATTTGAAGATCAGCTATTGCTGCTTCAGACCTCACGTGGCTTTGACAGTACATTGTTTACAGTTGAACACTGTAAATGTAGTCTACAGTTCTGAGGATGCACAAAGTGATCCTACCAACAGAGGGTCCACAAGACTGATACAGATCAATGCAAAACACTCACCAGAAAACTTTGTTGTTAACAGAATCAGTTCTATGATAGCGAACATCAGACTTCTCTTTCACTGCTGCTGTTAGCCTAGTCTGCTGTTAGCCTAGTCTGCTGTTAGCGTAGGCTACTGTTAGCTTAGGCTGCTGTTAGCCTAGTCTGCTGTTAGCCTAGGCTGCTGTTAGCCTAGTCTGCTGTAAGCTTAGGCTGCTGTTAGCCTAGGCTGCTGTTAGCCTAGTTTGATGTTAGCCTAGTCTGATGTTAGCCTAGTCTGCTGTTAGCCTAGGTTGCTGTTAGCCTAGTCTGCTGTTAGCCTAGTCTGCTGTTAGCCTAGGTTGCTGTTAGCCTAGTCTGATGTTAGCCTAGTCTGCTGTTAGCCTAGGTTGTTGTTAGCCTAGTCTGCTGTTAGCCTAGTCTGCTGTTAGCCTAGTCTGCTGTTAGCCTAGGTTGCTGTTAGCCTAGTCTGCTGTTAGCCTAGTCTGCTGTTAGCCTAGGCTGCTGATAGCCTAGTCTGCTGTAAGCTTAGGCTGCTGTTAGCCTAGGCTGCTGTTAGCCTAGTCTGCTGTTAGCCTAGTCTGATGTTAGCCTAGTCTGCTGTTAGCCTAGTTTGCTGTTAGCCTAGGCTGCTGTTAGCCTAGTCTGCTGTTAGCCTAGTCTGCTGTAAGCCTAGTCTGCTGTAAGCTTAGGCTGCTGTTAGCCTAGGCTGCTGTTAGCCTAGTCTGCTGTTATCCTAGTCTGATGTTAGCCTAGTCTGCTGTTAGCCTAGGTTGCTGTTAGCCTAGGTTGCTGTTAGCCTAGTCTGCTGTTAGCCTAGGTTGCTGTTAGCCTAGTCTGATGTTAGCCTAGTCTGCTGTTAGCCTAGGTTGCTGTTAGCCTAGTCTGTGGTTAGCCTAGTCTGCTGTTAGCCTAGTCTGCTGTTAGCCTAGTCTGATGTTAGCCTAGTCTGCTGTTAGCCTAGGTTGCTGTTAGCCTAGGTTGCTGTTAGCCTAGTCTGCTGTTAGCCTAGGCTGCTGTTAGCCTAGTCTGCTGTTAGCCTAGTCTGCTGTAAGCTTAGGCTGCTGTTAGCCTAGGCTGCTGTTAGCCTAGTCTGCTGTTAGCCTAGTCTGATGTTAGCCTAGTCTGCTGTTAGCCTAGGTTGCTGTTAGCCTAGTCTGCTGTTATCCTAGTCTGCTGTAAGCCTAGTCTGCTGTAAGCTTAGGCTGCTGTTAGCCTAGTCTGATGTTAGCCTAGTCTGATATTAGCCTAGTCTGCTGTTAGCCTAGGTTGCTGTTAGCCTAGTCTGCTGTTAGCCTAGTCTGCTGTTAGCCTAGGTTGCTGTTAGCCTAGTCTGCTGTTAGCCTAGTCTGCTGTTAGCCTAGGTTACTGTTAGCCTAGTCTGCTGTTAGCCTAGTCTGCTGTTAGCCTAGTCTGCTGTTAGCCTAGGTTGCTGTTAGTCTAAAATCAGAATAGCACCCTGAGAACAACTGCCCCTTCCTCCCCTACATCACTGTCCTCTCCCACCTGGCCCCTTCCTCCCCTACATCACTGTCCTCTCCCACCTGGCCCCTTCCTCCCCTACATCACTGTCCTCTCCCACCTGGCCCCTTCCTCCCCTACATCACTGTCCTCTCCCACCTGGCCCCTTCCTCCCCTACATCACTGTCCTCTCCCACCTGGCCCCTTCCTTCCCTACATCACTGTCCTCTTCCTCTTCTTGACCATACTGTTTAATCACTGGGCACAGTAAGGGGGCTAATTAGACTTAATTTATCTAGTTCAGGAAGTGAAGTGCCTGCCTGGGCCTGGCTGACTGTCTGGCTGACTGTCTGTCGTTTGGCCACAGCATTACAGTACATCTGCAACCCTGGCCATCACACTGTCATTACTCTCCCGCAGAATCCTACTGTATGTTTATAAATGTCTCACCCCACCTGATGGAGCACTCACTACGGTGGTTCATTACATTTACATTTTAGTAATTTAGCAGACGCTCTTATCCAGAGTGACTTACAGTTAGTTTATTTTTCATACTGCCCCCCCACGGAGTTGTAGTCAGAGGTCTCTCTCTCTGAGCCCAGCTGTGTTTGTTAGCATAGCGTATGAGCCGAAGCGGTCTGAGTAGTGCGCCTAACTAGGAACCTTTCATTTACTCCAGTGTCACTGATGAGGGACAGATTATCCAAACACAGGCTTTCCCCTGGAACTAGGGGTAATGAGCACTAGGGTTTCCTGCACAGTGATTGCTGACAGTAGAACACAGGTAATTGCCTAATCACATGGCAGCTCCCTGCCCTGGACAGACTACAGTCTCGGCTCCGCTGCTCATTTGGTTCATTTCATTGCAATGTGTCTGCTCAAGGTTAAGAGCCCCCCAGCGTTTCTTTAGATAAAGCCACTGGATTATGACTCATTCCATTGAAAGATGAAGCCATTATTTCCTTTTTGCCAATACGTTAATTGCCTTCCAGTGCGGGAATGGGTATAAAAATACTTTTACACTGTAGGTAATACCTCCCTGGTAATTGGTTATGATTAACTGGGTTGGTGTGCCACTGAGTTTAGGACACTAGTACACTGTTACTGAACATGGCAGTAATATTTACTGTAGGCCTATGTGAAAGATGCTCTGAAAAATGTTGCGTAGGTTTTCATACATTGAATTGACCGCTGCGTCTCCCCTCTCTCTCCAGCGATGGCGGAGTTCCATGTCCAGCCGCGGTCAGTGCGTGCGGAGGAGGCGGGCATGGGGCGGTTCCAGTGCCAGATTCACGGCCTGCCTGAGCCTGCCATCAGCTGGGAGAAAGATGGCCGCTCCGTGGACACTAAGGATGAGAGGTAGGGTTCCTCTGTGTTAATCACCTCAGCTGTGCCTACCAACTACTGTACCTGCACACATAACTCTGGCTATCTAGAAGCGAGCAGTCCAAACTTTATTTCACAGCTATAGAGATAAACAAATTCACTGTAGCAGCTTCACAACCTTCACTTAACTGTTACCCAGCCAAGCCTCACTCAGCTCAGATCAACACCACCTGGAATCCAGTGTGCTGTAGCCTCCCTTGTGTCTGTCTAGCTGTTTTAAATTGAGTTTACGTTGCGTGTGTAAACACACTTAATCAAGCAAACAATTATCTACTCCCTCTTTCTTTTTCTCTCCCTCCCTCTATCTATCTCTCTCTTCTCCCCCCTCTCCCTTTTTCTCTCTTTCCCTTTCTCCCTCTGCCCTCCCTCCCCCACCCTCTCTCTCTCTCTCTCTCTCCCCCTCCCTCCTCCCATTCCTTCTCTCTGTCAGGTATACCCTGCTCCCCACTGGTGTCCTGCAGATCACAGGTCTGCGCCAGGAGGATGGTGGTGTGTTCTGCTGTGTGGCCCACAACAGTGCAGGAGTAAAGCACAGTGCCGGGGCTCGCCTCACCGTCTCAGGTCTCAATACTCATATATACATATATATATATACACACACACATACACACCTTCCCTTGGTATCCACCCACTGCACAAATATGCATCATCTCACACAGCCTAACCGCCAAGATGCTCACGCTGGAGATAATGCACAACAGTGAAATCCAATTAAATGTTGCAATCCCCCCCCTTTTTTTTTGCAGGCTCCCAGTCTTCTGTTTACAAAGAGCCCATGATCCTCGTGGGTCCTGAAAACCTCACTCTCACCGTTCACCAGACGGCCATCTTGGAATGTGTTGCCACAGGATATCCCCGCCCCATCGTGTCATGGAGCAGGCTTGGTAAGACCAAAACCCTGCTTTCTCTTTTACATCAAATCAAAGCTGCAGCCTTCAGGGTGCTGCACAGGCGTTAAACCACCCTGCCTCTCAGGCCTTGAGGGCTATAGAACCCTTCTATCTTCCAAAAGGTTCCATGTTAGATTGCTTGTCTAGTTTGCAATCATCCGAAACCCGACTTGAAATACATCACTATTGCAGCTGATTTAAAAACCATGTCACCATAGTAGTATAGCTGAATTATATATACATTTATATAAAGCACACAGGCAAAATACAGAGATTGAAGAGGACATTCTGTTAAACTGAACATTTTGATACAATAAGATACAGCGGCTTTGCGTGTGAAATTGGTCATGGCTTGCTGCCTTCACAGCGTGCATGGAGCCCATTTTTTCCCAGATGGTTCCAAATTATTTGGAATGTTGAAAGCCTATGTACCAGACATTATCTTGCTGACCTTGATATAAATTAATGGAGGAAAAAAGCAGTGTTCAGTGACTGCTTCTAATGTGGTACAGCACAGTGATAAAGTAGGCTCCTGCTGTCCAGTGTGTATTTGTGTGTGTTTTTGTACGCACGCGCAGTTGCGTTGATGTTTATGTTTTTGTTGAAGTGTGCATGTATGTATGTGTGTCTGGGTTAGCTCGTCTCTGCATTGTGTACATACGTGTAGTATGTTCCTTTATGTAATGTCTAATAGAACATTCATCTTATGTACACATGAAGCAGGGGATTGCAGCCTTGATCAGTCTTTGGGGCCTAAATACAATTTTGTTTTTTGATGAATGCATTCTTTACTCTCCTGGTAGAGATGAACCTCTAAAGTGAGTAAGTGAAACACAGACAGGATTGAGCCCAGGCAGGATTCAGTCCCCCCCGCTTCACACGTTCCTCTTGGCCATCACTCAAAGTCTGCCACTACCAATTTTGCAATCTGATATTTGTTTTTCAAAGCTATTATCCAATCTGATTTGCTGTTCAAAATGTAAATTGCAGCCTCTCCCCAACCAGAGAGGAGCCTTAATCAGATTGTGGATATTGCCTCACACAATGTTGCTGTAATTAAATGCTGACACAATGGGATTTCAGCAGGGGCGTCATGCAACCATTATTTTAGAGGGGGCAAGTAGTACGTGATGGAGGGGGGGGTGATTTTTCAAACACCTGAAAAAGCTTTTTCCTGCCAGAGAGCCATAATCATTATGCCTAATTTTTCTGCATAGGTTATCTAAGCATACCTCTTTAGCTTTTCAATTGTCATTTTAATGAATGATGCACATTGATTCTTTAAAGGTGCAATATGCAGAAATCGCTCCGCCATTTCCTGGTTGCAAAAATTAGTTCGCCCAATTTCAGTTTATGTGACAAAACAAGCAATGCATAGTATAAAGAATAATTGTACAATCTAAACCGCTGTGAAATATATTTTTGTATTTTCAGCTGTTTGAAGCTGCTGTACAAAATTGAAAGTAAAAGTCGCAAAAACAAAACTTAAGAACGGGAAGCATAGAAATAGCGCACATAGAACAGATCTACCGCTTTTTACTTGCTTTCGATGAGAATGACAGACATATTACTTACATTTCTTTGTGAATTTGGTCAGGTTGCCCAAAAAGTTACATATTGCAGCTTTAAGAACTTTTATGCCTTAGGAGTTTAGTACAACTGCCACACCGGTATATAGTATCATAACCAAATAATTAAAGCTATTTTAGTATTTTCTCAAGTCTAGCAACCAGCTAAGTGCCAGCTAAGATAGTTAGACAAGCTACTCTAACTTGATTGATAGCCTGAAGTGGCTTGGTATCTAGTTATGAGGTTGGGAGATTGGGAACATATTTAGCTGGCTAGCTAAAGCCAACTTCATAAAATTGCTAGTTGGCTAGTATTACAGAGAAACAACAAAACATTTTTGTTTTATTTATTAATCAAGAAGGAATCAATAGGCTACATAGCTTGATCAAATTCATTTACAAACATTCCTCCTGCGAGTCCTGTTCATCACCGGCAGTTAAAATCAAATCAAACACTGTGTGTGTCACTCGACACTCTCTCTCCTTCTCCGCTGACGTAGCATATCTTTGCTCTGTGGTGCACCTTGGAAGGAACCACTTACTAGAGAGAATAGGGGGGGGGGGGAATAGTCAGGGTGTCCCCTCCGCAAAATACTGCTGAGAGATATTTTTCAATAAATAAGGATGATAAAAAGTGGGCTTAAAATTAAGTTGAGTAATTAATTTAACATCTGAAAAATGTAAAAACAGGACAAATCTGAGGGGGCACGTCCCCTTGTTCCCCTTATGGGCATGACGCCTCTGGATTTCAGGAGAGAGAGAGAGAGAGAGAGAGAGAGAGAGAGAGAGAGAGAGAGAGAGAGAGAGAGAGAGAGAGAGAGAGAGAGAGAGAGAGAGAGAGAGAGAGAGAGAGAGAGAGAGAGAGAGAGAGAGAGGAGTGAGTGAGGTGAGTGAGTGAGTGAGTGAGTGAGTGAGTGAGTGAGTGAGTGAGTGAGTGAGTGAGTGAGTGAGTACTCAGCAGCTAGCCCGACTTGGGTAAGGCTTATTGTAGAGGGCTGATAACGCCAATTATATGCTTCACAGTTGTTTAGCCACTCCTTGCTGAGTCCCTTTATGGAACTGGGCTGGTAGTGGGAGGGTCGGGCTGAGAGCCTGAGGCTTGTACTTAACAGTACCATGGAGCATGTTTAAGTTATACTCTACTAGCCATAGCTTCTACTACAGTCGATAAGAAACTCCACTGGCTGACTAAGCTGTTTCAATTGGGTTGTAAATATGTCTGAATAATAATAATAAAATCCTGTAGCCTACAGCCCACTGTTGGTGCTGTTTGTTGCAGCTACATGAACACAGAAGGGCTGAGGTTTGTATATTGTTGTTTGAAGGCATTCTGGTGAAATCTGGATGTACTGTGCACCTTTTTCCATTCTCTTGTTTCTCTTCAGCCCACAGTGCAGTGTCTTGTAGAGGTCCAGGTTTGTGGAGTGTTTCCAAATGGCCCTCCCTTTCCTTGTTGTGGTTCTGCTCAGATGCACATAGTGCTCACAGAGGAGACGTGTGTGTTGCCCTCCTATAAAAGGCCCGGACCTGACCATATGGCCCCAGTCTCTGGCTAGCTGTCTGCTAGCGATCTGTCTGAGGATGTGATGAGAGGAGGATGGCCAGTCTGCTGTCTCTGCAGGCTTTTAGCATAGTGGCCATGTCCCCCGCACAGCCCTTTAACACTCTAAGCCGGGACACACAGGACGCAGATGTTACAAAGATAAAGAGGGACTAAAATATCTTCGGCTGTGCCATGTCTTTCTTGGTCCTTGGTCAGGTCATTGTAATAGGACGATATGGACAGGGTATTTGATGGAGGGACAGAGGGAGTGGCAGCCTAGCTTATCTGTGTAGCTCTGCCTGCTCAGAGGGCATTTCCCCAGTTTAAAGCATGGTGTGGCTGAGGCAGTAGAGGGCTTTGTCAAACCGGGAGATTGAACTGGTGTGTGTGTGTCACTAGCCTGTCAGAGAGCGGGGTGGGGAGGAGGGGGCGGGGGAGGTAAAACAGACCCCCTCACACACACATACAATCACACACACTAACACACAATGGAGTCATGGCAACATAGTTCTTCTGCGTCACTTGCTGTGTCGGAGTGGCCTTGGCCCTCGCCCAATACACTCGCCTCGTTTGCCACCTTTGTACTGAATATGGTGATTCCCACAAGATGTGCTCTGTCACACTTGTGAGAACTGATCTGATATTTACTGTGAAATGTGTTTCTCAGCGGTATGGGGAGAACTAAAATAGCATCTCCTCTTCTCCAGCGTTTACTCTTTTGTGTATGTTTAATCAATCATTAATCTCCCTTGGTATTTTTATAGCCTTTTTGTGTATATTTAAAGGGCATATTTTTTTATATTCTAAGCTAACTCAGCTAATTTGCTATCTCCCTCCTCTCCTCCTCTTCTCTCTCTCTCGCTTTCTCTCTCTCTCTCTCTCTATTCCTTCCCTCATTTCATCTCCTCTCCTATTCCCTCCCCTCCCCTCTTCTCCTCTCCTCTCCTCCTCTCCTCTCCTCCTCCCCTCTCCTCTCCCCTGTCTCCTCAGATGGCCGTCCGATAGGTGTGGAGGGCATCCAGGTGCTGGGTACAGGGAACCTGATGATCACAGATGTCGGGGTCCAGCACTCTGGCGTCTACGTCTGCGCTGCCAACAAACCAGGGACCCGTGTACGCAGAACCGCTCAGGGACGTCTGGTGGTCCAAGGTGAGCCTTTACTTACACACCCACTCAGTATAGTGTGTGTGTTTGTGTGTGTGTGTGTGTGTGTGTGTCAGTGTCAGTGGAGGCTGGTGGGAGGAGCTATAGGAGGATGGGCTCATTGTAATGGCTGGAATTTAAAAATGGAACGGAGTCAAACGTGGTTTCCATATGTTTGATGTGTTTGATCCCTTTCCATTTATTCCATTCCAGCAATTACAATGAACCCGTCCTCCAATAGCTCCTCCCACCAGCCTCCACTGGTGTGTGTGTGTGTGATTTTGAATGGAAATCAATTTTAGGTCCACACAAGGTTAGTAAAACAAATGTGTGTGTGTCTCATTCGCTTTGTGATTTTCTTACTTATATTTGACCAATTGGAGGTGGTTAGGGGTGCAGGTAGGGCCTTCTGACACAGAGTAGGAAGCATTCAGCGTTTGCCTCACATGCTTATCGGCCAAAGGGCCTGCCCATGTGTCAATGTCTATGGTTTCTTTATCAATCAGTGAAAACTAGAAAGCGCCCTCAGCTAACGATCTGATGAGATATACTGTACAATACATGTGTTTTATTATGAATAAGTAACTAAAGGCTAAATCCTTGAAGAAGCATTGCTTCATATTCACATGGCAACAGTGTTCTCCTCCTGGACGTATTTCACAGTCGGGGTGCATATGACTGACTGACTGTCTGGCTATGAGAGGGTTGTTATGGTGATAAGGCCTCAGTGACTATATAGAGGAGCAGCATACGGCCGACTCCCTCCCGCCGTCCGGACAGCTGTTTTGATCAGAGTAAGGTAGGCTGTTGCTTAATAGAATTGATGTGATCTTCCTGGCCAGATGGTTGGTACAGCGGCCCTCTGCTCACTGCACTACCCTTCATTTACCTCAGAGCGGGAGAGTGAGGGGAGAGAGAGAGTAATGGAAAAAGAGAGAGTGGGGAGAGAGAGAGAAGGAATAAGAGAGAGTGAGAGAGATTAGGAGGAGAGGGAGAGAGGGAAGAAGAGAGATTGGGGAAGAGTAATAGAGAGTAGGGGGAGAGGGAGAGAGAGAAGGATAGAGAGAGAGGAGGGGATTGAAAGAGGGAGAGAGAAAGATAGAGAGGGAATGGGGGAAAGCGTGCTGATCAGACCCACACCACAATTGCACATCAATACTCTCCCTGACCCACCATCCCCCCGCCCCCCTCCAGCCCTTCCCTCCAGCCCCACCTTACATACACACAGCCTCTAAAGAGAAAACAGAGAGAGATGGAGAGAGAGAGATGAAAAGGAACAGAGAGAGAGAGAGATGAGAGAGATGAGAGAGAGAGATGAAGATGGAGATAGAGAGATAAAAGGGGAGATGGAGAGAGTGATGGACAGGAGGATAGAGCCAACCTAATCCTCATCATACCACAGTACCTAGAATGGTGTGAATTTCAGGTCCCAGCACCTTACTGACAGGGTGACATACAGTATGGAGATAGCTGAGATTAGAAAACCATCATAACACCTCTTCTCTTAAGATTAGAATTAGATAGATAGAGGATGCTAAATAACTAGAACTAGAAAGGGGAGGGTTTGTTTACGGGAAGATAGGATAGATAGAAAGATTAGCTGACAGGCAAATCAACCTGCTGATGTGAGAGTGGGAGGGAAAATAGTTGCTGATTGTGGGAAGGATCTCATTGTAAATTACGACTAGATGATCCCTAATTGCAGTCTAATTATTAGGAAAATAACTCAAGTTATCTTATCATGGTTGACAATATTGATGCGGCTATTAATAAGGCGATGAATAACGAGGGGAGATAATTACGCCAACAGAAATAGCAACAGCAATACCAACCAACAGCTCGGATCGGATCCGGGAGGAGCGTAATCACAAATTTGAGGCGAAACTAAACACTGTTTAATTAAGAGGTAATAGAGATTTGCATTACCTGTACCTCTGTGTCAATTAGAGCAAATGGAGCATGGCTCATAGCTCACAGGGAGGAGGGAAAGAATGACTCCTAGGGAGGGAGAGATTGAGGGATGGATCATTGGCTGGAGGCTGAAGGTCAGTAGTTGTGTAGTGTGCAATACTGAAAGGCTTTTTGGGGAAAGATACTGTATCTGCGCTGCATTGCCTTTTACTCAGTTTATGTGTTCTATAATAGGTAGTCTGCCGTTTGTGAACAGATTCCCTGTTCCCTCTCCTCCTCTTCCTCTTCCTCCTCCTCCTCTCTTTTTGGGTTCCTAGATCTGCTTCTTCTCAGCTCTAATGACGTTAGTCTGATCCTCAGCTAATCGTTTTGTTGCTAAACTCTGTCGCTAATTCCCCCCCTCACACACACACACAATCTAGTTCTGATAAATGTGATTAGGCCCAGAATAATACACCTTCATTCCTCTCTTTCCCTTCTCTCTAGAAGGCTCTGGGAGCTTCCTTCTTTTTCAAAATACCTTGGTAGCTTATGTTTTCAAACCACTGGTGAAAAAACATAGTTGTTGTGCAGCATAGTATGGGGAATGGGAAAGCCCCTGTCAGCAAGTTACTGTATCTATGTAGCAAGGCACTTGATATTCAGTTTGTAAGTAGCTCAATATCTGTCTTTCCTTGTTTCCCCTGCATCTGCCACAGCCCCAGCAGAGTTTGTGCAGCCTCCCCAGTCCATCACCCGGCCTGTGGGCACCACTGCTATCTTCACCTGCCAGGCGCAGGGCGACCCTGTGCCCCAGCTCACCTGGCTGAAGAACGGGCAGATCCTGGAGCCTGGAGGGCACGTCAAACTTAGGAACAACAACACGTGAGTTAACGTACAGCCATAGAGATACATATAGTAAATGTGTTCTATTGACTTGTGTGCTGACAGTAACAGGGACTGTACTCATTCTGTATTGTAATAACACTATATCCATTCATTCATGCATCCATCTATCCACTGTAACAAAGCTACATCCCATATGTGCATGGCTGGCAGTGTCATTGGCGTAATCAAACGCTCCATTATTTCTCTCTTGATTGATCTGATCTACTGCGCTAATGAAACAGCTGGCAAAGATGTCTGCCAAGAGATACACTGACTTGTTTAAATGGAGCTGTAACATTACATTACGAGGGTATCTATCGACTCACTGCTGGACCGGCTCCCAAGGCTGTCTGGTGGAATTTCCAGGAACAGAACAGAAGGCACGGCCAGGTTATTGTGTCATTTAACATTCTCCATATGAGAGATGATGAGGCCAGGTTATTGTGTTTAGTATTGTGGTGGCCGGGCGGGTTGAGGCAGGCAGGGAGAGACGGGAGGGTTGTAATGGGGCTGGGACTGGCCTGGCTCCAAGTCTAGGAGGGTGGCTCAGTGTAATGATAATGATTAAGGTCTGCTACTGTATTTGCAGCTTTGCTGTTTTATTGTCCTGAGTGGTTGTCACCACCAGTGTTTCCCCAGAACCGTTAAACACGGAGCCAGACAGCCTGGTGGCCAATGTCAGAATGCTTCTCATTCAGGTCAAAGAGTACATTTACATTTAAGTCATTTAGCAGACGCTCTTATCCAGAGCGACTTACAAACATGTAAACATGTAGACTCCAAACATAGCCTAGGGTATGTGGTAGAGCTAGGAGTTATAGCTCAGTAATACCTCAGATTACTGGATGCTTGGATGGTTCTCCTGAATTTGGTGCGCTTACTTTTCAAGGTATTCTATCAATGTCCTGCATGTGTTTTGATGTTTTCCTGTTGAAGATTTCACAGTGGCTATTCCCTATATAGTGCACTACTTTTGACCAGAGCCCATAACACAAAGAATATACAGTATTTCATTATATATTAGGCATACCTATATTTGTTCACGCAGACAGGGGAGATCGTATTATGCATACATTTTAACTGTCAGCCTTTGAAAGATTTATAGGTTTGATTTATTTCTGGCTGTGGGAAATGAAAGAAATTCTGTTTTATATACAGGTTTATTATACATGATAAGTTCAGTGCTGTACACCAGTCGTGTTTTGCATGAGTGAGAATCCATCTGTTTGTGTTAATATTTATAAATGCGAAGGATGGTGAAGTGATTACATTACATATGCACAAGAAAATCAATAAAGCGGGACAGTGAAGTACATGTAAATGATGCAGGTGTTCTAGACCTAGTGGTACATGGGGGAGAGAGAGGCCTAGGCACTACCATCACTCAGACACACTGCTCTCCTCTACCAGTCACAGTCACAGAGAAAGAGAGAGGGCCAGGCAGAGGTGAAGAGGAGAGAGGGGCAGAGAGAGAGAGAGAGAGAGAGAAAGAGAGAGAGAGAAAGACAGAGAGAGAGAGAGAGAGCACATTAGGCGCTGGAGTTGGATGGCTAAAGCAGACTGTGTTGTAGGGAAAGAGAGTGATGGAGAGCGAGAGAGGGAGAAAGAGAAAGAGAGATGAAGAGGGGTTAGAGGGCAGCCTAGTGATAGACCGCCACCAGACACTGCTCTGCATCTGTCTCATGCATCACACCCACTACACTGGGACTGGTTAAGTATGGAGGCCAGAGTTCCTTCACTACCATTAGCTAATTGGCTCATAAACTGAGTTAGCCGAACAAGAAATGTAGCCAGCCCAGTCATTTATGGAACATAACTTTACGTGGCATCCTAACTTACTTAGTAGGACTACAGTATGTGCAGAGTTTTACTGTTGTGAGGTAAGTGTTTGGGTGCGAGGCTGGTAGCTTACCTCATTGCTATTCTGATACATTCCTACAGCACATCTTAAGTCTCTATCTGGTGCACTACAATTTTAGTTCTACAGAACAGTCTTTGTCGGATTGCTCAAAGAACTCACACTCTTGGTTGGGCGAGCAAAGCAAGCCTAGTTCAAGTCCAAGTAGCTCTTATTTTCTGTTGTCATCACAGCAGATCATGCTGTTTTCCTTTCCTATGGAGGAATTATTGAAAGGATATAAAATCACATTCAACAGGCCCCAGTCTTCCCTACAGGTGCAAGGCAGAGGTAATGATATGCCCCTACAGCTCACTGTTTCTGCTGTGATATAGATAGCCTGTATCTGATATTGGAGGCCTGCCTTTGTGCAAGATTACTTAGCAGTGTGAGATGTTAATTAGAATATTCCACCATCCCTAGCGGGGGTGTGTGTGTGTGTGTGTGTGTGTGTGTGTTTGTGTGTGTGTGTAACGGTAGGCAGGCTATCAGCACGCCACCCACTACTTTGCAATGTGAGCTGGAAGCAGTATGCATTTTGAAAACATATACTTAATTGTTTGAAACCTCATTTTTCATATTATGAGCCATGTCTTACCTTGCTTCAAAGTAGCTTAGGCAAAATCTAACCATAGAAACGTGGAGGCAATTATTTTATAAAGGCTTCCTCATATACCATTGAAATCGGCATTTCTCTGCTGTTCTATTGGTTTTCATATCAACTTTCTTTAGTTGTCCAGAAGCCAAAGACACAATCCTAGTCATATTAGCAACCCATCCTAGTTTTTGCCTCTTTAGATTCCCCTTCTTTCTAAGTTTCTAACAGAGATTTTCATCTTTGTCACATATGGAACAGCTCTCATCAGGCGCGCTGTTTAGAATGGTGTTTTCCCACAAATTCCATTATGGCAAGTGTTTTATTGGCTGCTTCATTACAGGAGTTGCATGTTCTGTTCAGATTAATTACCAACATCTAAATGTGATTTCTGTCATCCTGAGCACCGTGGATGGACGCCAAAGGGTTACGCACCCAATGCATATGGGTCCGGTAAATTTCTCAAATAGCCAGTAAATTAAAATCTTCCCGGTCACGTTGTCCGGTGCCACATTTTCCTAACGGAAACCCTGGTGCGTGCGTATGTTTTCCTGCAAATGAAAGGGACAACACTAGAGATATGCACATACTCCACATTGTTCCCTACAGCACTCTCCCCATGCTGTTGACCTGCAAGAGAGAATAGGATAAGAAAGCAAGGTGATCGATTCTATTTTGCACACACGCACACACATTCACATGCATACATACACACACATAATCAAACATGCAAATTCTCCTGTGCATTGCCCTTTAGACTGTCTCCCTGCAGCACACACTGTATCCAATTATACACTGTACCCAATTACACACACTGTGTGTGACAGTCTGACATGTGTGAACTCTGTGTGAGCTAAAATGGTGTCACATTAAGTTCAGATTGGCAGCTAATGCAAAAATAACAGTAGGATTATATTGTTTTGACCAGGGACTTCAGGTGGTCCAAGGTGAACCTACTTACTTTGTGTGTGTGTGTGTGTGTGTGTGTGTGTGTGCTCGTACATGTGCGTCTGTACGTGCTCATGTGTGTGTGTGCGTATATGTGCTGGATGTTGGTTGGTTGACTTGGAGGGGCAGGGACTTGATGTTCTTCTAATTTTTTTATGTATTTTTTCTTTCACCTTTATTTAACCAGGTAAGCCAGTTGAGAACAAGTTCTCATTTACAACTGCGACCTGGCCAAGATAAAGCAAAGCAGTGCGATAAAAACAACAACACAGAGTTACATATGGGGTAAACAAAACATAAAGTCAAAAATACAACAGAAAATATATATACAGTGTGTGCGAATGTAGTAAGTTATGGAGGTAAGGCAATAAATAGGCCATAGTGCAAAATAGTTACAATTTCGTATTAACACTGGAATGATAGATGTGCAAAAGATGATGTGCAAATAGAGATACTGAGGTGCAAATTAGCAAAATAAATAACAATATGGGGATGAGGTAGTTGGGTGGGCTAATTTCAGAAAGGCTGTGTACAGGTGCAGTGATCGGTAAGCTGCTCTGACAACTGACGCTTAAAGTTAGTGAGGGAGATCAGAGTCTCCAGCTTCAGAGATTTTGCAGTTCGTTCCAGTCATTGGCAGCAGAGAACTGGAAGGAATGGCGGCCAAAGGAGGTGTTGGCTTTGGGGATTACCAGTGAGATATACCTGCTGGAGCACAGACTACGGGTAGGTGTTGCTATGGTGACCAGTGAGCTAAGATAAGACAGGGATTTGCCTAGCAGTGATTTATAGATGACCTGGAGCCAGTGGGTTTGGCGACGAATATGTAGTGAGGGCCAGCCAACAAGAACGTACAGGTCACAATGGTGGGTAGTATATGGGGCTTTGGTGACAAAACGGATGGCACTGTGATAGACTACATCCAATTTGCTGAGTAGAGTGTTGGAGGCTATTTTGTAAATGACATCGCCGAAGTCAAGGATCGGTAGGATAGTCAGTTTTACGAGGGCATGTTTGGCAGCATGAGTGAAGGAGGCTTTGTTGCAAAATAGGAAGCCGATTCTAGATCTAACTTTTGATTGGAGATGCTTAATGTGAGTCTGGAAGGAGAGTTTACAGTCTAACCAGACACCTAGGTATTTGTAGTTGTCCACATACTCTAGGTCAGACCCGCCGAGAGTAGTGATTCTAGTCGGGTGGGCGGGTGCAAGCAGCGTTCGGTTGAAGAGCATGCATTTATTTTTACTAGTGTTTAAGAGCAGTTGGAGGCTACGGAAGGAGCGTTATATGGCATTGAAGCTCGTTTGGAGGTTTGTTAACACAGTGTCCAATGAAGGGCCAGATGTATACAAAATGGTGTCGTCCGCATAGAGGTGGATACGAGCATCACCAGCAGCAAGAGCGACATCATTGATATACACAGAGAATAGAGTCGGCCCAAGAATTGAACCCTGTGGCACCCCCATAGAGACGGCCAGAGGTCCAGACAACAGGCCCTCCGATTTGACACATTGAACTCTATCTGAGAAGTAGTAGGTGAACCAGGCGAGGCAGTCATTAGAGAAAACAAGGCTATTTAGTCTGCCAATAAGAATGCAGTGGTTGACAGTGTCGAAAGCCTTGGCCAGGTCGATGAAGACGGCTGCCAATACTGTCTTTTATCGATCGCGTTTATAATATTGTTTAGGACCTTGAGCGTGGCTGAGGTGCACCCATGACCAGCTCGGAAACCGTATTGCATAGCGGAGAAGGTATGGTGGGATTCTGTAGCTCAGCTGGTAGAGCACGGCGCTTGTAACGCCAAGGTAGTGGGTTCGATCCCCGGGACCACCCATACACAAAAAAAATGTATGCACGCATGACTGTAAGTCGCTTTGGATAAAAGCATCTGCTAAATGGCATATTATTATTATTATTATTATTCGAAATGGTCGGTGATCTGTTTGTTAACTTGGCTTTCAAATACTTTCGAAAGGCAGGGCAGGATGGATATAGGTCTATAACAGTTTGGATCTAGAGTGTCACCCCCTTTGAAGAGGGGTATGACCGCGGCAGCTTTCCAATCTCTGGGGATCTCAGACTTTACGAAAGAGAGGTTGAACAGGCTAGTAATAGGGGTTGAACATCAGCCCTATAACTTGCCCATGCACCCCCTCCTCCTTTCTTCCCTTTCCCCTCCCTCCTCTCTCTAGTTTAGAGTGGTGAGAACTGGAATGGCTACCCCTTGCCTTTCACGGGCTCGTTCAGTGACAACTTTGCAAACACACGGCCCCAGTGGCTGAACAACAGAACCCTCCCCATCGCCCTCGCCCCCAGCCCACTGAACCCAGTGAGCCCACACAGCACCCCAGCCCCAGCCCAGTGAGCCCACCATAGCCCCAGCCTCAGCCCAGTGAGCCCACCCTAGCCCCAGCCCAAGCCCAGTGAGCCCATCCAGTCCTATATCCCCAGCCCAGTGAGCCCACACAGCTCCAGCCCCCTCACCCAGCCTGGGGGTGATCCATCAGTCGGTGAAGTGGCCTTGAACTGATGAGTAAATGATGCTGTCAACCTGCCGGTCTGTCATGACAGCAAGGCCAGGCAGATGGCCCAAACACAGATATTTTCTTCTCCACTCACACACACATGTTAAGTTTGCTGAAAATAAATGCAGTTGACAGTGAGAGGACGTTTGTTTTTTTGCTGAGTTTACATATGAAGTGGGTAAAACAGTATGTAAACATTATATTCTGAAAACACTTACCTATTTATTTCCTATTTATTAAATTCATACTTTTAATAAAAACTTTAGCAATACAACCCCGACTTTTCCCTCATTGCCCGTACTCACGTAAGTCGAGATTCAATTGGGTCCGTGCTATCCGAGATCGTTGGGATGTATATTTCTCAAATGTCCGGTAAATTAAAATGTTGCCGGTCAAATGTCCGGCGCCACCTTTTCCTAACGGAAACCCTGGTGTGTGTGTGTGTGTAAACTGGGAGAGAGAACCGTGTTGGGGGACTACAGGGCCAGGGGCCTGCTGCTGGACTGTCTGAAATATGCAGTGCCTTGTGAAATTTCCCAGAATCCCCTTCCTGCTCTGATCTTTTCGGGCCAGGCTGACGTTCAGTAGCTCCTCCCTTGGGGCCTCTTTGGTGTGTGTCTGTGGCGTCTGGTCAGGTTGCCTGGCTGAAAACACTCCATCCATCCTTCACTTGAAAGGCTGTCAGAAATGTGACGACTGAGGGCGCTTGACTGCTGCCACCTGAGAGGTCAAAGGTGAGATTGGCCTGGAGAAGGAGAAGGAAGGTGTGCCTCAGGAGGGTTTTGACTAGAAAGGATACAGCTTTTGTCAGATTTGACTTTTCGTAGCAGGTTAGGACAACTTACGCAGCAGGTTAGGAAAATGTATTTAGCAGGTTAGGAGAATTAGGTTAAGGTGGGGAAAAGGGTTAGGGTTAAATGCAAAATATGATAAAAGTCACCTTGTCTGAGAGAGATTTAGGTTTTTCATGTTTATCAAAACGTCACGCCAGAGTAAGCCTACACGAAACACAGCCCTTATTTTAAGTGTTTCTAAAATCCCCTATGGGAAAAGCAATTGGAACCATTTCCTTGTTTGACCACTAGGTTTTATGGGTATTATGACACCTCCACAGTGGGACTCTATTGTGAGGGTTCAGGATACACTACCTGTCAAAAGTTTGGACACACCTACTCATTTAAGCGTTTTTCTTTATTTTTACTATTTTTTACATTGTAGAATAATAGTGAAGACATCAAAATTATTAAATAACACATATGAATCATGTAGTAACCAAAAAGTGTTAACCTTTTTTTTTCAATTTTCGCCTAAAATGACATACCCAAATCTAACTGCTTGTAGCTTAGGACCTGAAGCAAGGATATGCATATTGATACCATTTGAAACACATATTGATACCATTTGAAACACTTTGAAGTTTGTGGAAATGTGAAATTAATGTAGGAGAATATAACACTTTAGATCTGGCAAAAGATAATACAAACAAAAAAACATGCGTTTTCAATTTTTTGTTTTTTCATCATCTTTGAAATGCAAGAGAAAGGCCACAATATAATATTGCAGTTTAGGCGCAATTTAGATTTTGGCCACTAGATGGCAGCAGTGTGTGTGCAAAGTTTCAGATTGATCCAGTGAATCAAATCAAATCAAATCAAATTGTATTGGTCACATGAGCCGAATACAACAGGTGCAGACATTACAGTGAAATGCTTACTTACAGCCCTTAACCAACAGTGCATTTATTTTAAACAAAACAAGTAAGAATAAAACAACAACAAAAAAGGTGTTGAGAAAAAAAGAGCAGAAGTAAAATAAAGTGACAGTAGGGAGGCATATATACAGGGGGTACCGTTGCAGAGTCAATGTGCGGGGGCACCGGCTAGTTGAGGTAGTTGAGGTAATATGTACATGTGGGTAGAGTTAAAGTGACTATGCATAAATACTTAACAGAGTAGCAGCAGCGTAAAAAGGATGGGGTGGGGGGGGCAGTGCAAATAGTCCGGGAGCCATGATTAGCTGTTCAGGAGCTTATGGCTTGGGGGTAGAAGCTGTTGAGAAGTCTTTTGGACCTAGACTTGGCACTCCGGTACCGCTTGGCCGTGGCGGTAGCAAGAGAGAACAGTCTATAACTAGGGTGGCTGGAGTCTTTGACAATTTTGAGGGCCTTCCTCTGACACCGCCTGGTATAGAGGTCCTGGATGGCAGGAAGCTTTGCCCCAGTGATGTACTGGGCCGTACGCACCTACCCTCTGTAGTGCCTTGCGGTCAGAGGCCAAGCAGTTGCCATACCAGGCGGTGATGCAACCAGTCAGAATGCTCTCGATGGTGCAGCTGTAGAATTTTTGAGGATCTGAGGACCCATGCCAAATCTTTTTAGTCTCCTGAGGGGGAATAGGCTTTGTCGTGCCCTCTTCACGACTGTCTTGGTGTGTTTGGACCATGATAGTTCGTTGGTGATGTGGACACCAAGGAACTTGAAGCTCTCAACCTGTTCCACTACAGCCCCGTCGATGAGAATGGGGGCGTGCTCAGTCCTTTTTTTTCCTGTAGTCCACAATCATCTCCTTTGTCTTGGTCACGTTGAGGGAGAGGTTGTTGTCCTGGCACCACACGGCCAGATCTCTGACCTCCCCCATAGGCTGTCTCATCGTTGTCGGTGATCAGGCCTACCACTGTTGTGTCGTCGGCAAACTTAATGATGGTGTTGGAGTCGTGCCTGGCCATGCAGTCATGGGTGAACAGAGAGTACAGGAGGGGGACTGAGCACGCACCCCTGAGGGGCCCCCGTGTTGAGGATCAGTGTGGCAGATGTGTTGTTACCTACCCTTACCACCTGGGGGCGGCCCGTCAGGAAGTCAGGATCCAGTTGCAGAGGGAGGTGTTTAGTCCCAGGATCCTTAGCTTAGTGATGAGCTTAGAGGGCACTATGGTGTTGGAATGCTGAGCTGTAGTCAATGAATAGCATTCTCACGTAGGTGTTCCTCTTGTCCAGGTGGGAAAGGGCAGTGTGGAGTGCGATAGAGATTGCATCATCTGTGGATCTGTTGGGGCGGTATGCAAATTGGAGTGGGTCTAGGGTTTCTGGGATTATGCGTTGATGTGAGCCATGACCAGTCTTTCAAAGCACTTCATGGCTACAGACGTCAGTGCTACGGGTCGGTAGTCATTTAGGCAGGTTATCTTAGAGTTCTTGGGCACGGGGACTATGGTGGTCTGCTTGAAACATGTTGGTATTACAGACTCAGTCAGGGACATGTTGAAAATGTCAGTGAAGACACTTGCCAGTTGGTCAGCACATGCTCGGAGTACACGTCCTGGTAATCCGTCTGGCCCTGCGGCCTTGTGAATGTTGACCTGCTTAAAAGTCTTACTCACATCGGCTACGGAGAGCGTGATCACATAGTCGTCCGGAGCAGCTGGTGCTCTCATGCATGCTTCAGTGTTGCTTGCCTCGAAGCGAGCATAGAAGTGGTTTAGCTCATCTGGTAGGCTTGTGTCACTGGGCAGCTCGCGGCTGTGCTTCCCTTTGTAGTCTGTAATAGTTTTCAAGCCCTTTTGAAGTGAAGCATTGCAATACTGGACTATTTTGTATCAAGTCTGCGCAAATGTGCCGAATTGGTCAATTGATACATTATCAAGTACATAACTATAGAGAACATATAAAAATGATATGGTAATACAAAATGTAAGTTTACACACTTCCAGGAATGTCATACATGATGGATCATTAGCTTATACACTAACTTTCACACATCTAGATGGGTGGGTGTGGAGCCAGAGACAGCAAGGGTTCAAACTGTAGAACCCAGTTCCTACATTTGAATATAAAAATTGATTTTATCAAACAAAACTATGCTACATTTTATCTCTGGGACCCTCAGGATGACAAATCAGAGCAAGATTACTGAATGTAAGTACATTATTTACCTTCAGAGGTGAATGTATCAAACCAGTTGCCGTGATACGTTTTTTGTTGTTGTGCACTCTCCTCAAACAATAGCATGGTATTTGTTCACTGTAATAGCTACTGCAAATTGGACAGTGCAGTTAGATTAACAAGAATTAAGCTTTCTGCCCATATAAGACATGTCTATGTCCTGGAAAGTTTGCTGTTACTTACAACAGTCATGCTAATCACATTAGCGCACATTAGCTCAACCGTCCCGTATACGGGACACCGATCCCGTAGAGGTTAAACAAATCAAAATATATTTTATATTTGAGATTCTTCAAATAGCCACCCTTTGCCTTGATGACAGCTTTGCACACTCTTGGCATTCTCTCAACCAGCTTCATGAGGTAGTCACCTGGAATGCATTTCAATTAACAGGCGTGCCTTCTTAAAAGTTAATCTTAATGCGTTTGAGCCAATCAGTTGTGTTGTGACAAGGTAGGGGGGTATACAGAAGATAGTAAAAATAAAGAAAAACCCATGAATGAGTAGGTGTGTCCAAACTTGACTGGTACTGTAGGCATTTACGTTTAAGTAATTTTCACCTAGTCGGCTCGGGGAATCAAACCAGCGACCCTAAAGGTACACTATGATCCTCTCCTTATGCTCATGTTGTGTCCTTGAATTCCTTCAGTCTTTCTATGACAACGACTTTGTTCACTGAATCTGAAAAACCTGTAGAACATCCACAGTTTTCTCATTCAGAGACCACACACCTACAGCATGAACAAACTGGCCCCTGACTCCTGGACTAGAATTTCCTGTTTCTCCCACGTTGAGATGAACGGCCAGAGAGGTGCCCTGGAAAGGTAGTGAAGACTGATGTGGCCCATCTGTCTGTGTGGACACCTCCAGCCCGTTTAAACAGCTGCAGACATATCTAAGTCATCTGGAGTCAGACACACAATGATACGGAGAGAGGAGCTAGATTTAACCTTCCCGTTGTCCTAGGGAAAATGACCACCACTGTGTTGAACCAAATTTATTTAATTTTTATATTTTTGGGATCATTTGTGAGAAGGAGGCAGTGAGACTTTAAAGAAAGTATTACTGCCTCCTTCTCACAAATGATCAAAAAAATATAAAAATTTAATAAAGTTGGTTCAACACAGTGGCGGGTCATTTTGACCCTAGGACAACGGGAGGGTTAAGTTAGTGTTTGATCCCTGTTTGTAGAATAGTAGACCTAATCAGCAGGCAGGACGTGAGAAATGGATAGAATATAAGGCGTAAAAAAAATGATTTCTTCCTCCATTTATTTGCAAGCAGTGATTGATCTTACACTCCCACCTTGAAGCTTTTCAAAAATGCACTTCTCACACTAGCTGTCAGTGTCTATCCCAAAAAAAAAGCAATATGCTGGAGGGGTTCATTTCCATATTATGCTCCTCTGTGTTAAATCTTTTACTTTCTCATCCCCTCAGGATTAAGGGGAGAAGAGCAGATGATTATGTATTCAGCTCTAATAATACCCCCCTATACCCTCCACCCCCCACACACCATCACCCCATCCTACACACACACACACACACACCATCACGCCATCCTCCAGCAACGGCAGATAGAGGGAGGAAGGAGGGATTGTAAGGGAGGCAGAGGGGAAGAAGGGTGGAGCGAGGAAAAATTGAAAACAGGGCAGTTAGGTGTGCACCCCCACCTCCATCCCATCCTCCAGCAACGAGGGAGGGAGGGAGGGAGGGAGGGAGGGAGGGAGGGAGGGAGGGAGGGAGGGAGGGAGGGAGGGAGGGAGGGAAGGAGGGAAAAGTGGGGGTGGATTAGCAGTTTCATTCTGGATAGATACAGTAAGGCACCATTCACATCTACACACACACACACACACACACACACACACACACACTGCTACTGTACACAGACAGTGTTTGTGTTTGTTTTGTTTGATGTGTTTATTACCTGTCTTATTACTATACCACACCCAGGAGGCTCATTCTGTAGTGACAGTGTGTCTGCTTAGGATTGAGACAGACAAAGAGGAGGGAACAGGCTAATAGAAATGCCCTCCTACTGGTGTACTGTAAATAATACTTTTATTCAGATGCTACACAGAAGGATTTCATACAGTATTCTATTGTTTGCTTGACTGCCTGCTGTGAGAGTTTTAAACAAAGCCCTTGTCAGGTTCTGCCGGCTTTGTTTTCCTCAGAAAATGCCACCACATGCACAATACAGTCATCTTCTAAATCAATAATCATCTCTGAGAGCTTACTGTTTGCTTTCTCTGCACTACCCAATAATATCCGAATCCATCTTGCTGCAAACCAGAGACTCACGTCTTTCCAATGTTTCCTTTCCCTCTTCCTCCTCTTCATCCTTTCCTCCCTCCTCCTTTATCCTTCCTTTTCCCTCCTCCTCGTCCTCCTCTTCCTCCCTCTCTCCTCTTCTTCCTCCAGCACGCTGACCATCTATGGCATCAGTCAGGAGGACGAAGCCATCTACCAGTGCATCGCTGAGAACAGTGCCGGCTCCACCCAGGCCAGTGCCCGTCTCACCGTGCTGTGGGCAGACGGCCTGCCAGGGATGCCCAGTCTGGTGCGGGCCGAGGCCCTCTCACCCACCGCCATCCAGGTGTCCTGGAAGGAGCCTGCCCAGAACACTCAGGAGATCATCGGCTACGTGCTCCACATCCGCAGGACCACAGGTTAGTGGCTAACACCATCTCTAACACACCAATAGAACACACAATACTGCTCTGGCTCAGATGAACTGGTTCACTATGGGGAGACCGGATGTTATCCAGTCATTGTAGTACATACTGTACCATCTAGCTATCGCCTGAAAGAAAGGTATTTTGCTTATATGCAAATCAAATCAAATGTTATTGGTCACATACACATATTTAGCAGATGTTATTGCGGGTGTAGCGAAATGCTTGTGTTCCTAGCTCCAACAGTGCAGTAGTATCTAACAATTCACAACATTACACACAAATCTAAAAGTAAAAGAATGGAATTAAGAAATATATAAATATTAGGACGAGCGATGTCTGAGTGGCATTGACTAAAATACAGTAGAATACAGTATATACATATGAAACGAGTAAAACAGTATGTAAACATTATTAAAGTGACTAGTGTTCCATTTAAAGTGACCAGTGATTCCATGTCCATGCATTAGCTCTCTATGTGACGTATGTTATTTTACTGAGGTTAATGGGATGGCTGCCCTCAGTGTGGGGTTAGGAGATGATACAGAACAGTAGTGAGTGTGGTATGTACAGTAGGTAGAGTGTTCTGTGTGTTATGGAGGGGAGGCTTGGGAGGCTGGCTCCCCCAGGGCTGACTACAGCTTATCTTCTAGCATCACCCCTCTAGCTCCTCTTCCCCTGGGCCCTCACTGAGCTGGGAGCAGGAAGAGGAGGGGAGAGAGGAGGGCAGAGGAAGAGGAGGTGAGAGAGGAGGGGAGAGGAAGAGGAGGTGAGAGAGTAGGGGAGAGGATGAGAGAGTAGGGGAGAGGATGAGAGAGTAGGGGAGAGGAAGAGAGAGTAGGGGAGAGGATGAGAGAGCAGGAGAAAGCAGAAGGGAAGGAGGAAGCTAAAAAGTGAAGGAGAGAACAGGGGAGAGGATGAAAGAGCAAGAGAGAACAGAGTAAGAGGTAGAGAATGAGAAAACAGGCGACAGCAGGAGAGAGGAGGAAGGAGAGAGCAGGGAGAACGTACTCCATCCACACCAGGATGGATGGTCGCTCTGCCATCCCCTTCCTTCCTATAGAGGAGCCATAAAAGTGGCTTTTAATTGATAATTGAATGAGACAACATTTTTATGTTGGCATGTTAATGTTTATTTGCTGGGGTTGTGAGGTCTGGTGGTGTGGCAATCTCCAGTGTGTGTGTGTGTGCACATATGTGTGTTTGCGTGTGGTTGCGTGTGTGTGTGCGCACGTACAGTATGTGTGTGTGGTTGTGTGCGTGCGTGCATGTGTGTTTCTGTATGAGTGTGTGTGCAGCAGTAACAGAATACGTCACCCAGGCACAGCTGCTGCTCTCTCCTCTGTAGTGCTATCAGATGTATAATTAAAGGCCCCAGGGGCTAGCCCATAGGAACTGCTTTAATTACCTACCAAAGACAGGCTGCCCCAATGGGCTGAGGGCTAGAGGTAGATAGTGGTTATGGGTGAGTAACTTTGACTTAAGGGCCATAACGCACTGTACCCCCCTCCCCCTACACCCCCCTCTTTCTTCAAATTTAACAAGCACTCACCTAGAGCCACCCCCTCGATTCACTCAGCTCTGTTGTTCACAGTCCCTATTACCAAATGCAGTAATCCTGACAGTACACTATAAAAAAAATCGAATTGTATCAACTAATTATTATTAAGTAACTAGTTCCACAGCCATTTTTTTGTTTACAAAAATTTTAGGCACAAGTATTACCCCAAAAATAAAGGCAAACTTACTGAGGAAAAAATGTAGGCAGAAATTCAGTCAACTTAAAATGATGTGTTTGCTCAAATTGTCTCATATGTTAATTCAACTAAAAATTATTATTTGGGCATCTTAACTAAAAAAGGCTGTGGAACTAGTTACACACAGTGCTTTTAACATATAATATTTTCAACTTACATATTTGATATAGTGCATGTGAATTTATACAGGAATTCATATTCAACATGTCCTCCCTGGGATTTGAACTCACAACCTTTTTGTTCACAGCAGTCCAATGACTGATTTCACCTCTATTGCGACACTTTGTACTTCAAAGTAAATATCAGCTCTGTTAAAAGTACACTCTAGAAAAACTATTTTATTTATTATAGTGATTAAGTAGTAATATTAAAACAGAGTAATATGCCAACTATACAGAAAAACCAAACATTTGTGAAGTAAGTAAATCAAATCAATGATGAGAGAATAGTCAGATTAACTGCTGCATGACGCAGACATGGTGGCGTAGCAGGAAGATTGGAATACCATGAACCAAGAGGTTCTGAGTTCAAATCCCACGTGAGGACATGTTGAATACTGATAAATGCACAATGTAAACATGTATGTCAAATATGTAAGTTGAAAAGAACTGTGTAAACAGTTGCACAGCCTTTTTTAGTTAAGATGCCCAAATAATAATGTGTAGCTGAATGAACATATGAGACAAGTTGAGCAAACACGTCATTTTAAATGTACTTAATTTTTGCTTAAGTTTTGTAAAGTTGGAGCAAAGTTTGGGCCAACAAATGTTTTTGTTGTTCAGGTAACACTTGGTCCAAAAGTTGAGTAAACGGCTGTGGAAAAAAGTCTGTGTCTGTAAAATGTATATAGTATGTATAAACTGGAAGGAAGGGGGGAATATATATATTTAAAAAACAATGTTTTAAAAATTTGTATATATTATATATTTGCAGCAAACCAGAGAAATGATGCAGATAATTACATTGATAGAAGCCACAATCTATCTGCACTATAAAAGCTGATCGACCCCCTAAAAAATGTTGTGGAACCAATTACTTAGTAATAATTAGTTGAAACAACTACATTATTTTACAGTGTACAAATAACAGTTAAATTAAACAACCTCTCTCTCGCTCTTTTTTTCTCTCTCTTTCTCCCTCCCCCGTCCATCGCTCTCTCCATCCCTCTCTCAGACCTTGTGGAGATGGAGTACCAGGAGGCCGTCAGTAAGGTGACTCTACAGCAGGTAGTGGGGGATCTGGAGCCCTCCACCAGCTATACCTTCTATGTGAAGGCCTACACGTCCCGTGGAGCCAGCAAGCCCTCCGAGAGCGCCACCGAGAGCACACTGGGCGAAGGTGTGCCTTGGGAACGCACACACTTGAACACATACACACACACACTTGCACAAACACAAACAGAGCACCCACACACACACACACACACACACACACATAAGCATATGCACACAGCACACACACAGACTTACACACACAGACATAAACGCTCACTGCTAAGAAGTTAATTGGTGGTAATTACATGGACCAAAAAAGGTTTTTATGAGTTGTTTATTGTAAAGGTTCTGTAAAACACCTACAGGAGTCAGTAGTACAGTAGACACATACCTGACTGAGATATGCTGAGAAAGTACTAAAAACCTGTTTTATAGACTAAAACATGGTTGACTTAACAAGCCTGACTGCGGGTGTATAATTGTATATATCATGTCGTTTAATTTTGTTATGTGGATGTTTAGGGGTTTCTAACAGCATTGTGTGTGTGTGTCTGTGTGTGTGTGTCTGTGTGTGTGTGTGTGTGTTTCAGTGCCAGCACCACCGTCACTATTCATTAAATTGGTGAACAGCAGTGTGGTGCAGGCGGTGTGGGAGCCATCCTCTAAGATGGGCCAACATGAGGGCTTCAGGCTGTACTATAGGAGAGTCCACACCCCCCTCTTCACTGGACCACTCACCTTCACCCGCAACGTCACCCAGTACAACATCACTCAGCTTGGTGAGATGGGGGACATAGGCTGGGGGCTGGCGGCTGGGGGTAGGATTATCCATGGAGATGTGTTGAAGGGATTGTTACACAGTCAATGTATTTGAAGTGATGCCTTGAATGATAGTACATTAGAAGCCAACTCTATTCATATAGCTATATGTCCAACGTACTCTCTCTCTCTGATCCTCCTCTCCTCAGATCCAACCCTGGTGTATGAGATTAAGGTTCTGGCCTTCAACCAACACGGAGACGGCAACGCCACCATGCGCTTCGTCTCACTGAAGGAGGCTGTGGAGAAATCAGGTGACTGCCTGCTGCCACACACACACAAACACTCACGCAAACCATGGCTCACACGTCCTGTAATGTTTCCAGAGCAGCGTTGAAGAGGCCTCATGCAGGTTGTTGTGTGTTTACAGCTCTCTTTTGGCGGGATCACTCCATGCTGCCACAGCATTGGTAGTCTGGCTGGAGGCACTAGATTAGATTGTGGTGTACTGTATGACAGCTTTGTTTCTCTGTGTGTATGTAAATGCTTACTGGGCTGTGTGTGTGTGTCTCTACAGTGCTGAACACCCCCTGTGACTGTGTGAAGGATGAACAGAGCAAGACCTCTACAACCGGCATCGTCATCGGCATCCATATAGGAGTCACCTGCATCGTCTTCTGCATGCTATTCCTCATGTTCAGCTACAGGGGGAGGTGAGTGTGGGTGCAACAACAAGGGGGCTATGTGTGTCTGTGTGGGCTTGATCCTAGCCTGGGGCCTGACGGTGGGCTTTTGTGTTCCTCCAGGTTGATGACGTGTAAGACAGTGCAGGCCACCCCCCAGGCCAGGCGTAACATTGCCCTGGAGTCGTCCTCCTCCTCCCAGGGGGCCCTGGCCCTAAACGGGGTGAGCAGGTCAGGCATGGAAGGGAACGGCAGGGTTGCTGGGAAGAGCAGGGGAGACAGCAACGAGCTGGAGAGACTCTTCTCAGGACCGTCCCACTGTGGAGACCTAGCTGACAGTTCACGCATGGTGAGTAGATGGCCTGACACTGGGTAACAGCTCAAAAGCACCAAGTACTCAACTGAAATCAAGTCATAGGAGTTCAATTTATCCATGTCCATAATGATGCAATGGACTAGATTTACATTTGATTGGCCATTTTCTAAATGACCATATTAAAGCTGGAATCCTTAAATGGTGAAACTGCCACGCCCGTTAAGGATATTACAACAACAAAGAATTTACTGCAAACAACTAACACTGTTTTTTCCCTCTGCACACGCGATAGAACAGCACAATTTGTACTGCAATTATTTTCACCAGGACGCTCCTCACCTCGTCAACAAAACAATAACAACGGCAGTTGTGCGGATGGTGGCGCTGTTTCCCCTACTACGCGTTCCATCTTTAACTACATTACTGTGTGTGTGTGTGTTTCCAGTTGGATAGCTCCCTGGTGTCCTGTGCACTGAACGAGACCCAGTTGTCCACTCTGCCGCTGGATGACTTCAGCCTGGTCGTGGAGGGGGACAGAGAGACGCAGTTCCAGAGGCCTCCAGCAGAGGGCCGGGGGACAAGTGACAGAGCCGTGGCCGGAGTCACCCAGCAGGACCAGGCCTGATAGAAGCATGAAGGTCAAGTCTGTGACATGGTCACAGTGTCACCTCAGACTCTTCTCACTCTCAGGTCGACCTAAGTATTTCCTTTCATATTAGTTTTCCTTTGTGTAAAGAATTGTATTATTGATAAGTTAAATAAGTAGCCTCTGGAAAAGTTATAGGGGTCTTGGACTCGTTCTTGGAGGTGTCCCCGGCCTAGGTTTTTGGTGCGCTTTTGTGATGGACAGCTATGTTTTAGCTTTGGCAGATGAATGAAGTGTTTTTCGTACTTCCTTAATTTTCTGGTTGCCGGCAGCACACAGAATAGATGCCCAGAATATCTTTGTTATACACTCATCATTTTATCTCAGAGTTTAATATGTTTTTATTTCTCTACTATCTCACAAAATGGTTATAAGTTATTGGTGTTATTTCTACTTTTTCTTTCAACGTCAGACTGCTGCCTACTCTTAGCCTACCAATGATTCCACAAACGTATCCAACGAAGACTAAGGCCTTCTTCCAGTGATTTCATATATTCTCTGTCTCAGGACTTTTATTTTCAGTGATATCAATGTTTTTTTATTAGTTCTCGGCCTTCATACAGGCTCTAAACTTGGCTATGTGAACCTTAGGATTCAACAAAAACCTACCTCAGCCGGAATGAATGTGTTGTGGGAAACCTTTTGGATGCGTCTCTTCCCCTTGTGTTCAGTTACTTTTACATGTAGAGCGATCGGTTCAAAAAACACGAGGACAGGTGAACACTACCTCAGATGTCAAGAACCGCCGCTCTCCTGCTTGTCGAAGCGAAAAAAAGAAAAAAAAAATCTAACGGAAAGCACTTCAAAGCGCTGAAGTCAATGTTCTACCTCAAGATAACAATGTTGTAGTTGTTGTTGTTCTTCTTTCTTTCATAATGAAACATGTACTTCTGTTGTGAGAGCTCCTGGCTTCCCTCCGTCGATGAATTGCTGTTTGTGGATATGTCAGTACCTCATGCAAGTTGACAGATGATATTGTTGTATGAATTCTACTTGTAAAGACGTTTGCTATAGTTTTCCATAGTGTTTGTGTAAGATATTTAGTCTTTGTTTTATTTGAATATTAGTTGCTTCAGTTGATTGAAAAGACTGTTAGAGATGCACTGCACTGCTACTAATAATTTCAGGACATTTTTACTGCTATGTGAGAACTGCTACATATATTCCATTGGGCAGGTGAGGTTTTAGTTACATTTACGCTCAATTGAGACATACATCATATGTGTATTTATGAATGATTTTGTGATGGAATTGTATGTGTGCGTGCATGCGTGCTTGCATGTGTGCGTACTTGTGTGTGTGTGTGCGCGTGACAGCGAGTGAGAGAGTGTACATATGGTATATGTGATGTATTAAGAAAATGTAACACAAATGTATCAAAATGTCATTGTAGGCATTGACAACCACAAATGTTAATGTATCTGATATGATACCAGATAATTGTCTCTTCAATTGGCAATAGTGTCACTCTAATTGGATATTTGGGCTCTGCCTGTCACTCACTCCAAGCTGTGGCACAGTGCACTCCTTTGTTATTTTTCATCAGGGCTCAAATCAAATCAATTCCCTTCTGTCGTAAATGAATAGCCCATAATTATCGAGCCTGTCCATCCCAGATCCCTCACTCCCTCCCTCCTCCACACTGACAAATGAAAGTGCTTCAGGAAAACGTTTATTACACTGCTGCATGCAAATCCAGAGGGAGATGGTTTAACAGGTGGACCACAGGTATTAACTCACAGGTCTGAGTTCAGTGTGCTCATGCTGTCATCTTACTGAGCAAACACACAGTCAAAGGGATGTTATTAGACTGGGATCTGATCCAGGGTCAGATCTGTGAGTACCACCACCAGTGCTCCCCCTGTTCCTCCAGAACCATGCTCTCTGGAGCTGGAGCTTCCCTGAGGCAGAGCCAACCTGAGCCAGCCCAGTACTCTTACGGTAGCCCGGGTTAGGGCCGCTGTCGGACGGACCCACTGTCTTCTTGCTGGATCTCTCTACTGTAGAGATAGATCCCGTTTTAACTCTATGCTCTCTTCTGTGTCTCAGTCACATAATGGCCTAAAGCAGAATTACTCTGGTAACCTACCTCAACCCCAGCACGACAGTCCTGCTCTCACGTTGCTCCCTCTAACACTCTGAAGGTAGACTTCTATATATGCGTAATATACACCACACACACACACACACACTCCGGGAAGGGATGTATGTCTTCAGGGCCTTGTGGTAGTGCAGTTGTGTGACAGAAAAACAGTTGTTTTCGTCTTTATGCTTGGCTTTTGTGGATATGAATGTATCACAATTGTTTTTATTACATTTTTGTTGTATCAGAAGCTTTTACGTTTTTGTTTTTCAACTCAGCCTTGAATGTCTTCGAACATGTGTCTGTTATGGACTAATAAACAAGGACATCAAGCACTCACTGCAAACTGTAGTATGGCTACTCAGTACAAACTATAGTATGGCTACTCACTGTAAACTGTGGTATGGCTACTCACTACAAACTGTGGTATGGCTACTCACTGCAAACTGTAGTATGGCTACTCACTGCAAACTGTAATATGGCTACTCACTGTAAACTGTGGTATGGCTTCTCACTGCAAACTGTAGTATGGCTACTCAGTACAAACTATAGTATGGCTACTCACTGCAAACTGTAGTATGGCTACTCACTGCAAACTGTAGTATGGCTACTCACTACAAACTGTAGTATGGCTACTCACTGCAAACTGTAGTATGGCTACTCACTGCAAACTGTAGTATGGCTACTCACTACAAACTGTGGTATGGCTACTCACTGCAAACTATAGTATGGCTACTCACTGCAAACTGTAGTATGGCTACTCACTGCAAACTGTAATATGGCTACTCACTGCAAACTGTAGTATGGCTACTCACTACAAACTGTGGTATGGCTACTCACTGCAAACTATAGTATGGCTACTCACTGCAAACTGTAGTACGGCTACTCACTGCAAACTGTAGTATGGCTACTCACTGCAAACTGTAGTACGGCTACTCACTGCAAACTGTAGTATGGCTACTCACTACAAACTGTAGTATGGCTACTCACTACAAACTGTAGTACGGCTACTCACTACAAACTGTAGTATGGCTACTCACTGCAAACTGTAGTACGGCTACTCACTGCAAACTGTAGTATGGCTACTCACTGCAAACTGTAGTATGGCTACTCACTGCAAACTGTAGTACGGCTACTCACTGCAAACTGTAGTATGGCTACTCACTGCAAACTGTAGTACGGCTACTCACTGCAAACTGTAGTATGGCTACTCACTGCAAACTGTAGTACGGCTACTCACTACAAACTGTAGTATGGCTACTCACTGCAAACTGTAGTACGGCTACTCACTGCAAACTGTAGTATGGCTACTCACTGCAAACTGTAGTATGGCTACTCACTGCAAACTGTAGTATGGCTACTCACTGCAAACTGTAATATGGCTACTCACTGTAAACTGTGGTATGGCTACTCACTGCAAACTGTAGTATGGCTACTCACTGCAAACTGTAGTATGGCTACTCACTACAAACTGTAGTATGGCTACTCACTACAAACTGTAGTACGGCTACTCACTACAAACTGTAGTTTGGCTACTCACTGCAAACTGTAGTACGGCTACTCACTACAAACTGTAGTATGGCTACTCACTGCAAACTGTAGTACGGCACTCACGCAAACTGTAGTATGGCTACTCACTGCAAACTGTAGTATGGCTACTCACTGCAAACTGTAATATGGCTACTCACTGCAAACTGTAGTACGGCTACTAACTGCAAACTGTAGTATGGCTACTCACTGCAAACTGTAGTACGGCTACTCACTACAAACTGTAGTATGGCTACTCACTGCAAACTGTAGTATGGCTACTCACTGCAAACTGTAGTATGGCTATCACGAAACTGTAGTATGGCTACTCACTGCAAACTGTAGTACGGCTACTCACTGCAAACTGTAGTATGGCTACTCACTGCAAACTGTAGTATGGCTACTCACTGCAAACTGTAGTATGGCTACTCACTACAAACTGTAGTACGGCTACTACTCTTTTACTCCCAAGAACCCTCCTCACAGATGAAGTGCATGATAATATACAGCAATAGGTGTTTGTAAATATATATTATGAACAGTCACCAGTTCCCTCCCCTGCTTTATTGCAAGGGATTTCTGCAATTACTCACTCAAATTTAGTCAATAAATGGAGTAACTCCATTAGATATTAAATACTGTACCCTTGATATAAAACAGCTCCTATAAAGGCACACATATATTTCTACCTTCCTTGACTGCAGTAATCAATTGAATTGTATTAATTTGTTGGTCCAATATATTTGAGTTAGGTTGTTTAGAGCAGCCAGTGCTCTCATGACTTTGTAGTTGGCTGATTAGAGGAAGTGAAGTGTGTGCAGTGCTTGGTCCATTCTAGATTTTATATGGTAACTACAGTAGCCTGAAACGGACTGGTTAAATAAATGGGATATCTGTGGTTAAGCCATGCAGTAAAACTGTGTTTTTATTAGACTATCTATTGTACAGTTATAATGCACATTACATTCCAGAGAGATGAGTAAGTGTGTGTTCCCCAGCAGAGATTGATGGCTGTTTTTATTGCATGATGCAGTAGAAGTCATTGTTATTAATGCTTGCATTATTGCTGAAAAAGTGGAACCAGAACTCATCTGTATAATTCTGTACTTTATGTTGGTTTGTTTTTTCACCATGCATTTCTTTTATTGTCGCACTGTATTCATTTATTGTATTTTTATTGTACATTATGGTATATTTACATTACGTAAAGTCTTAGTAAACAATAATGATAGTTGTCAAACTAGCAGAAAGAAATGCCTCAGTGTTACACATGTGTATTTATGAACTGTCAATGTGATATTCTCTTTAGTGCTTCTTTAAAAACGTAATAGATGTTTGTGAGGAGGGGTCTCTCCAGAGAAACCAGAGGTACTTTTTTTTTGTAATTTACGGTTAATTTCCTATGCTGGAAATTGCCCACATCTCATCCCTGATTTGACAGGTTTTAGTGCCATACAGTACACAACTTATTTACCCTTCACCCAGAATGCCGAGCTGTAAATTGGGGCATCATGTTTACATGATTGATATGATCATGATTCTCCCAGTGCTTTACACTCCTATAGATCAATGTTAAGAGCTGCCCTCTGTGATCAACTGCTGAAGCTGCTCTAGTCTATTCTGACTTATTACCACTCCATTGGCTGGTGAGATGAGATTCTCCCGCTATCTATTCTCAGCCCTGCTTCTTCCTCTTGTGAGATTCCCGTCCGTTGAGTTTGTTTCTCTGGACAAAGAGAGAGTGGGCTGACTGTGCTCAGGGAACGTCTTTCTAATCCTTATGTTGTATTGGTCACAGCGGAACATGGACTGGGCGCTCCACTATTAGAGTCCATGTTATTTAGTACAATCTTCCTCTCACAGTGCTCTGACTATGCCCTATTCAACCAGTTTAGGGGGAGGGACTGCCTTTTTTGTTTATCAACTAGGCAAATAATCAAGGAGATAATCTGTCCACTTTCACACATACTGAGCAGATAATGGTAATCCTCCATGCATGAAGATGTGTAGCCTCAGTGAGCCACATATATAGGGATTAACGAATGAAGTTCACAACCGCTCTTCTTAGTACTGTTTTGCCTTCTTTTGTCTCTCTTCCTTGCCCCTCTCTGTAATGCCACCCCTCCCTGCACACACACACACACAGACCAGCGACACACACACAACCTTGTAAAGAAAGGAGTGTTTGTCAGAATTACCCCAGTGCCCCAGCTCTCCTCAGAGAGAAGCAGGGGAGAGACATTAGCTGGCTTATCTATGGCAACACAGGCCTATTTAGAACTGGAGAGTAAAAACATCAAACTGGGAATCTGTAAAACAAACATTTTTTAAATAATGTTACCATTTCAGCTTTTTAAGCCTCTTCATGAAATGGATTAAATGTTCAACCGTTTTCTCTGTTCTCTACCCCAGCCATGGAAGGCAAGGGAAAACTCTGTTAGCCATGTTATGTTCCTGTTTTGTAGTTCCTCTTTTTTGCAGATCCTATACATGCTAATTAGGACTCCTAACAAGTTAGGAATTATCTTAACTGGCAGTTGCTGACCAGTGGCCACAAAGGAAATAGTCAAGTATCTACCAAGACTAATATAGACACTTGCACAATCTTGCAGAAGTGATTGTTTCAATTTTAGATCATGTTACTGTAGGAGTAGGTACTCACAGTATACCTTACTGGCCAGATATCTTAAAACAAAGAAGGAACCCCCCCCACACACACACACACACACACACACACACACTGGTTTGGGCACGAGTTAGCATCTTTGTAACATTTGTTACAACACATCCATGAAATATGGTGTCGTGTTGTAGTTACATGAGATAGAACTCCAAATATGTCCATGTATTCCACATTTTTGTTCATATTGTAGAAACAGGAGAAAGCTAGCTACATATTGTAGGAGGTTAGCAAAAACGATTACAGTAATATCAAATTGTTGACATGTTTGAAGCTACAATGGGTGTAACCAACAAACAAGCACTGTTGAGGGATTGGCCTTTTTGTCATTTTGTAACACTACACAGTTCAGATTTATTGATCTGTTAATATGTGTTGTATTGATCACTGTGGCATCAAATGACTATACTTTTGATTGTAAATTGATTACATTTCTGATGCTATTATCTCTCAGATATTCTCCCGAGAACTCAATGACTGTACATGTCAGATAATGCTGATTTGAAGATTTTCAACTAATTTGTATTCTTGTCATTTAATGGTGAATTAATGGAATTGTAACTTAAAGCATGTTTGAGATGAATAGTATATTTTTACCTCTGTTGAGAAACACGAAATCCAATATATTTAAGCATAGCTACAGAGAAAAAATATTTTTTCAAACTGTATCTTTCTCAGCTATTCGCAAATGTGCTGTTTTAGCAGATATTGCTAAAGTGTTAGTTTATCATTATTGGATTTGTGATGGTAACACTGTGACATTTAGCCATTGGAATAGGGCAAATATTGTCATCTCAACATGGTGCTATTGATGTGTCTCTTCCACACCATTGTTCTACATATTTGATAGTGTGTATTTGCTAACTGTTTCTACTCAGAAAGACATTGTTATGTATTATCTTGACTGGTTGTTGATCATCTTCATATCGTCATGACGCTCTTACCTGTTATATAACTCAATTTGTCTTGTTTGATCCCTTTCCACCACTAAGAGATGTAATTGATTCACAGCCAAACCGTTAAATCAAGTTAATGTTCATTAAACAGTGGAGACAATAAAGCATGAACCTTTCCGTACAAACGTTTATTAACATGTTTTCATGTTTAAGCTGTGCTTAGAGAAGCATGCGTTTATGGAAATACACACAAAGTAGTGCTGTAATCTACAGTACAGACCTGCGTTATTACTGCATCAGCGGGGATATGAGAGCTGCTTGTATCTCCAGGTCAACTTGGGCCAACTTATTGTAGCTACAGATGAGCTTACACAGGTGGTATTACTGTCATATTTGATCTCCTCTTACCCAGTGTGGTTGGCAATACTGACTGTATCCCTCCTCACTTCCTCACAAACCTGTGGCATTCTCTCCAGAGTCTCTGCCACTTACTGTAGAAGCCACCTGGCACATCGCAAGGGAAAAGGCTTTCTCATACAGCTACTATACGTAGGATTGTCATAGTCATTGTTGGTAATATTACTACCATGCCATTGGGTTATGGTATCGCTGCAAGGGTGCTAACCTAAACCAAATGCCAAATACAGTGCCCAGCCAGTTTCTATAGCCTCACTGTACTTCTAATGGGGGGAAAGGAGCCTCAGTTTGTATTGCTTGTGTTGGGTTTGATATAGGAACAGAGATAGGGTGATGAGAATAGCCAGGCTATGGAACGAAGAGAGCACAAACCTGTACGGTATAGTATAATCAGCTGCATATTGTCTGTGAGGAGCTGTTCAATCACATCTGCCTGTCTGTATGTCTGTCTGTCTGTCTATATGTCTGTCTGTCTATCTGTCTGCTGAGGTCAGTGCCTCTGCCTGCTCAAGTGTCCCACAATCAAATTCAGGTCAATATGAAATGACTTGAAGAGTTTTTTGATCATTTTATTTGTCAGGGATCACTTTTATGTGTCCACAAATGTGTGTTCTCTATGATACAGTATCTGTAGTTGGTCGTGATGGTTGGTCGTGATTCACATGTGTATACATATGCATAATACTGTATGTATGTGTATATGTGTATAAAGACGGACTAGATCTTTTTTAGTGGTTTGTATTGTTTTAGGATTCATTGTGCCACACTTATAAAAGGCAAAAGACGACAACAATGATGTTAATAAACTAGCTCTAGTAATTAAAATGACAGGTGTGAAGTGTTTTTACTCTGCGTGTGGATGTGTGTGTGCACGGGCGGGTGGTTGTTTCAGCAACACAATTATTTTCACATTTGTCTCACATAATGTAATTAAGAAATGATCGCCTTAATCAAAAGCACATCCACATTCATGACACATCAGGTTAAATCAGGCATAGCAGAAAAGGGAAACATAAAGTTAACCCTACAATAGCCTTACATCGAAGCTGCATCGTACAGTGCCTCACATTCTACCATGATGAACTCCATTCATGGCGTTGGTTTATAATACACTCATGAAGGGTAGCTGTAAACTCATTACTGTATGCAGACTGTGTCCTTGATACTGCACAACATGCTATGTGCAGTGTTCATCACATTAAGGCTGCAGGGGAAGTCTGGGACTATTGAACAGGATACACCTGGTTGTTCTGTCGATGGGAAATGCTGACGGATTTCTAATCACTGCCAATCCATGCAAGATAATCAGGCTTTAAGAAAGAGTAGAAATCTAAATCCAACTCTTTCTGCATCTCGCTTATTTGGGCTGTGAACTATATTCTGAAGTCTGGCCAGCCAATACTAGTTTCATCATCCAGTTCACTTGCTTAAATGTAAATCCTGGAGAGAAAAACCTCCACCAAAACCTCCCTATCTAATTCAACACCTTCTTTACACTCCACTCCTTAATCCTAATTGTACATTCTAAATCGGAACATATTGTTCCTGTAATCCTAAACCTTTAGAATCCTTTGCTTTTCAGTACCAAGGGGATATCCATATTTTATCTGGTTAAGCCATGGATGACCAGCAAAAGGTTTGTGTAGTTTTTCACTGATAGAACATTGGGCACTAAAAATGTACGTCTTGCCCATCCATATGTCTGGACCATCAACTCCAGAACCTTTGTACAGTATCTTCACGTGGTAGTAACTGTGTGTACTAGGGCTGGGAATAGCCAGGGACCTCACGATACGATATTATCACAATACTTGGGTGCCAATACGATATGTATTGTGATTCTCATGATTCTATATGTATTGCGATTCATTACTGTGATTTTATTGCGATTTGATGTTCCAAACATATTGCTCACCATGTCTGCTGCAGAGGGAAAAGAGAGAGCATGAGAAAATGAGTTTTGATCAGTCATGGAAAATAAAATAAAAGTGCTGAAAAACAATTGGCTCCCTATTTAAAAAGAAGATGGAGAACAAGCTATGGAGGTTTTGGTGCCGGTACAGCGATATTGTCAAAACGGTATGATACAATATATCGTCAAAATAAGATCCAGATATGTAACTATATCGATTTTTTCCCCATCACTAGTGTGTACACTATATTAGCCTAAAGGGGTCTGCTATTTGTGTGTGTTCGCGTGTATGTTCCCTAAGCCCCACAGTGCAGTCTCACGCTGCCACGCTGTCCCAGTAATGAGATTAACAGTCCTGTTTGTCAATATGGGCTGGCTCAGTGGGCTCCCCTGGGTATAGTACATTATGAAATGCATTTAAATGCCCCTGCAATCTGAGGCACTCTGCCTCTCTCCCTGATGCATGAGCTCAATAACGGCACTATGAATAACATTGATCTTAGTGCATTTGATTGTAACCTTGAAACTACAGTATTGTTTCAGCTAGAGATATGAGGTATTTCCTCACAGAGATGAACCATGCAGCACACACACATACACACACACACCCTCCTGCTTTCTCCCTGCAGTGCTGCCTTGTGGACATGTTAGTGGTGTGGGACAACCCTCTGATCTGTATCATTACTGTGTGTGTTGGGACATCTGACTGTCGCTAAGAGTCAGAGGAGGTTGGTAGCATCTTAATTGGGGGAGGATGGGCTCGTGGTAATGGCTGGAGCGGAATTAGTGGAATGAGTTTCAAATACATCAAACTCATGTTTTCCAGGTGTTTGATGCCATCTCCATTCGGCCTCCGTTCCGGCCATATTATGAGCGTCCTCCCCTCAGCAGCCTCCGTGGTGACAGTGTATATGTGTGTGTCTGTGTTGTGTGTACGTGTGTACCGTGTGTGGTGTGTATGTGTGTGCGTGTGTATCGTGGTGTGTATCTGTAAATGTGTGTGCTTGCGTACATGTGACTGAGTGTGTGGTGTGTATGTGTGTGTATCTATGTGTGTATCTGTAAGTGTGTGTGAGAGAGTGTGTTAGAGAGGCCTGCGGCGCTGGTTTCTTCATTATATCTTGCGATAGTAAATCAGAGAAAATAGGGAGCTGTGTTCACATGCAGGACGGCTGGCCCCTCAACCACATAACAGCACAGAGCTGAGCAGAGCGGTCCTGACTGGCCATATAAACCAGTGAAACTCTATCCCCTGCCCGGCCGGACCACCACCACTGGCGGTCACCCAGCCCCCACTGACCCCACATAATTTAGGCCCGAACTGAGAGACGGGGACCTTTGCTCTCCCCAAGAGCGCTGGGAGAAGGGGGGGCGCAGCTGTCTTTTGGCTTCTCACAACGCATAACTTTTAGCAGCTCAAAGGGAGCAGTCGAGAGAGAAGGGGGTCAGAGGTCAGACCAGCCAACTTTCATGCCCGCCTCCTCTGGAAGTTTTTTTCTCTGTTTTTACTGCTTCCAGATTTCCCAGCCGTAACACGCTTCCCAGGTGACTGTGAAGGGGGGAAAACGTCCCTCCTCACACATCACAAATAATCAAAACCATCTTGTCAGCTCCTCTGGTTTTGGAGTGGGTCCTCCGTGTGTTTGTCTACATGCATGTGTGTGTTTGTCTTTGTGTGTCTTTGTGTGTCTTTTTCTAATTGTAGGGGTGGTGGTGCTTTGAAAATTCTGCAACAGCCACATACAAAGCACAGACAATTTACAGTAATTTTGATCACTACCCTTCCTATCCCCTTCGGATGGTGCTGGGACTGACATTTCTTCACTTTGGTCATGGTGGAGGCATACAGGATTTCAGTGCTAGCTCACATTGTGTCATGTGTGATGGAGGATGTGTGCATTAACTTTGGGGGGCCACAGGAGACGTGGACACTGGAACACATTAATGGAGTGACTGGTTCTCCCCAGAAAGGAGGACTGATGTAATTGCAGTCAGTGCAGAGGGAATTGCTTTGAGGGAGTAAAATGGTTGCCCCCTATAACACATTTATATGTATTTGCCAGAAATAAATCTGGTGACCTTTTCAGTGGCAGTGAGTGAATGGCTCACATGCACAGATATGGAATCATATCTCTGACACATGCACTATCTCTCTCTCTCTCCCTCTCCATCTATTAATCCCTCCCTCTCCCTCTCCATCCCTCTCCGGCTCCCCCTCTCTCTCCTCCACACACATACAGTACACACATCAGCACCTGAAGAAAGAAAGAAAGGAAGGAAGGAAGGTAGGAAGGTAGGAAAGGAAGGAAGGAAAGGGAGGAAGGAAAGAAAGGGAGGAGAGCGGCTGTATTGGGCAGGCAGGCAGGCAGAGATGTCACATTCCCAGAGCGCCTGATGCCTGAGATGTGCCAAGCAGGACAAAGAGGGGGGAGAGAGAGAGGGAGAGAGGGAAGCTGGGAGGGGAGGAGGAGGAGGAGGAAGAGAAAATGACATCTACAAAAGCATCCATCCATGCGCCCAGGAGCCCCCTCCCTAATCAAACACATGCACACAGAGTGAAAGCCAGCAGCCATGGCACCAGTAATAGCTGGGAGATAGAGACGGAGCCCCAGCCTGCTCAGGAGAGAGCTGGCTGAGGGACGATGCAGCCTTTGTCCCTACAGGAAAAGACAAATACATATTTGCCTTGCTTTAGCCTTGGAGATGAAAAAAGTATAATTCATTGTGTGTTTGACTGACTTGGACATTTTCAGTATTGATTTCCCTGGGTCTAATTAAACTCCTTTGTGTCAAGGTCGAATCACTGTCTTAGCCCGTTGAGAGAGAGAGAGAGAGAGAGAGAGAGAGAGAGAGAGAGAGAGAGAGAGAGAGAGAGAGAGAGAGAGAGAGAGAGAGAGGAAAGAAGCAGCAATACAGGCTGCATCGACAGAGAGAGGGAGATGGAGGGACCCATGTGGTTGACTCTCTCTCTCTCTTTTCGATCTGTTTAATCACATGTAGCCATATGGGTGCCCAGTGTGCTGCATTAATTAGACCCTAGAGCAGCGGCTCACACACTGACACACACTCGCTAGGGCACGGTGGAGGAGAGGAGAGGCAGTGTGAGAGAGTCTACCTCCCTCCCAGGAGAAAATGGCTCTGACCTATTTCACCGGGACGGAGCAGCTTTGTTTTTAAACAGGATCATGGCCACCACCATCACCACCACCACCACCCCTCAGCTGTGTTGATCTGATCTTTACTGCTGGGTGGCTCTGGTCTAATTAAAATCCCATCTATATTTGGGGAAATGTGAGGTACCTATTATTGTATCTAGTTAGTTGAAAAAAATACAATTTTTGCTTCCTGGCCTCAAGGTGCAGAACATTGATTAAAATTATCATTGTTATGACAATCCAGTCCTTTAAAGTCTCACTGTGTGTTAGCTTAATTACAAACTATACCAGTGCCTTCATGTTCTGTGTCATGTAAATGTATGGTCAAAATGAGATTGAAAAAAACTAGTCTCTCTCAAATTACCTCATAGACCGCTTCACATCCTGTCCAATATGGGGTTATGTTGCCCTCATCTGTGTGTGTGCCTAATAATGAACATAGAAGTAAATGTACACACAGACAGCCCCTAATCACAGGTCTAGATTTAGTGGCTGTGTTTGTCAGGTGCTGTGGGTGTGGTGGTCGATCGTCCGTTGCTGCTGCATGGTGCCTGACTACAGGTCAGTGTCTCGAATGAAGACACTTTCTTGTCTCCTTCAGACTCGTCATGGCCCTAATGATCCCTGCTATAGCTGTTAATTAGAGGATAGGACGGCAGGCAGGCTTGTGTCTGTACTATGCTAGCCTAGCCTATACACTGGGCTGTTTCCTGTTTGCATTGCCAGAGCACTGTAGCCATGGCAGGCGTTTCTGAGCCCCATTCTCTCACTTTAATGCTCATGCTTTAAAAGACAAGCATCAGGCATCAGGACTGTGTTGTTGGGTGGAACCGATGCGAGAGCTCCATGTATTATGTATGCAAAATGTGTACTTCAGCAGATTATATAAGCACTGCGCAGGGTTAAGAACTGAAATCACTGAGGAATGGAGCATGCGGGTGGGGGGGGCTTGTATGTGTGTATCAGTGTTTGTGAATCTGTGTGTGTTAGTGTTTGTGTGTGTGTGTTAGCATTTCTCTCTTCAGGTGTGTATGAGCCATGCACCATGTTAGTCACTGACAGGAACAAAGCTCTGTGGAACTCTACTAAGTAACATCTTGGTCAAGCCTCAGCTCTTTTATCTACTGCCACTTTAGATAATGACTACTACAGGTATCGTACTGCACATCATTAGCTCTTCACCATTTACCGTCCTTATCCTTTTCTGTCTTTCATTTCTCTACAGGGATAATGTGTGCATTTATCAGCATTAGAGAGAAAGATAGAGGGGGAGATGCTGGAAGAAATAGGGATGTGTGGAGACAAAGAGAACATACAGTTAGATTGGGAGGAGAGCGATGCAGAGAGGTAGGGGAATTTATACAGATAAAGGATGATAGGGGAGGGAATGAGAATGAGAGCGAGAGAGAGAGAGAGAGAGAGAGAGAGGGGGAGGAGAGGAGAGGAGAGGGAGAGGGAGAGGAGAGGAGAGGGAGAGGAGAGGAGAGGGAGAGGAGAGGAGAGGAGAGGAGAGGAGAGGAGAGGAGAGGAGTGTTTTTCTTCCAGTCATCTTTTTCCTGGCTGGCCCCAGTCCCTGTAGAGTGCCAGTGGGGACGTTGGGTTGGTCACCCTATTTCACTGTGTGCACATGCGCAGTTGTCATGAAAATGTGTCATTCTGAACACCACGCATAACCCTTCTCAATGAAGCACCTCATCTTCCCATCTTCCCACAAAGGAGGAAAAAGAGCAGCTTGTCTTCTCTCCTCCCCCTCCTATCTTATTCTCACTGTCTCTGGCAGAACTCACACTCCCTTGCTATCTTTTCTTATCGTTGGCTGCAGTCTGAATGGAATTTTCTGCCAGATTCACACACATTCAGATTCCTGACCCTGCTTCAGTGTCTGTGTCTCTGCCTGACCCTTGCTGTTTGCCAGAGCTCTTAGGGTGTTTAGAATTCCAGCGTCTCATACATATAGTCCCACAGATGGCCCTGGTGCCGTGGGTGGGCCACCGTCCCAGTTGCTAGGCTGGCGAGGTAGAGGCTGGAGCCAGGGGTCGAAAGCTGGGGGCGAGGCTGGGAAGCGAGCAGGGATTCTGGGGTCGTGGGGATAAAGGAGCGATACGGGTCAGTGTTTGCCCAGCTGTCTCCAGGGCCAGTTGAAGAGGGAAAGACAGCTAGAGGGGTGAGGACGGAGGGGGTGTAGGAGGGGTGTGGGGTGTAGGTAGGGATAGTTAGAGGGGTGAGGACGGAGTGGGGTGTAGGAGGGGTGTGTGGGGCGTAGGGAGGGATAGTTAGAGGGGTGGAGGACGGAGTGGGGTGTAGGGGGGTGGGGGGCAAAGGGGAGGGATAGTTAGAGGGGTGAGGACGGAGTGGGGCGAGGACATAAGAGAGGTGCTGGGGGCATAGAGGGGACAGTTAAAGGGGTGAGGACGGAGGGGGGTGTAGAGGGGTGGGGGCGTAGGGAGGGATAGTTAATGGGGTGAGGACGGAGGGGGGTGTAGAGGGGTGGGGGGGGAAGGGAGGGATAGTTAATGGGGTGAGGACGGAGGTGTAGGGGGGGTGGGGGGCGAGGGAGGGATAGTTAGTGGGGTGAGGACGGAGGGGGTGTAGGGGGTGGGGGGCAAAGGGAGGGATGGTCCTACAGGGGTGAGGACAGAGGGGATGTGGGGGGTTTTGAGGGGGACAGCTAGCCCGACCTTTGCTCTGATAAATCACAGAGGACAATGGTGGGATGAGGCCCTTGTCTTACATCACGACAGGCATGGGGGAATGTGTGGAGGGGTTAGCTGGCCCTGTGATGTTTAGAGGAGAATGAAGCTGTATCAGTTTCAGAGCGCGGCCACCCTCTCACTACCCTCCTCACGGTTCCCTGTCCTGCAGGGGCTCCTGGCCTTGTGTTTCCACTCTAATGCCTTCCTCATCCACAGACACTGTAATCCCCACAAAGCCCCCTCCCCGTCCCATGGGAATGTCATCCCCCTGCATCTTGCCAGGCAAATTTCCCCTGTCTGTTTTCTTTTATTTTCCACCCACATCTCCAGAATGCAGAATTGGCTCAAAACATAAGTCCGCCACCTCAGTTGCAGGGACATATCACTTTGTTGGCCTTTTGCCAAACGATGAAGGCCCTCGGCCCCCAGGGAGTGTGATTGCATTAGCATGGCCTGGCAGGCGGGGCTCACCAGTGGTATGATGATATAGGCTGTGTTCTGACGCCAACAGAGATGTGCTTTACACATTTTATATATTTATTTACCCCATCCCTCTGAGGAGGAATGAATCAGTCACAGGGTAACCTCTGGACACTTCCTCTCATCCCTCCATCTCTCCCTCTCTCCATTCCTCCTCCCCATCCTTCCATCCCCTCCCTCCCTCCATCCATCCATCCATCCATTGTCCATCTCTCTCTCTCTCCCTCCCTCCTCCCTCCCTCCCTCCTCCCTCCCTCCATCTACTCCTACATCCATCCCTCCCTCCATCCTCCCACCATCCATCTACCCCTCCCACCCACCCTCCCTCTCTCTCTCATCTCTTCAGCCCCCAGGTCCTATGGGTGTTTACTAGTGAGACCAGCACTGCTGAATAAAACCAAGCAACATGATCGACAACTCACTCAGATAGAATTATTCCAAGTACGTTACAGGGCTTTGTGCATAAACATACACACAACATACAATAAACACCCATAGTACTGATATGTTAGATAATATGATACAGCTGAGACTGGGCATCTTTTTTATTTTACTGACACACTGACTATAACAACCAGCATCCACCAATAGGCGTTACTCACCTCATCTACAGCTATCTCGCTCACTCTTGGTTTATTTAGACTTTCCACTTATTGTCATAGACTTACAGTAGTCTATAGATGTTCTCAAGAGTGATGGAATGAGCATGTGAGAATGTGTGTTGTTGTTGTTGTTGTTGTTGTTGTTGTGGTGTGTCTCCATCTCTCTATCTCTCTCAGAGGCAGTGGGTCCTGTTGGGGGTCAGAGAGCAGAGAGTAATCCCCAGCGTGGTTGGCACAAACAGGCCCCTGGTGGACAGCCAAGCCCCCCAAGCCCCCCCATAAGCCCCGCTCTGGGACTGAAGAGTGGAGACTGGGTGAGAGGCTGGAGGGGAGCTGTTGTTGTTGGACGATGAGGAAGGAGAAGGAGAACCCTTCTGCCCTGGGTTCTGTGTTGAATGCCATGGCTTTACCCATGGATCAGCGGAGTGATGCTATTGCTGCTGATTGCATCATCCACATCCACAGGGGTGGTGGTGGTGGGGGTTATGATGTTATTATAGAGCCGGGATCATCAACTAGATTCAGCTGCGGGCCACCAAATTTTTCGAGGGGCCAGAACATAATTACAAATAATTTGTAGACTGCAAATTGACCGTAAGACGCCCAAACAGATATAATGTTTGACTATAACATAATCATTTCAAACCTTGCTTACATTTGTATACGATCATGTATCTCTCTATTATGTGTGGGAATACTTGGGAACACATTTCCTAAATTAAAATCAGTTGGAGCTGATTTCCTGGTGTTTTTACAGTCTTTTATGTCCCCAAATTTTTTTTCTCAGAAAACTTGGGGGCCCAAATAAAACCACCCACGGGGAAAATTCAGCACGGGGCCGCCAGTTGGGAAACCCTGTTATAGAGGAAGGGTGATCTGGTGATCTCTATACCTCTCCATCATCCATCTAACAGACCATCTCCTCTCCAGCCTGAGCTTCCAGTCAGGTGACCACGACCAGGGGGTCAAGGGGTAAAATACCAGGGAACACAGCACAGGGATCTTATTAGTTAAGAGGAGGTAGCGCTAATTGAATCACTGTAATTAAGCACCCTTGGAGATTTGGAGGATGCATTTTACGCATATTCTATAATCAAGTTCAATAGTCTACCTCTGTCGGCACAAACTTTGATTGAGAAATTATGACTTCACCTAAAATAATCTCGTCCCGCACCTATAAAAATAGCACTGCACCACTCCTCACAGCAAAACCTTTTAGAGGCCCCCATCTTGATGGCGGATCATTTCCTTTTTCTTTTTAGGTATATTTCCTGCTACTCTACTAATTTTACCATGGGGCGAGATAATTATTTTCCAGTTTTAAAGTTAATTTTCTCAATTCTACACATTATGACATGACTTATGCCATGTTAATGATATCTGAGTGAGAGTGACTAACAAAATCAATGGGGCCCCCTGGAGGTCAGGGCCCTGGGCATGTGCCTGCATTCCTGGTCGGTATTCAGCCATGATTATTACAAGTTTAGCTAGACAAATTTACCAATCAAAAAATTGTTAGCTGACATTGCTAATTGAGTGACTGTCAGTGACGACATAACAAGAGAAGACTTGCTGATGTACAACCAAATTTCTAACGTGCACCTGGTGTATTCTACTATTCTAACTCTCAGCAGTAAGTTGAGACCCTGACTGGGTCCCCTAGCAGCCGGGGCCCCTAAGCGACCACTTATCTCGCTTATGCCTGGTGCCGGCCCGCACGTTGGGCTGACTAACTGACCTGTGGACAGGTGAAAGAACAGGAAGGACACAGGGTCAGCGCATGTAGTTGAGTGGTGGATTGCTTTTATAACAACCTTTCTCTAGTGACTAGTACTATTCATCTCCTTCTACTGTACAGATGTGGTAATAAGCCTCCTAACCTGCCCCCATTGTTGGATCAGCAGAGGAAAAGAGATTAATAGAGTTTCTCTTTAGATGGTTTAACCTGTACTGATAGTCTCCAGTTTGCATAGTGATGTGTTGATGAATGTCCAAGGTTTCTAACAGCAGGAGCGCTCATTGGACAGACAGGGGAAGAAAGACACTGCCATCTCCTGGACATTCAGCTGCAGACGCGTAGTACTTAGGCTGATTATTAGACACTGTAATGCAGACCTTTCCCTCAGCTTTACATTGTTCAGACTCCTAGAGAGATGATCTCTTATTGTCTTGCATGATTGCAAATTATTGATCGGGCATAGCACAGGCTTTGACCAACTATTTTCCTAAATCTCTCTGTTGAGTCTCTCTTGAGTCAGTCATGCGAGAGTTAATTCTCTACTGACTTCTCTGCTGAACATCCTTCCCCCACGCTTCTGCTATAAATCTGCTCAATGTGTACTCCATGCAAAGCACAGAGCTCCCAGTGGTCCTGTAGTCGTTGTTCTCTGGGTTTGTCCCTGTGATGTGATTCAGAGGTGTTGTGCTGCTAAGAAGGCCTGATTAGGAGGAGCGCTAGCCCGTTGGGCTTGTTTATCGATCGCAGGGCTCAGGTCAACGCTGGAGGACTGTCAGCTATACTCAGCGGGGCAGTCAATCACTGGCCAGGGGGAGCCTGGACAATGGCTTCTGCTGGAACACACATACAGTATGCACTGACCCCTTCATCGTACAAACAAACAGGAGGATCAGTCTCATGTTCTCAAGAAATAGAGGTATCCAAATGCACCTGTGGGAAATATACACTCTGTTCTGAGCCGGAGGACACCCTGATATATGTCTTTGTCACCACAATTGTCTGTTGTTCTGCTTCTTTACCTGGTTGGCTGCAGCTGGTATTGGTTAACAGACACTCACAGGGCTTGGTGGAGATCATTTGAGACGTGTGCTCAGCCAGCCCATGCACCAAATCAATAGCTGGGGATTTGTCAACACTCCTGAGAGGAACCATTCAGCCATTCTCTGGCCTGGCCTCATCACATCACCTGCTCTGTCCTCTCTCCTCCCTCCCCTCTCCTCCCCTCTCCTCCCTCTCTCCTCCCTCCCTCTCTCCTCCCTCTCTCCTCCCTCCCTCTCTCCTCCCTCTTCCTCCCTCTCTCCTCCCTCTCTCCTCCCTCTATCCTCCCTCTCTCCTCCCTCTCTCCTCCCTCCCTCTCTCCTCCCTTTCTCCTCCCTCCCTCTCTCCTCCCTCCCTCTCTCCTCCCTCTCTCCTCCCTCTTTCCTCCCTCTCTCCTCCCTCTCTCCTCCCTCATCCTCCCTCTCTCCTCCCCTCTCTCCCCCTCCCTCTCTCCTCCCTTTCTCCTCCCTCACTCTCTCCTCCCCTCACTCTCCTCCCTCCCTCTCTCCCTCCCTCCCTCTCTCCTCCCTCCCTCTCTCCTCCCTCTCCCTCCCTCTTTCCTCCCTCTCTCCTCCCTCTCTCCTCCCTCTATCCTCCCTCTCTCCTCCATCTCTCCTCCCTCCCTCTCTCCTCCCTTTCTCCTCCCTCCCTCTCTCCTCCCCCCCTCTCCTCCCCCCTCTCTCCTCCCTCTCTCCCCCTCCCTCTCCTCCCTCTTCCCCCCCCCCCCCTCTCTCCTCCCTCCCCTCCTGTTGTGTCTCTCAGCATTAGCATGCTGGGGTGGTGAGGTCATGGGGACTGTGGTGGTAATGAGAAGCCTGGATCCTCACACCAAACAAGCTGTTATTTATTTTCCCTCTGATTCGCCACCGACGCACAGAAAGCAGCGGAGCACTGGATATCTGTACATCTTTGTTTGTTTGTGTGTGTGCATGCGCGTGTGTGTGGGCGATGCGCACGTGCGCACATCACATGTATGTATGTGTGTGTGAGCATGTGTGCAAGAGAGAGTGAGTGGAGCAGATTCCTTGGGAAAATTTGAATAATGAGAAGATGAATATGGTAAGATGTGCTATAAAAAAAATTGTCCCTCCTCTCACATCAGTTACAACCACAGAGAAGGTCCTGCACCTTCATTCAATTATCATCACAATCTACTGTCATTTCAGACGGAGACCTTGAATTATTCATTATGCATAACTTAACCATCGCTCCTGGAGATGGAAAATAGGAATTTAAAGCATCCCTACTAACTAATTCACAGTATACAATATATAATGTGTTTCATATACTGCTGCCACAAAGTGGTGCATAGCAATCTGTCCTCGATCCATTGGATGAGACCTCATCTGTGCTATATCCTGATGTAAAATATCAACAGTGAGGTTGCAGGCTTCAAATTGCATTTTAAAATGGGTGTGTGACTGAGGAAATATATTGGTTTAAATGTGCTGGGAAAATGGAAAAACATCTCATTGCAATCCAGGCAATCCCAGGCAATCCAGGTCTTTGTGTGTGTGTGTGTGTGTGTGTGTGTGTGTGTGTGTGTGTGTGTGTGTGTGTGTGTGTGTGTGTGTGTGTGTGTGTGTGTGTATGGTGTCTGTGTTTCTGTTTGTGTATACATCTCCGTGAGATTGCAAACAATGTGTCGGCGGTGGAATGTATCAGTGTTTTGAATCCCACAGAGTATTACCAGGAGAATCAGCCAGTAACCTGATTACTGCCCTGTGGATGTGGTGATGTGGTGGGCTTCTATTTACTCAAGATTTGACAGGAGTGTCCTCTATTTCACACACACACACACACACACACACACACACACACACACGGAAATGTGTGTCATCGTAAGAAGTTACTCTCCATTGATTTAAACCCAGAAGTGAGCACAGCAGGGTATAGATCAGCAGTCATATTGCAATATGAGACAGAGTTTACCAGACAGTTTTAATATGAAAAATCTGCTGATGTTTGCAACCTCTTTTATTATGGTTCTAGTTAGCTTTTCAATAACTGCAGTAGGCATGTTGTTTGGCAAGAGATAATGCCTGTCATATTGCGATAACAGAGAATGAAGAATCTCTCCTTCCTCCTCCCTCCCCCCCCTCCCTCCTCTCTCCCATATGAGTCCTGCCACTTACAGCCAGGAGCATCTTTATAAACCACAACCACACAGGGATTAACAGTGGCACTGCTCTGTATATTCGTGGCATTCATAATTGACATGTCTTCAATTAGTGACAAATGCGTGGTGGGGTTTTGTGCTTGCCTAATTTGCATATGCATTAGAAATAGTAAAGGACCGTAGGGGTGTGTGTGTGTGCGTGTGCATGTGCGTGTGTGTGTGTGTGTGTGTGTGTATGGTGTCTGTGTTTCTGTTTGTGTATACATCTCCGTGAGATTGCAAACAATGTGTCGGCGGTGGAATGTATCAGTGTTCTGAATCCCACAGAGTATTACCAGGAGAATCAGCCAGTAACCTGATTACTGCCCTGTGGATGTGGTGATGTGGTGGGCTTCTATTCACTCAAGATTTAACAGGCGTGTCCTCACCTTCACACAGACACACACACACACACATGGAAATGTGTGTCATCGTAAGAAGTTACTCTCCATTGATTTAAACCAGTCTCCTCCATGTTACATCTCCAGCAGTGAGCACAGCAGGGTATAGATCATACAATTATCATATTGCACTACGAGACAGAGTTTACCAGCCAGTTTTAATATGCCACTTTGTTTGGCAAGAGATAATGCCTGTCAAGCATGTTGAATAACAGAGAATTACAGTTTTTCTCAATTGTTTACACACAAATACTGGTACTTGAGACACAATGACCACAATATGTAACTCATACACCAACCCCTGAACCAATTCTGCTAAACTACAAGCACAATTCCTGCTTTACACTCAAATTGCAGTTCTACAACACACTTTTTTCAAAACACTACACACAAATCTTTGCATTTGGCACAATTTTCATGCAGAAAATCTCTTGTTTTCACAATGAACACACTGCCATTCAAATATGCACACTGACTCATCACATGTGGCAAACACCCGTCACACAGTTTTACAATTAGCAATCAGAGCTTTGGCATAAAAGGGCAACAGGTGAGCCTTCTGTTTTGGAGCAATGGATGCCAACATTGAAAACAGAGGCAGAGCCAGAGGATTGAGAGTAAAAGGAGGAGGACGGAGGACAAGGGACGAGGGACGAGGACGAGGAAGGCCAAGGACCGTAATCTCTGATGAGATCCGGAGCCACTTTGGTTGATCATGGTCAGCCATGGTCTAACAATGAGGGAGGCTGGGCAAAAGAGTACAGCCAAATTTGAGCAGGTACACTGTAGCATCCATCATCCGGACATTCCGAAATGAGAATAGGTAAGAAATCTACTCTCACTAGAAAATTGCAGTACTGCATATCAATACAGTACTCAATGAGTACAGTAGTACAGTATTGCCTGTGGACTGTTCTGTAGGACTGTAAAAATAAAGTATGTTTCCAAGTATTTGGGAAATGTATTTCTACTTTGTATTTACAGCATTTTACTATTTGTTTGGCAGAACTGAAAGATTACCAACACAAGGTGGTCGGGAACGTGTTCTGTCTCCTGAACAGGAAACTGAAATCATGAACATGGTCCTAGAAAATAAGCATAAACATTACGGCAAATACAAAGAAAAATAATAGAAAACAATGAGATATTTAAAATATTGATAGGGTAAGCTTATCAACACTGGACCGTGTCTTGGAAATAATCTCAGGATGAAGCAGGTCTACAGGGTGCCATTTGAACGCAATTCAAAAAGTCAAAGAATTGGCGATATAACTATGTGCAAGTGAGTCCATACAATCCCACAATTGATGCATACACTGTATAAATTATACATATTTCAGTATTGTAATCATAATGATTGTGCTCACAATAGTGACCACTCCATGTCTATTTCTGATATTGTCATGTGTTTCAGAGAGTCCTTGAGCTAGAGGTGGCTGCAGTGGAGCACCAGTTCATCTTCATTGATGAGTTTGGATTCAACCTCACAAAAAGACGAAAGAGGGAAGGAATATCATCGGCCAGTGTGCCATTGTTCAAGTCCCTGGCCAGTGCGGAGGGAACATCACAATGTGTGCAGCGATTACCCACCACGGCGTCATCCATCACCATGCTACCCTTGGCCCCTACAACACCGCCATCTGATCACATTCCTGGACACCCTACACAACACACTCGTTCCAACAGATCAGGTAGATGGCCCAGAGCAGCTCAGGTACGTTGTCATTTGGGACAACGTAAGTTTCCACAGGGCTGCTCTGGTTCGTAACTGGTTCACTGCCCACCCACGCTTTTTAGTTGTTTATCTCCTCCATATTCTCCATTCCTCAATCCTATTGAGGAAATGTTTTCTGCCTGGAGATGGAAAGTGTATGACCGAAATCCACAAACGCGTATACCTCTTCTCCAAGCTATGGAAGACGCATGTGGAGATATAGCAGCTGATGCTTTTATGGCTGGAATCGCCAGCTAGGCGATATTTTTTTTTTACTGTAACTATACATTAAATTATTCTGTTTTGTAGTGTAGACCACTGTATGTGCAACTTTGTGTTGGTTAGAAATGGGATGTACACTGTGTACATTGTTTTTGTGGGAAAAATGAAATATATTTGTTACCGTGTATTTGTGTGTTCTGAGTATAAAAACAATATTCTCAAATATTTTACAACACACTTATGTATGTACTGTCTGTAGTAATGGCAACACTGAACCAATAAAAGGCCTAAGTCATTATGATGAATGGAGAAGAAGTGTTTTCCATTCATCATAGTGTTTTACATTGAGCACATCAGTGTTCAACTGGTTCTTATAAATGCTCTATTCATATGATGGTTTGTGTGTGTCATTTGAAAACAAAATACAATTTTGATAAGAAATAAGATTGTTTTGAAATGTAAAGTTTCATTTTGCTGGAGAATTGAGGGGTTTTGCCCATTGTGTGTGTGTTTTTGATTTGTGTAGAGTTCTGAGAATATGAGGCATGCTTTCAGAAAAGGTGTGTAAACAATCGAGAAAAACTGTAAGAATTTTCCTTCCTCCCTCCCTCCCCGTCCCTCCTCTCTCACATATGAGTCCTGCCACTTACAGCCAGAGCATCTTTATAAACCACAACCACACAGGGATTAACAGTGGCACTGCTCTGTATGATCGTGCATTCATAATTGACATGTCTTCAATTAGTGACAAATGCGTGGTGGGGTTTTGTGCTTGCCTAATTTGCATATGCCTTAGAAATAGTAAAGGACCGTAGGTGTATGTATGTGTGTGTGTGCATGTGCGTGTGTGTGTGTGTGTGTGTGTGTGTGTGTGTGTGTGTGTGTGTGTGTGTGTGTGTGTGTGTGTGTGTGTGTGTGTGTGGGCTCCAGCAGTGATGGGTGTGTGCAGTCAATGTTGACATCTCCTCTCCAGCTGTCTTTGTTCAGGTGCTTCGTCCTGTGTGCCCTCATTCTACCATCCAATAGCCCTCAGAATAATTCCCACAATGGGACTCCAAATGGAGGTTGGGCCCTTAATGAAATGTCTCTGGGTCCCTGAGCTTCATATGTACACAGGCCTAATTAGAAATGATAACTGCCCTTTGTGAAAACAGGAAGAAGGGGAGAAATGCAGTGAGTCACGGAAATTACAGGAGCTGAAAGAGAGGAGTGACACCAGGTTTATTATTATCTGTCAAGGTCTAATAAAGGACGAATCCCGGCTTAGCAACAAATTGCCTCCTCTTCCACCCCCCTTCTTCCCCCAACTGAAAATCAATGTCATTCACTCTCCCGGCACAGTTTGCTCTGCTCTGTTCTGCCACCAGCCCTTCCCCTCCCGTCTTTCATCAAATACCTTTGCCAAGGAATAAGACACCTCTCAAATCAATTCACCTTGTGCCCTCTGTTTGAACGATTCTGACAATAATCAAAGAGGGGGAGGAGGGTGTGCCTCTGGATGGTACACACACTCTCATAAAGCTTAGCTCATACACTAGCACGGCTTACTCAACTCATCCTGGTTGGCCCTGTCCGGGGATAACTTTGGGTCCACAGTGTCCCCCGGGCCCCCCGTCTCAGTCCCCAGTGTCTATGCTGCAATAGTCTATGTGCTGGGGGGCTAGGGTCAGTCTGTCCTATCTGGTGTAATTCTCCTGTCTTATATGGTGTCCTATGTGATCTTAGATATACTCCCTCTAATTCTCCTCTCTCTCTCTTTCTCTCTCGCGCTCTCTCTCTCTATGGACCTGAGCCCAAGGATCATGCCTCAGGACTACCTGACCTGACGACTCCTGGCTGTCCCCAGTCCAGCTGGTGTTGCTGCTGATCCAGTTTCTGCTGTTCTGCCTGCGGCTATGGAACCCTGTTCACCAGACGTGCTACCTTGTCCCGGACCTGCTGTTTCGAGTCTCTCTCTCTCTCTTTCTCGCTCTCTCTCTCTACCACACCTGCTGTATCAACCTCTGAATGCTCGGCTATGAAAAGCCAACTGACATTTATTCCTGAGGTACTGACCTGTGTTGCACCCTCTATAACCACTGTGATTATTATTTGACCCTGCTGGTCATCTATGAAAGTTTGAACATCTTGAAGAACGATCTAGCACAGCCAGACAAGGACTAGCCACCCCTTGGAGCCTGGTTCCTCTCTAGGTTTCTTCCTAGGTTCCTGCCTTTCTAGGGAGTTTTTCCTAGCCACCGTGCTTCTACATCTCCATTGCTTTCTCTTTGGGGTTTTAGGCTGGGTATCTGTATAAACACTTTGTGACAACTGCTGATGTAAAAAGGGCTTAATAAAATACATTTGATTGATTGATTGATTGAATAGATTAGAAGATACAGGATGATTCTAAAAATAGAAGAATCCTGACCTATCTGATTTGTCACAAATTCACAAAGGTGTTTTTGTTGTGTTCGAGGCCAGTACAGTGACAATGGTTCACATTAGCTCGCAGAAAATCTAGTTTGCAAGACAATGGAAATGTTTATTTTTTTCAATCACAATTTCATCACCACAATAGTGTTTGCAAATCTCAGGTCACATGTCAAGACCGTGTGCTGTGGAGAAAAAGTGAAAACTGAGAAAAATGTCACAGGAAGGAGATTTTTCCAATCATTTTTATATTGTGTATTTTTCTAACACATCCATTATAACTTGTTATTCTTGATCGTGTTGTACCTTGTCAAGGCCGGCAAAGGTCATTTTATCAGTCTCTTGGGCATTAAAGTTGGAATCCGTAGCAGTGAAACTGCCATGTTCGTTTGCGATATTACAACAGCAAAGACGTTACTTCAAACAACAAACAGACAGACATCATTGCACGTGCGATAGAACAGCAGAGTATTTACTACACATTTGTTTTACTTTGATGCTGGAGCTCCTCTCCACCGTTTAGTAAACAAAACAAAAACAATAACAAATGTGACAGGGGCGGCCAGTGGCGCTGTTTCTCCTAATGTGGATCTCAACTTTAGGCCTAGATTCAATCAGATCAACCGTTAACCGGGGATAGCAGACACCCGCATAGCGGATGTTTTGGCGGTGTAGGAGGTGGAACTGCATTGAAGCCACACCCGCCCCACTCCTGTTAGGAGTTCAGAATGAGAAAGTGTAGGCTATATAGAAATAATTACACTCAAATTGAAAAATCGTTAAACTAAATAATGAGGATTTCTGTCATCCTAATGGAGGTGTAGGTTACATTCCAGTGTTCAAACGTGTAAACAGGGCTGCATGGGATTTCTGTTAATGCGACTCCGTGCAGCCAATGGCAATGTCCGCTTTAGGTGTAATGCCTGGAGCCACTTGTGGATTTAACAGCTCTAACGCAGTTCCACTTCTGACACCATCAAAACAACCCTAGGCAGATGTTAGCTAAAGCGGATCTGATTGAATAGAGTCCTTAAAAGAACCTACACAAAAAGGCCAGTCACCATTGGAAATCCATCATGATTAATTGATCAATATCATCCAGGGAATATAACCTTGTAGGGGGAATCAATTGCCCCTCTTCAGCCTAGGATGAGAATTGACCAACATAATATTGGCCTCTGGACTGCTGAGTTGCAAAAAAAAAAAAAAGACAACTAATAAAATAAATAGAAGAAAGATAGAAAAGAACGATCATCAAGAGGGAAAAAATAAATAAATAAATTGCTTAAGGCTGAGGGGATTCTCCTAGCTAGCCTGTTCCTCTAGCTACCATGGTTCTGCTGTTGTATACAGTAATGGGAACCAGTGAGGTAAAGGGATGATGGCGGGTGCTGGTTAGGTGCTGGTTAGGTGGTGGTTAGGTGGTGGTTAGGTGGTGGGGGGTTCCTCTGGGACAGGGCTGGTATTGGTCTCGGGCAGTGGTGTAAAGTGCTTAAGTAAAAATACTTTAAAGTACTACTTAAGTAGTATTTTTTTGTATCTGTACTTTACTTTACTATTTATATTTTACTGGGTGACTTTCACTTTTACTTGAGTCATTTTCTGTTAAGGTATCTTTACTTTTACAATTGGGTACTTTTTCCACCACTGGTCTTGGGTTGGCCCCTGGGAGCAGATTGGTCCGAAGCAGGAGCAGGATGATGCGCAGTCTCTATCCAGGTCAGGGTGGAGCGGGGTGGGAGCTACTGTCCAGCTCAGATGGCCAATGGAAACTCAATCAGGCCTTTTGTGCCCGGGCCATTCAGAAAACCATGAGTACAAAATGAAGGACTTTAAACGTAATCTCCCAGATAATAGACTCCTGCTGAGTCCTGGCCAGTGGGGATCAATGCTGGGTGGGAACTTGTAGAACCAGAGAGAGACATTTTCTTCCTTCATCTGCCAGGGACCAGAGAGACTCTACCTCCAGCCTCTGGTCCATCATCAGACTCTACCTTCAGCCTCCCGAGTGGCGCAGTGCTAGCTGTGCCACTAGAGATCCTGGTTCGAATCCAAGCTCTGTCATAGCCGGCCGTGACCGGGAGACCCATGGGGCGGCGCATAATTGGCCCTGCGTCGTCCAAGGTAGGGGAGGGAATGGCCGGCAGGGATGTAGCTCAGTTGGTAGAGCATGGCGTTTGCAACGCCAGGGTTGTGGGTTCAATTCCCACGGGGGGCCAGTATGAAAAATGTAATAATGCATGCACTCACTAATTGTAAGTCGCTCTGGATAAGAGCGTCTGCTAAATGACTAAAATTGTAAAAAATAAAAAAAATGTAAAAAATCAGTTGACTGGTGGAGGGCAGGGGGTCTACAATCACTGCCTTTATCCCAGCTCCAGCTCCCTGCCCACCTCCTCTACTGTCTGTGTGGATTGTGGAATGACTCTCTCTCTCTCACTAAGTCTATATGGCATCACCCATAGACACAGACAGATAGAGGAGGACAGTGTATGAAAGAGCCATTCACTCTCCTCCTCTGAGAGCTCTGCTAATCTACGAGTGGCAGAGGCCAATTAATCTCCACAAAGCCAGAGGTTGTCAGAATGAACTACTCTCCACTGGCTAGGATTTACTGTACTGTAACTAGTCTAGTGAGCTGAATATGTCCGTCCTTCTAGAAGCACTCCAGGACTCCAGGGGTAATTGGAGGATGGAACTCATTTGGAAAGAGTAAAGGGAGTTTGTTATCCACATTCTGCTCTCTGTATACTAGGGCAATGGTGACATGCATTGCCCCAAACCTGCAAGTCATAGGAGAGGAGAGTATTATCCATGAGAGGGCTTTGGATCTCATGTCCAAACAGGATCCTTACCAGCTGCCGTGACCCTCCTCCTTCACCCCACCTAGTCTGATCTACCTCCACACAAAGAGGGCCTCTGTCCCAGACGTCCCGCCACACACATAGACTGTTCTCTCTGCTCCCGCACGGCAAGTGGTACCGGTCCATCAAGTCTTACACCAACAGGCTCCTGAGAAACTTCTATACCCAAGCCGTAAGACTGCTAAATAGCTAACAAAATGGCTACACATCTGAGTTGACCCTTGTGTTTTGTTTTATTTTTGCACTGTCTCAATGGACACTCACAGGGCCCTACACACTCACACACACTGACACTCCAACACACACAAACACTCACTCCATCATTTGCTCACACACACACACATAATATGCACATACATTTATACTGACTCTACACACGCACACCCACTAACATACAATCATTATATACGCTGCTGCTCCTCTGTTTATCATATATTCTGATTCCTAGTCACCTTACCCCTATACATATCTACCTCTATCACCAGTATCCCTGCACATTGTAAATATGCTACTGGAACTGACCTTGTATATAGTATGCTTACTTACTTTCTCGTGTTCATCTTATTTCTTATTTTTATATCTCGTGTTATTGTTCTACCTTATGTTATTTTTAGTATTACATTGTTATTGATTACTGTATTGTTGGGTTTAGAGCTGGCAAGAAAGGCATTTCACTGTACTTGTGCACGTTACATTAAAACTTGAAACTTGAAACACCTGGAGAAAGACGTATGAGACAACTCCCTCTATCCCCGTCTGTCCCACAGCATTGTACATAGAGAGGCCTTTATACTGGAGCTATTCAGCCTGTAAGACACGCTGCAGACAGGAGCACTCTCACAGGAACACTGCATATTATCACCCAGGCCTGAATCCAACCTGACCCGTCCACAGTACCTAACAGTTGGCTGGACAATAGAGGTGTGGAGCAATTGTGCAGGAGGATGGTGTCACTCCCTCCCAACGGTCCTTCAGTCTGCCCCTCCACTCCCCATCTCCTCATCTCACCACACGCTGCATTAGGACAGTATGGGCTGTCTGGAACACGAGGCCACTCTCCATGGAGGTGACGCTCCCCTACAATGCCCCTTGTTGAACAGAGGAAGAACAGGGAGTGGTCATGGGGACCCAGAGTCCATGGGGATCCCAGGCACAGCGCTGAGCTCTTATTGCACTGGAGAGGGTCAAGGGGCACAAGTGCATGGAAACTGCGACAAGAATACAGGTCAAGAGTGTCGGACACACAGCACAACATAAGCATTCATAGCACCCAGACGTCCTCTCATTCAGAACCCCCACAATGGCCAATAGGCTGTTGAGGAATGGAGAGAGGTTTATTGTACCAGCAACTGTTCCAATGTTATGGAAATGAATGAGGAAAAAGGTGGTTTTGTGTTTTGTGTGGAATTACATTATTTCCCTCCTGTCTTTCTCTGCTCTCATTTGGAGTTTGACGGGAGAGGTGGAGTGCTGAGACTGTTGCCGGTTATCCTCACCACACAGCAAGACACACTTGAGATCAGAACATTGGCAGGATCAGAGTTGGAGTGTGTTCAGAGCCGTGTGTGTATTCAGACTCCTGTCGTTCCCTATCAGAGTGCTGCTATTTGTCAGACTGGAAGCTGTTCTTTCAAATGAACAACAAAAGGCTATTTTCCCAATGTTCTCCTCTCTGTACACGCACAGCTTTCCTTTTGAATTGGGCAAGGCCAGGAGCGCAAAGACAAAGAATGAATAAATGAAGCAACACAAAAAAAGGATTTATAAACTCATGTAAGCAGAGCCATCCCAAGAGGGCCGCAGAAAGGGTGAGATACAGAATGCAGGGAGAGAAAGGGGGAAGAAAGAGGAGGAAAAACGACTTTAAATGGAGAGATAAGAGTGTAGGGAAATTCTTTGTTTACTTGTTTCTAGTTTTGCCCAAACAGGCTCCTATTGTACCAGTTCTCAGTAGAGCTGTGGCTGAATCCTCTGTGGCCAGTACAGTGCAGCCCAGTCCAGATGGCCTGTTCTCCTGTTCTCCTTACAGCCACCCACAGTACCACTGGAGTCCACCACCCGACGTGGAGAGACAACACAGGGCCTGTAGGACCCCTGGATGGATCCCCAGCAGGAGTCCAGCCCTCCCAGTCCGCCATTCTGCCTCGCCTGCTGCTGTTCTCAGGAGGGCCCTGCCTGCAGCTGTGAGGTAGGTCTCAAGGTCCAAGCAGCCCCTCTGCAGCGGTAACGCCCCCTCAACCCTGCAGGTCTAACGCGCCTCCATTATCTCTGACACACAGGCTGCACACTTCACTTCACAGGCGTTAACAAGCTAGAACCAGCACATGGGACCCACTCTCTCACCCACCCACCTCTAAGCAATCACATTCCCGCTTTCTTCAGCGCTCTCTCTCCCTCAATCTCTCTCTCTCAATCTCTCTCTCTCGCTCCCCACCTGAGCAGTTTAAGGGAGTATGGTGAGTAAAGATAGCAAATAGCTTTTTTGAAGCTGGTTTCAATCTAGTAAATATTTCATTTTCAAACAGAGCAACTGCTAAATGCTTTCTATCATTTATGTGTCTCGATGACACCTATACAGTGTTTGTCCTTGAGCAATATGTGGCACAACCAACTCATAAACACTGGATTTGGGTACTCCCACAAGTACAAGATAAACTCAAGATATGCAATATTCCATACCTTCATTTGCATACCATATACACTACCGTTCAAAAGTTTGGGGTCACTTTGAAAGTTTCTTGTTTTTCGAAAGAAAATATAAAAAATTGTTCATTAAAATAACATCAAATTGATCCGAAATACAGTGTAGACATTGTTAATGTTGTAAATGGCTATTGTAGCTGGAAACGGCAGATTTTTTATGGAATATCTACATAGGCGTACAGAGGCCCATTATCAGCAACCATCAGTCCTGTGTTCCAATGGCACGTTGTGTTTGCTAATCCAAGTTTATCATTTTAAAAGGCTAATTGATCATTAGAAAACCCTTTTGCAATTATGTTAGCACAGCTGAAAACTGTTGTGCTGTTTAAAGAAGCAATAAAATTGGCCTTCTTGAGACTAGTTGAGTATCTGGAGCATCAGCAATTGTGGGTTCGATTACAGGCTCAAAATGGCCAGAAAGAAATTACTTTCTTCTGAAACTCGTCAGTCTATTCTTGTTCTAAGAAATGAAGGATATTCCAAGCGAGAAATTGCCAATAAACTGAAAATCTCGTACAACGCTGTGTAGTACTCCCTTCACAGAACAGCGCAAACTGGCTCCAACCAGAATAGAAAGAGGAGTGGGAGGCCCCGGTGCACAACTGAGCAAGAGGACAAATACATTAGGGTGTCTAGTTTGAAACAGGCGCCTCACAGGTCCTCAACTGGCAGCTTCATTAAATAGTACCCGCAAAACACCGGGACTCCGGGATGCTGACCTTCTAGGCAGAGTTGCAAAGAAAAAGCCATATCTCAGACTGGCCAATAAAAATAAAAGATTAAGATGGGCAGTCTGAGATATGGCTTTTTCTTTGCAACTCTGCCTAGAAGGTCACAAAAGGGTTTTCTAATGATCAATTAGCCTTTTAAAATGATAAACTTGGATTAGCAAACACAACGTGCCATTGTAACACAGGACTGATGGTTGCTGATAATGGGCCTCTGTACGCCTATGTAGATATTCCATTAAAAATCGATACAATAGCCATTTACAACATTAACAATGTCTACACTGTATTTCTGATCAATTTGATGTTATTTTAATGGACAAAAAAATCGCTTTTCTTTCGAAAACAAGGACATTTCTAAGTGACCCCAAGCTTTTGAACGGTAGTGTATATCTCTCTACATCAGGGGTAGGCAACTGTGTTCCTGGAGTGCCGCAGGTACTGCAGGATTTTGTTCCAACTAGGCACCACACCTGACCAACTGATCTAATTGGTCAGTTCAGTGATTGCCTAAATTCAACACACCTGGTCTTCCAGGTCGGTTAAATCAAAAACAGGACCAGGGTTGCTTACCCCTGCTCTTCTCCCTAATCTCTGTCTATGTTTTTCTCCCTAACGAACATATGTTCATTCTTTACATACGCATAATAGTGCCAGGACGATACCAGTAACCATGGCAAGTATTAAAGCACAAAGCAGACCAAACTCTTTGGTCCTTTAAAAACCTGTTGTATGTAAAATATTGTGTGCTATAGCTTGAAAAATTATTAAATGTGACTCTGGATGACAATATAATGATGTATGTTTCCAACATTAGGGCTGTTTTTCTAAAGAAGTTAAATCTGCTTTGTTTTTTGTGTAATTGCCACAATACTAACAAGTATCGCGATACTGGTATCGTCCTGGCCCTAACACATAAGCCTTGTTTATACCTGGTGCTAACATGCGTCCTTTGTCTTGATCTTGTCTACATTCTGATTGTGCCCACTTATTAGCCGATGCATCTACACATGGTATTAAAATGTGTCTCTTATCCATCCACTGTGTCCGCATTGTGACCAGATATCCCTGTATGCTAATTATTTGACAGATATTTGTTCTAAATAACATTTATTCATTTATTTTAAGACACATTAATACCATAGTGCCACCTGTCAATAATTTTAGAGGGTGGGATAATGATGAGTTAAATGGTTTCACTGGCCAGATTCGTATACACTTGTAAAATGTCCGGACACAAAAGGTCCCTAACTGCCTCTGGAAGTGGTCAGGAATATCTAATCACAATCAGATCACAATGGCTGCTTTTAGACAGGCAGCCCAATTCTGATATTTTTTCCACTAATTGGTATTTTGTTCAATCACATCAGATCTTTTCACATCAGATCTTTTTCAGAGCTGATTTGATTAGTCAAAGACCAATTAGTGAAAAAAAGATCAGAATTGGGCTGCCTGTCTAAACGCAGCCTCTGTGTTTTTTAATCGTCTACGCCTGTCTGTGGGCACAATCAGAATATGGACAATATCAAGACAAAGGACGCATGTTAGAACCAGTTATAAACGGGGCACAAGAACAGCTAGACACACACGTCACTGGCATATCATACACCCCCGCAGCCCACGCAAGGCGGGGGGGCCCCCCAACCCCCTAAAATAAAAATAATAGCATGTGAACATGTCACAAGCCATGGCAAAAAAAAATTGAATTACAGGAAATTAGCTGTAAAAATTCAACGTTTTCTCTTTGCCCCATGGCAAAATGTGTAGAATTGTAGGAAGTTAGCTGTTTTCCCACCACTGACTCACACCCATAGCATTGTAAATAATTGAATTAAAGCTCTAGTTGACATTAATAGCTCAGCATTTTCAGTCAGAATCAGGAAAGGAACGTTTCCTTGTGACAGTTGTTCGGCAGCAACAGAGGCAGTCCAAAACACCCCACCTCTCTCTCACACACACATCAGCACAACGCTTGGCCTGGGATGCCCCCCTCCATCAGACTTCTGTCATTGTAAGACAGCTGCAATTCATTTACGGCTAAGATTGTCGGCCCAGAATGAGCTCCAGGGCTTTCTGCTGTTTGGTTCACACACTAATGTACACTAGCTAAAGGACTGATTATGTACTCACACTGTAATACACACTGTAATACACACTGTAATACACTAGAGCTGGAGACATGCATTCAACAGTCTCCATCAAAAGAGCCAAATGAACTAATCTAAAATTTCATAAAATATAAACGGATGCTTATTGAATTTTAAACCAAACCTGATTGCCCTCATGTCCTCTGTTATTTCTAAATGGCAATGCTAAGCATGACACCACATGCGTAGTCTAAAGGAGAAGAGGAGAGAGAGAGACAAATCTGCAGAGTAAGCTTTAATTGGGTAATTAGGCAAAGTGGGAATGAGGCGTTTAGAGGCCCTAATGGGAAGCGAATCGGCTGTTACCCAGTGATTGTCTTTTGCCTGTGTGACTATTACTTATGGTATGCAGCAAAGGGTCTGTTCTGCTTAGTGCCACCCGTCACAAGCCTGGACTATGACCAGCAATTTACACTCATTACTGAGGGTTAGCTGGGCACGCCACACCTGGAGGAACAAACACACGCACTCAAGCACACACACTTTGAGTCATATAGTTGATGTATGTTTAACACATGTCATCAATGGTAGTTTCCACACCCACTCTTTATTTTCCTGTCTTGGGGTGAGAAATGTGTGATAATTACCATTTGACCAGTAACAGGATTGGTTTTGTTTTACTGCTGGGCAAGCAACCTCACAGAGTGAGGATTTAAAGACACTATGCCCTAACCTATTCCTAGTAGAAAATGCCTTGAACCAGCCCACCCTTTAGAAAGCTATCATGGCTTAATGTGAGGCTGTTGGCTCTGATGGAGCCATTTATTTGAGTGGGCTTCTGGAGGCTATGGCGCTGTGTTTTCCTCTAGTCCTGTCCTTTGTTTTACTGAAAGTTCCACATGAGCTCTGCCATATCTGGAAACGGCTTTTTGCTTGACTGATGGATTTCATCTCACCATTCATTTGTCTTTACATGTTCCAATGGTGATGTATACGTGTGGCGGCCATCCACTGCCTCACAGTGACACCCTGTGGCACAGCAACACAATCCACATGTATTCCACTAACACACAGTCAACAGGCCATTTCACATTTTGATTTTTAGATTTACATTATGGTCATCATTTTAAAGAGATTCTTTAGTTGGTCTCAATATAAATTGTAGTAACAAACTTTTTGGTCCTGCAGTTAAATAGAAATGGGTGAATGTGCAAGCACAGGTGAGAGTAGCCTTTAACCACAAGGTGGCAGTAATACTTTAATATTTCAATAAGATGTTCGAACCTGCAGTCCAAAACCATCAGTGGTGATAGTAGTATACATTTACACAAAACACAATACTTTAAAAAAACGAAAGGAACATATTGTGAGCTACCTTTCCTCTTTTCTGATGGATGGAGTGATGAGAGGGAGAGAGTGATAGTGGTAGAGAAGGGGGTGACAGAATCCCTGTGTGTCTGGACTGTGGAGCTAACAGAACAGCTGTCTGAAATATGATAAATCACTGGCCAAGACTAGAGTGATTCATCCGATTCAATATTCTGTAATGGTTCAGAAAATTTTTGTGCGTTTGCCAATAGAGCTGCCTGACTGTCCAACTGTTCAGATAACAGTTGTTCTTAGTTTAATCAGTTTTCAGTAGTTCAATATTTTCTTCAAATCCCTTTACCCTCATAATGATGTTGTTCCATGACAATATGCACAAAGAATTTTGAGGTGGATGGGTGTTTTGTCTTGGCTGAGTAGTTGACCTGTCACTCCTGTGGTTTGTGTTGTTCATGTTCCTCTTCTAGTAGAATAGGAGAATAGGTTTGCTGTAAAGTACAAGGAGGAGGAGAGAGGGGAATGAGGTGGACTCTGATGGCTTTTCCAGCCCCACTGTTTCCTGTCTAGTAGAAGGGGGCTGGAACTGGGGGGGCACCACTTCCCGCCAAAGCTGCTTTACTGACAGCAGGTTTATGGTCTGTGTACCTTTTGTATGTGCTAGCCCTACATGCTACAAGAATACGCTGTAGCATAAGAGAGACAATCCTTCCAGACTATATAAAGCTAGCCCTTGAAGTATGGTCCTAGCAATTCAAGAATGTTCTAAGGGTTGTGGTTGAGGCTAGGGTTAGGGTAGACCAGAATGTGAACATGAAACTAGGGTTAGGGTTATGGCTAGAGTTGTGGTTGAAGCTAGGGTCATGGTTGAGCCAGGATGTGGACATTAAGCTAGGGTTAGGGTTAGGGTTAGGGTTGTGGTTGTGGTTGAGGGTTATGGTTGAGCTGGGATGTGGACGTTTGTGGTTGAGGGTTATGGTTGAGCTGGGAAGTTAGGGTAATTTAAATTGTAATGAAATTGTAGTGTATAACATATAACATTATGTTACCACACCAAATTCTTTAAAGCGGGGGTCTCTGTCTCTGTTTTCAGTTCATTTCAGGCATCCATCAGCTCTTTCCCTGGTGTTTAGGGTCTGTCCTGGTTAGAGATAGAGATGGAATGAGGCGATCCCAGCGCATCAGATGTTTTTGTCTCCATGAAGTAAGAATCTATGCAAGAGCTCCAAAAGAAGCCACACCACATACAGGGGTACCATGGTTACAGAGTAGAGAGGCTGTGCTTCTTCAGCTAAACAGGACCTGAACCATAGGCTCACTCACTCAGAACATGATCTCAGTCCAGTAGCCAAGACCTTCATTTCAATAACAAACAGATGTTGGTCTGGAAATAAGTAGCATTTATGTATTTCTTGCTTTATTTTGATGTTGTATTTTGTCTGGAAGGGACTCAAGGATAACATTTGTGTTACTTTAGCCAGTGAAGGTGAATAATCACAGTCTGATGGGGAATATCAGTTTTCCAGTTTTCTACTGTGGCTGGCATGATAAGATGGTGAGCAAGGAGAAGGAAGGAACTGGGACTGAGGCTGGCCAGGAAGTTCTAGACAGTGATGTCATGTGTTTCTCAAAAACAAAAAAGTTATTGCAACACCTACTTCCCATTGGGGTCACATGTTTTGTGGGAAACTGGTTCTCTCTATACCAAATCACAATGAATTTCCTCTGCTGCTGCTGTTTTTAGCTAGACTTATCTCCCTCCCTCCCTCCCACTCCATATTATGTTGCATCATAGTTACCCATAGGGCGCTGTGGTCAGTCTTCCTTTTTGTCTCTCATGGAACATGGAGAGATCCTTTGAATTACAACCTGCAGCAGTTTCACCCATTAAAAGCTAAGACCCGTGACGTGACAGTTGCCTGACTGTGGTTGTGTGACTCAATGCTTTAGGGTTTTTTAAAACCTGTCTAATATTGCAGTGTTTTGATGTCAGGATCATGGCAGTATAATTAAGAATATTCTCCGTAACACTTGTATATATTTGGATATTCCACTACAGATGGTTTAAAAATCAACAAACTGTTCAACTAACTGTCGACTAGCCCTAACTCTAACCCCAATCCTAGCTTTATGTCCACTCCCTAGCTCAACAACCCTAGCCATAACCTTAACCCCAGGCAAACTGTTGCATGTCAACAGAGTTGTAGTTGATAGTTTCTTGTTAGTTTTAGCATCTATGTACCATCTATAGGCAACTATCCTATTAAAGTGAGACCATATTCTCAGCTAGTGCAGTATGGAAGGAATTCCGGCCTGAGTTAAACTAGCATACATTTTATTTACCTTTTTATGCACTTTTCTCTCTACGCGTATTCTGACCTTGAATTTAAGCATGAGAATGCCATTCACCTGCTATTCGTTTGGGGTGGAGATCAACAAAATGAAGGTGTGGCGAGGTGTGTCTACAGATACGCCGTTTTCTAACTTTGACCCTCAAGATTCCACCACATTTACGCACTATGAAACGATGAATAAGGTCGTGCAACCTGTCGGTTCCAAGTGGATCAACATCTACTTTCTTTTCCCGAGAGAAATAACACCATTCTCCATACACTGTCATTTACAAATTGATAAGAGCTATTGATAAGAGCTAGCCCACAGGGCACAGACGTCAATTAAACGTCCATTCCACGTTGGTTCAACATAATTTCATTGAAATGAAACCTTGATTCAACCAGTGTGTGCCCAGTGACAGGTAAATGAGTAAGCCGTTTGGCTAAGGTGATTGTAAATATAAATGTAAATTGTTTTAGATCTATTTTACCTAATGATCGCTGGAGACAAATGTGAAACCAGTCATATGGCAGCAAACTGAAGCAAATAGTATCAACATATTACCTTTTCCACAGTGAAGTGTATGAAATGCTGGCCTTATATCTTGGGATGAAATTTGGAGACACAAGCTATAGGCTTCTGTAGCCATGCGCAAATGACAGTATTATGCCAAACCTACCAAATTGATTTAGGATTTCTAGAATATATTGAATGAAAACTCCATGAGAAAATCTGTTGGCCAGCAATTGTGAGGGTTTTCAGTGGTCTAATAAAATGTATTCAGCGTGCACAAGGGAACCACGCCTGCAAAGCCCGTTACGCACCTGCATAAGGTAAGTCTGAATACCAACTAATGAGAAGTGCGTAGGAAAGGAGGTTTAGAAAAGGCATAAATTCTAAATGGTTTAGGTAGTCTTCTTATCAAGCAGCTATCCTAATCCTGACAGTTATTCTAAATGCCAGTTGCAGGTGAATAAATTGTCCAACTGTTGGATATCCTAACACTGGCTGGATTTCAATGGGAATTACATATTACTTTACAAGCCAGCACAATGTGCCATGCAGGCCTGATGTGACCTGTAAACCAGGAGTTTCCTAACACCACTGTGTTAGGGTAAAATTAGGCCATCAAGGTAAGGCCTTATGATATATGTATTGTATTATATTGTCGTAGTTCAATTTTTATGGTTGCATTCACCTAAGTACTCACTTGGTGAAAGCCACATACCTTTAAAAGGAAATAATTTGATAACCATGTCTCTGTCACTAACAAATACAGTCATGGGTGGTAACTCTACAATTCGAAAAGAAAAGGCACCGTGGGAAATAAGCAAATTAGGCTTTACACCATACAGTGTTAAAACAACACCCAAAAACATTTCATGATGTGTGTTGCCTTGCCAGTGAAGCCAGTTGAAAAGCTATGAGTGTATTTGCAGTTTTTATCTTTTATGGTGACATTTTAGTATGAGAGCACAGTGTATATATCACTTTTTATTTCGGTAGGTAATTGTTTTCCTTTCATGTTATTTTCTCTGGTACACTGTTTTTATTTTTATCTAAAGGAGTCCACTTGAAACACATTCAATTGTAGGGGAGGCCAACTATGACATTGCTGTAAACCTCTTCTACCACAATCTTTATGTCATTGTCTTGGTGCTCATATTTTCAGGCTCAGATCACCAGACAATACAGGTATTGTAAAAGCATTAAGTTGGAGAAGCAGTGGGCCCTGAGAGAGACACACAGACAAATTTGATAGGGTGCTCCCTCCAGACCAGGTTTAATCTGATTCGGGGAACAGGGTTCACCAGCTCCCTGAGGGAATCCCTCTCTTTCCTGCTTACTCACGGCTCTTTCAAGCCTAGATGGGGCTCTTGACTGAGCAGCATGAAACCATTCGCAACCATCTCCCATGTCTTCAAACTATCTGAAGCTCCTGCCTTTAGCGGTCTTAGAATGGAGATAGAGTAAAGGATTAGTCATGGTGTAGGTTGGTCACTTTATGGTGTATGAATCATCTGTGTTATCTCAGAAATCTATTCTTATTTTATTGATTTATGAGTTATAGTTCTCCTAAAGAAAGGACACATTTTAAATGTATGCATCGCTGCTCTGGGATCTGATTTTCCTTTATTCCCTGCTTCTAACTGAGAAAAGTATTTCTGAGGGATTCAGAATGTAAGAGTGTTATTTTCATATCTGTAAAGGATAGGATCAAATAAAAACATGCACTATGAGAGACCTGTGCAATGTTCTACTTTCAAGAAAACATTTATTTCTCTGTTTTAATTCTCCAGAGTGAGTCAATCCCTCCTGACCTTTAGCAGGAGGCCTCAGGGGTCTCCGGCAAACAAGATCGAGGGAAAAGATGGATAACCTCGTCCTGCTGATTTCATGAAGCACATACCATCCGTCTTTCAGGTCACCCCACATGTTTTTAATCTGGCCATCCATTCATGTACATGCCTCCATGGTTTATGGCTGTGAGCCAGGCCCGGGCTGGCTAGCACCATAGAGGATGTGCCTGAGCCTTTACTTGTGGTCTTTAAACTATGTGTCGGTGTACGTGTTACTCATGTGTGGGAAAGTGAAACATATGTCCTCTCAACTACATGTGCTCCGGTAAAGCGTCTTTATAGTGGTGTAAGTGGAACTAGGTTTGCACTTAATGGTGTGTGTGCATGCCAATGAGTGCACCGTAAATACTTTACAGGTTTTCTTATCTATGTGATGTTTGCTGAAGAGATCAGACACCTGTAGGAGATGTGACCTACACTTCCATTTCCTACACAGCTGTGGATGGGGATCTCTGACGCATGAAGAGTTGACGCGCTTAGGTCCACAGTTGGCTAGGGAATACCAGGTCTTTAATGATTTTAACCTTAGATACTAGGGTCCAGTAATTTATTTGACATTTTTATACTATGAAATCTGAAAGTCACAATGAGACCCCCTTGCACTGGGATAGTAGAGGCTTAATCAGATGAGGTTTTTATGGGGGTTTTTAATGTCTTGAATCAATCATTGTTTAGCCCTAGGAGCATTAATTACCAAAAGCTTTCCATTTCCTTTTTCATGTTTTCTCACTCTTACCTCACTGTTTGTGCACAGCATTTTCACAGAGTCAAATAGTTTCCTTTCTGACTCCTTCTGTTTTCTATTTCATCACACCTTTTTACTGCTTTCAATTCATATGGCATTGTTTTTCGCCTGATCCTTTTCAAAGGCTTACACTAAATGACATCTTTGAAACATTATTGCCCTATTATTACATAATAAGTGCTTACGTACACATTTTTAAGCAATTACTTTTTCCTCACTTTAATAAAAGCACCCTGTTCAATCTGAGAGAAATCTTGAAAGATCCGATGGACTGTTGTCAAAGACCAGTCCTGCTTCATCACATGGCAGTTGGAGAGAGATTGCCCTCTCAACCCTGTCTCCGCTCGTCTCTTAATTCTGCACGTCTCTCACAGCACACAGACTGTCCCAACTGTTGGGTTCCAGCAACACTTTTCCCATTGGCAAGCAGACAAGAGACTTTGTTTTATAGGTCTGTCAGTGTTAATAGTAGGTGTTGATTTAGTCTGAAATGAGGGTGATTGTGTACGAGCAAAGATAATGTTATTCAGTGTTTTGTGAAACGCGGCTAAGAGATGACTTATCCAGTGGCACACATCATCTTGGCGTACCTGTGAATGTGTGTATGGCATTTGAAATCTCAAGCATCAAACAGGAGTCTAATGGGCCTAGAGTTTGAAGCGGAACCTCCCCATCCATTGGCTTTTCACTTTCTAATATGCAAATCAGTTGGGAGACTACAAAGAACACAATGAGAAAAACATTCAGTTGGAGACGTTGTCCGTTTACATTACTGATGTAATTTCTGTAGCCTACATCCATCCATTTCCTTTCATGAGTTAAATGTACACACATTGACATCCGCGAATGGCGACGTCTTTCTGAACATGTCAGGAAGAAGAAGAAGAAGAAACGCTTTCTCCTCCTCCATGTCCTTCTCCAGTGATGCGGGCCCCTAATGACAGAAACAGAAGCTGCTCTGGTGGAGTCATTAAGCCCAGGTTCCCCATGAACCCCACAGTCCACACTGATACGAACCACTGGAGTCTCCCTGTCTGCTCTGGTTAGGTATGGTTTCAACTCCACAACGCTTCAGGGAGACTTTACTGTTGGTGTTGGCTGGGCCTCAGCGCAACTAGATCTTGGAGTGTGAAATATCACTGTGAAAATGGGGTCAGACTGTAAATTGAAGAAACTCTTGAAGAAACGTATTACTTGAACACATTTGATTATATCGCTCTTATCCCGGGAAAAGTCACGTCTTTATGTAAAATCAGGAGTCATGGATCATATTTTGGTTTCCACAAATCCAGTTCACAGACAGTTTATCCTTCACCATACTGCCAGATTGTATTTTTTAAGTGGATCTGATTATCTTGTTGTCTTTATACTTAAGCAATTGTATGGAAGCCATAATTTTCCCTCCCAGATTATGGAGATTATTGCTTTGTTGGCTGTAAAACAAAGCATACAGACCATTTCAATTAGTCTATTTCCCATCCTGCCATAACAGAAACAATGTTTGCTCTCATACTGTTGCCGGAGCACTTCTTTATCAGGAGTTGTATAGCTGCAGGGAATTATCCCAGCCATTGACTTCTACATGATGACTTCATACATACAGACAGTGAGATAATGAGAGTCACCCTGTTAAACCAGAATAACATAAAACAACAAATAAAACTGGACACAGCTTCGAAAAACTGGACAGTGTTGTGTGACGTCATTATAAACATTACCTGTCTGAGTCCAACTGAAGGACAGACCATGTGGTGCACGGTGTCCTATGCCCCAGACTGTTGCCTGGAAACTTACGTGTTTGCTTATGTTTGTTTTTCTTCTCCCATTTCCTTTTTCCCCCTCCAGCCCGTCTTCCTCATTTACTGAGAAAGGAACTGCCTTTGAAGACTGACAGAATGTCATAAAGTTGTCCCCCTCTTAACAGCCTGTAAATTGTGCAGTTAGTAAAATACACCTTTATAGAAAATTGCGGTCTGTGTTTTAGCTGGCAGTACAGTGGCATGATAAATGTGGTAGGTAGCTAGGTGACTGATGGGGGGCTGTCCTGCAGCCCTGTGTGAGTCCATCGAAGACCACCACTGTTCTGGGCCTAATGCTCTGTGAGGTCCTCTTCCTTCAGGTCCCGGTTTACTGCAATCCAAAAATGCATCACCACCCACAGGATACATTCATAATGTTAAATAATACTGCTGTATTATATGTTGAAACATTTGCTTTCCATTTAAACACACCATGTGAAAGTCCCCAATGCTACTGTACATGGTCTGTGCCTACTATAGCATTTTGCTGCTACAGTGCCTCCTGACCTATTATTGGCACCCCTGTTTAAGATGTGGTCGAGGGACTTCAAAAATTCTCCTTTTTTAAACAACATAGGACCCAAATGCAAAAAAATAGAAAAAATCCAACCTTTTTATTTAAGTACATTACTTTGGTGGTAAAGAAAAAAATCACACATTTAGAAAAGAAAAAACTTGAAATCATGTGTCCCACAATTGTTGGCACCCCTAACAATTCCGGGCTGAAAATTTTAATAGATTTTTTTTTAAATATATTTTCTCTGTAGTTGCTAAAGTTGGTCAGGGTATCTAGGAACTTTTAATTAGTAATTCATGACTTCCTGTTTCCCTGGGGTATAAATATGACGTGACACAGAGGCCTGATTCCACCTCTTACCCATTTGTCAACATGGCAAAGACAAGAGAACACACCATTCAAGTAAGGCAGATTTGTGTCGACCTTCATAAGTCAGGCAATGGCTGCAAAGAAAATAGCCACTAACCTTAACTTGCCCGTATCTACAGTCAGAGGAATCATTGAAGTTTAAACAACTTTGGAACAGTGACAAACAAGGGCTGGAAGAGGTCCCAAGTTTATCTTGCCTGACAACGCACAGTGAGGAGGATGGTAAGAGAAGTAAAAAAAAAGTTCCTAAGCTCACTCTCAAGCAGAATTGCATCAAAGAGTGGCATCTTGGGGTCTATAAAGTCTCCAAAACAACCAGTCAGACGCTCTCTACATGCCAAAAGCTGTTTGGGAGGCATGCAAGAAAGCCTTTTCTCACTAACACTCACAAACGTAAACGTCTGGAGTTTGCTGCGCGCACTGGGACTTCAACCTGGGGATCGTGTGCTTTGGTCAGATGAGACTAAGATTGAGCTTTTGGTAACAAACACTCTAAGTGGGTCTGGCGTAAAACAAAGATGAGTATGCCCGAAAAGCACCTCAGTGCCCACCGTGAAGTATGGTGGAGGATCTGTGATGCTATGGGCCTGTTTCTCTTCCAAAGGCCCTGGGAACCTTGTTAGGGTGCATGGCATTGCGAACGCTTTGAACTCAGCACAGGCATTTTTAAATAAAAACCTGATGGCCTCTGCCAGAAAGCTGAAGATGGGTCGTCATTGGGTCTTTCAGCAGGATAATGATCCAAAACATGGGCAAAATCTACACAAAAATGGTTCAGCAGTCACAAACTCAAAGGTCCTCCCATGGCCATCTCAGTCCCCAGACCTCAACCCAATCGAAAACCTGTGAGGCGAGCTAAAGAGGAGAGTGCATAAGAGAGGACCCAGGACACTGGATGATCTAGAAAAGATTGTGCAAAGAAGAATGGTCAAAGATCCCTCTCTCTGTGTTCTCCAATCTTGTGAAATGTTATAGGAGGAGATTAAGTGCTGTCTTGTTGGCAAAAGGGGGTTGTACAGTATTAACATCAGGGGTGCCAATAATTGTGGGACACATGATTTCAAGTTTATTTTTTTCTAAATGTGTGATTTTTTTTTTACACAGTAATGTTAAATAAAAGGTTGGATTTTTTCTATTTTTTTGCATTTGGGTTCTATGTTGTTTAAAAAAAAGAAGGAAGTCCTCGTCCACATCTTAAACAGGGGTGCCAATAATTGTGGAGGGCACTGTAAAGGTCCCTCTCTGTAGTTCCCTTTCATTACTGGCTATCAGTGAAAAGTACAGGAGAGTTTAGGAATCTAATGGAACACTATCTTCAGCTCCCTGGGACCATGTGTCTGGCTTGGAGCCCCGTCTCCAAACTACTTACTGATTTCACTATTCTAATGACCTCACACCAAACCAAATCACTGCATAGGTAAATGCAATAATTGGTGGCTGGTAAACATGAGGTAAGATTTTCGATTGCTGACGGTGCAGTGCAGGCTTTTCCATTTGGACATGGCTCTCAGGGCTACCTTTTCACCTTCCGACAAGCTTTGGTCTGCATCTGTCTATTTGACATCATCTATAAATGTCAACATCTAAAACCAGCGATGAACATCAAAAAACAAAGCTGACATTAATATCAGTATTTATCCAGTGAGGTTAGGGATATGAATAACAACTTGCAGCCACAGGGCTGTGGTCTCGCTCTGTCACTTCCCCTGGGTGTAAGACTGTCCCCCTGCCCAGCTCTGGAAGTAGACATCTCTGGGAGAAACCCTCTGGTTCTAGTCTGGTGCCCATTTTGATCAGAACTCAGTTCTGTCGTTATACCAGCGGGGAGTGGCATCCATCCACTCCTCCTGCTGTGCATTCTGCGCCTTGTAATTTACATGATGAGGTAAGTTAATGAGGGTCGTGTGGAAAACCATCAGACAGAACTGTCCAGGACCATTTAGAAGAGTCACGCTGACTGGGTATTTTTAGTAAGTTTCCCACAGTTCTAAAAATGCCAGTCTACCAACCGCCAGCCTCTTCAACCAAAGGGATGAACTTAATGACTTCATCAATCCCATAAAACCCATGAGAAAACCTCATCATGCCTTTTACTGATGACCAATGGGATTGATGAGTGGACACATGATTGCATGATGCAACATAATGAAATAGGGTTCTTAGTAATGAAAGTCTATCTAATTTATAAAGTTGTTTATGAATGTAAATGACTAATGTGAAGACTACTGTCACTCCATTTCCAAGACTGTGTAGGCCTGTGTCTCAGAGGCGCTTAAAACCCACTACAATGTGATTGAGAAGATAGGGTTAAAGGGCTCATACAGGAGCCATGATGATGATGAAGCATCAGTGAACATTAGTCTCTATTAAGGGTTAATGTTTGGTTTTACTGTGATTTAGTGGATGATGACAAGTGAATAACGTGTATAAATACAGCCTTTATTGGGCTTTGTGCTAATGTTCCCATAATTACATGATCTAAACTTACTGAGGTTGCTGTCTATGAATAATTTTTTAGTATAGTGGATTTGAAGGTTCATTTATCTTGTTTAAAGACACCATGAGTCTCTTAAATTCTCATTAGGTAAAGGAACAAACTTGTTAAATTGGATTCAGCTGTTGTAAAATGTCACACTAATGCTGCACTGTTCTCCAGGTGCTAAGTGACTGGTCCCTGGTGTTCGAGCAGTGTAGTCTGGTGGTGAGGGGAGATGTTAGTAAAATGGCGATTCCAGCATGATTAAACTGATGAGGGGCTATTCTGTTCTGACCCACCTTCTCAGCGAAATGGTGAATCAATGTATGAATATATCCACTCCATTTGTTGAATAATGTCAGAAAATGTCACGTTGAATGTTGGCCTACTCTCATATAGTATTAACAGACTACTAAATTGGTAAGTACTAACGTTTACACTCATAATTATAATCACAGTTCTTAAGTTAACCAACCTCTGTTCAGAATCGACAGTGAGTCAAAGATTTTTTCCCATCCTCCAGTCTTATCACATCTTCTCTCCAAACTTGCTAGATATTTGACCGCTATGACCTCCTGTTGTTGGGCTACACATCGCTTTGTAGTTCATAAGCTTTCGTGCGTTATATACAAGTCAGTATATTGCTGTTGGCGCTACGGCATTTACGGAAAATCACAAAGACACTGTTTATCAACAGATCTAAGTCGGATAAATTAATACTAATCATAAAGGGCATGAGTCTGTGTGTTTACTGTCCTAATGTGGTGTCGTTCATAACAACTGTTTTCATGGCTTCTAATCCCTAAACTGTTGATGGGGAGCAGCTTCAGAGAAATGTTACTGTGTTGATGTTGCACAACAAAGGACAATCACACATGGGATGAAGCCATTGTAATGACTAATTCACATGTGGGAGTGCTATTGATGGCATTTCAACTGGGAACACATTATAATCGTTAAGGAATGGTGTGTGTTGTGTTCTTGTCTGTGTTGGAAGGTCTTTGACTCTTTCCGTTTATAGTTACCACAGTATCCTACTCTCTTTGTAAGTTGAATACTGACCATAAGTACCACTCCAATGTGAAGGGTAGAGAAATACCAAACCATCCATCACATGTACAGTGAGGGAAAAAAAAAGTTGATCCCCTGCTGATTTTGTACATTTGCCCACGACAAAGACACAGTCAATTATAATTTAATGGTAGGTTTATTTGAACAGTGAGAGACAGATTTTAACAATAAAATCCAGAAAACGCATGTCAAAATGTTTAAATTGATTTGGCTTTTAATGAGGGAAATAAGTATTTGACCCCCTCTGCAAAACATGACTTAGTACTTGGTGTCAAACCCTTGTTGGCAATCACAGAGGTCAGACAGTTGTAGCACTAGGTTTGCACACATCTCAGGAGGGATTTTGTCCGACTCCTCTTTGCAGATCTTCTCCAAAGTCATTAAGGTTTCGAGCCTGACGTTGTGACTTCGAACCTTCAGCCCTCCACAGATTTTCTATGGGATTAAGGTCTGGGGAGACTGGCTAGGCCACTCCAGGACCTTAATGTGCTTCGTTTCTTGAGCCACTCCTTTGTTGCCTTGGCCATGTGTTTGGGTCATTGTCATGCTGGAATACCCATCCACGACCCATTTTCAATGCCCTGGCTGAGGGAAGGAGAGTTCTCACCAAGATTTGACCGTACATGGCCCCATCCATCGTCCCTTTGATGCGGTGAAGTTGTCCCCCAAAGCATAATGTTTCCACCTCCATGTTTGACGGTGGGGATGGTGTTCTTGGGGTCATAGGCAGTATTCCTCCCTCCTCCAAACACGGCCGAGTTGAGTTGATGCCAAAGAGCTTCATTTTGGTCTCATCTGACCACAACATTTTACCCAGTTCTCCTCTGAATCATTCAGGGGATGTTCTTGACAAGAAACTTCCAGACGGGCCTTGTGCTTTCTTGAGCAGGGGAACCTTCAGGGCACTGCAGGATTTCAGTCCCCTTCACGGGCATAGTTAAAGCCAATTGTTTTCTTGGACTATTGTCCCAGCTGCCTTGAGACTGACAAGATCCTCCACGTGTATATCTGGGCCTGATTCCTCACCCGTTCTCATGATCATTGCAACTCCACGAGGTGAGATCTTGCATGGAGCTCCCAGGCCGAGGGTGATGGGTTATTTTGTGTTTCTTCCATTTTGCGAATAATCAGCAACAACTGTTGCTTCTCTCAAGCTGCTTGGCGATGGTCTTGATAGCCCATTCCAGCCTTGTGTCTACAATCTTGTCCCTGACATCCTTGGAGCCCTTTGGTCTTGGCCATGGTGGAGAGTTTTGAATCTGATTGATTGATTGCTTAGATATAGAAAGATATTAAAAATAAGCGAGATTAGGAGCACTCCCTATCCTGATCTCAGCTCGTTACCTGTATAAAAGACAATTTGGAAGCTAGAAATCTTTCTGATTGAGAGGGGGTCAGAATATTTACTTGGTCAAAATGCAAATCAATTGCATTTTTCTGGATTTTGCTGTTGTTACCCTGTCTCTCACTGTTCAAATAAAACCTACTCATTAAAATTATAGACTGATCATTATTTCTTTGTCAGTGGGCAAACGATAAAATCAGCAGGGGATCAAATAGTTTTTTTCCTCACTGTACATCAGGTGGTTAAAGATGGAATCCGGGCAGGGGGAAACAGCTCCACTGGCCACCAGTAGGGGAAAACAGCTCCACCACATGGTTTTGTTGATCGAGCTGAGGAGCGCTGGCGCAGCATGATAAAAAAGAAGAAGTGCTGTACATATTGTGCTCTTTCTATCGCGCATGCAATGATGGCCAGGGGAAAAACAGTGTTAGTTGTTTGCAGTAACGTTGTTGGAATATCCCAAACGGACAGGTTTCACCATGAACCATTATCACTTGTAGAATTGGGCTTTTATATGGGCTAAATTGAAAATGTTCCTACAGAAGAGAAATATGGAAAGCATATGCATAACCATGGTAGTAATTGAGAGGTATATGGAAAATAATTTTTTTTGGGGAGGGGGAATAAAATAAAAAGAACGAAACAGTTAGAGATTATGAAATATTAGACTAAAGGTGAGGACACAACAATTCACATTACACAATACTTAATCCAAACATTTATTGGGATAATCTAATCTGAAAATACCTAGATACATTCAGTAGCATGATGTAAATATTCTGAAAAATGTTGAACATACAGTGGGGGTAATATTTAGGAGCCACCAATTGTGCAAGTTCTCCCACTTAAAAGATGAGAGATAATGCAATTTTATCATAGGTACACATCAACTATGACAGACAATTGAGGGAAAAATCAGAAAAATCACATTGTAGATTTTAATGAATTTGATTACAAATTATGGTGGAAAATAAGTATTTGGTACCTACAAACAAGCAAGATTTCTGGTCACAGACCTGTAACTTCTTCTTATAATCTCGTCCTCCACTGCTACCTGTATTAATGGCACCTGTTTGAACTTGTTATCAGTATAAAATACACCTGTCCACCAACCTCAAAACAGTCACACTCCAAACTCCACTATGGCTAAGACCAAAGAGCTGTCAAAGGACACCAGAAACAACATTGTAGACCTGGCACCCAGGTGGGAAGACTGAATCTGCAATAGGTAAGCAGTTTGGTTTGAAGAAATCAACTGTGGGAGCAATTAATAGGAAATGGAAGACATATAAGACCACTGATAATCTCCAGGGCTCCACGAAGTTACCCGTGGGGTCAAAATGATCACAAGAACGGTGGATAAAAATCCCAGAACCACAATGGGGACCTAGTGAAATGACCTGCAGAGAGCTGGGACCAAAGTAACAAAGCCTACCATCAGTAACACTCTACGCCGCCAGGGACTCCAAATCCTGCAGTGCTAGACGTGTTTGCTTAGCGTATATGTCCAGGCCCGTCTGAAGTTTGCTAGAGTGCATTTTGGATGATCCAGAAGAGGGATTGGGAGAATGTAGATGAAACCAAAAATAGAACATTTTTATAAAAACTCAACTCGTCGTGGAGGACAAAGAATGCTGAGTTGCATCCAAAGAACAATTATACCTACCAGAAGCATGGGGTGGAAACATCATGCTTTTGGGGCTGTTTCTTTCTGCAAAGGGACCAGGACGACTGATCCGTGTAAAGGAAAGAATGAATGGGGCATGTATCGTGAGATTTTGAGTGAAAACCTCCTTCATCAGCAAGGGCATTAAGATGAAACGTGGCTGGGTTCAGCATGACAATGATCCCAAACACACCGCCTGGGCAACAAAGGAGTGGCTTCAGAAGAAGCATTTCAAGGTCCTGGAGGGTTCAGCTAAATCTCCAGATCTCAACCCCACTGGAACATCTTTGGAGGGAGTTGAAAGTCTGTGTTGCCCAGCACAGACCCAAAACATCACTGCTCTAGAGGAGATCTGCATGGAGGAATGGGCCAAAATATCATCAACAGTGTGTGAAAATCCTAGGAAGACTTACAGAAAACGTTTGACCTGTGTCATTGCTAACAAAGGGTATTTAACAAAGTATTGAGAAACGTTTGTTATTGACCAAATACTTATTTTCCACCATAATTTATAATAAATTCATTAAAAACCTTACAATGTAATTTCGGGAAAAAAATCTCAATTTGTCTGTCATAGTTGACGGGTACCTATGATGAAAACAGGCCTCTCTCATCTTTTTTAAGTGGGAGAACTTGCACAATTGGTATTGACCAAATACATTTTTCCCCACTGTAAGACAACAAAATCACAGGGGTTTGACTGAGACGACTAACTGGTGTCTCCAAGTGTGGCACACACGTCTCCAAAGTGTGCACAGTTCCTAAGTAATTTCAATGCATTTTTATGACAAAAAATAAATAAAACATCTTCAACTATAAGGTGCTTTTGAGCTCAGCTAGCTGTGCGGTTGAGGAACTAGAACAAGCGCATTACTGTTGTTGTTTACGCAATCCAAAAATGGTCCATTATAAATCGCAATCTGGGTCAGGTGGGCATAATTTCAAAGCTTGTTCTATTGTCAACATGATTAGCTAAATTATAAAATACGATATTACAGTGTTAGGCCTTCACAAGCCAATTCTGGGGAAACAGATCATAATTTTTGGTGCGCATGAAAGCAGTCATGAGTGCATGCGTGTGCCGTGAACAATTTTCTTCACAATAGACAACCATGTTCAGGACAACCCAGAGTATGACGCCATGTCATCTTGTAACTGTACATCAAGCATAGTGATTATAAACGTTGACACTGTATATGACATGAGTTTTATGATATGGAAATGTGAAGTGCACATTTGGACTCACGGGTATTTCGGCATACTTGTATGACATCAAATACATATTTATTATAATCCTCAACGTCTCATCTTTTTAAAATAAAGTCCTCTTAATTTACAGCCCCCCATTCCTCACTCAGACAACAAAACACTTGCAAAAGTTGCCCAATTAGCAGAGGATGGGGGCAACTTCTTGTTCAGAATGGCTGTCCGTCAAAATTCAAACAGCGCTGTGAAGAGCAGAGCCAGAGCTCTGACGTCATGTATAGCATGTTACTGTAAAGATACTATGTTCCAATTTAGGCGTTTATCAGTGGCCAAATCTGCCATGTTCAACCCGTATACTGGTACAAGTGTAAAGGGCAATGGATTCCAGCTTTAACTAGGTTCCATGACCACTTAAAATTATGACCCACCTGACTGAGGTCAACTCTCCCTTATGTCTATGTCTAGACCTGGGTATCCTCATCTATAGACACAGAGGTACAGCAGAAAGTTACAGTAAAGTCCCCTACCTTCCCAGAAGCAGCAGCAGAGAGTAGGCTCAGTAATACTCGTGGTCTCCAGTCTTTACGCTCTCATCTGGCTTCTTGTGAATGGCACAGAGCCGACCCTGGGCTCTGCACTAAGCTATATAAGAGAGAGAGCAGCAGGACACTCAGCACAGACACAGCACCCTGCATACAGGGAGGAGAGTGACTACTCAACACAACTATACAGAGGTACTCACAGGGTAAGACTGAGATCCAGTCACCTTCTCTTTCCTGTTGCCCATCTTGCAACTTTACTATTAACATTGTTCTTTCAACAGACATATTTTATTTTAAGTTAACATTATTTATAGATGATTTGGAGGTGCTGAATGCAAGTTCAGCTTCTGTTCTTCTGAGTGTTGGTTTAAATTCAATTGATGCACATTTGTGAGTTCAGACATTTCATTAAAATACTGTAAGACATTCTCATTAGTCTGTGAACTTGAAAGACAGTTGACGATTGTCAGACAATAGGTTTCAGCTTGCATGTGTGTAGCTATGAGTATTTGTGTGTGATTGTGCAAGGAGGTAGCCTATTCATGGAAGTAAGTCAGTGTCTGCGTGGCTTTTCATGGGATATAATTTGTGTATGTAAGTCTGTGTGTGTGTGTGTTGTGTGTGTGTGTGGTGTGTGTGTGTTGTGTGTGAGTGTGTATGTGTTTTCTATTTGGCTTTGTGTAGCCCTGTGTTTGGTCAATGGATGCAGAAACGTTTTAGTGTTCCCTTTGACACCAAGTGATGGCTAGCACAGATGTGTGTCATCTGAGAGGGGTTCTGCACATCCATAATGTTCTTTCATTCTGTATGTTTCTGCATCCTCCTCTAGTGTCACTCCTAGAGACCTCAAAGTGTGAGAAGGATAAAAATAATGATTATAGTTTTATTTGATCAATCTGTCATATTCTGCTTGGGGTATTTGACCACCAATATACTGTATGTTTTTGAAATTACTGTTGATCTCCTCAGTGAAAAGATGCATTTAATTACTGTCACCAGGGTGTAGATCAGTGGAGGCTGGTGGGAGGAGCTATAGGAGGACAGTCTCATTTTAATGGCTGGAATGTTATTAATGGAACGGAGTCAAACGTGGTTTCCATATGTTTGATACCTTTCCATTTATTCCATTCCAGCCATTACAATGAGACTGTCCTCCTATAGCTCCTCCCTCCAGCCTCCTCTGGTGGAGCTCCTCTACTTGACATGTTTGAGATATTTAAAGAGACCTAATATTCCATCCAGGGAATCATATGCAATAGAAAACAAAAGCATTTAATTTAATACTGTGGACCACAAAGTTACACTCTACTGTTTTTGTTTGTGATAATCTGCCAGGAATGATTCTGGCTAAGTATTTCCATTTCCCCTCTACAGGAGGTGTTGGTGGACCATTCTTAGTATTATCGTGCCTGGCGTGAGGGTCATTACCACAAGGTCACAGGTCGAGCGGCAACAGCAGAGTGCCAGGATGTGCTGCCTGTCAACATGGGCTCTCCTCCTAGCTCTGGGAGTCACCACAACGGCACAAGGTTGGTCTTCATTAGCAGTTACATTATTTACATTCCCTTACCGTCCCCCACACACACACACACACACATCCCTAATACACATCCCTAACACGTGCACACACACAGATCCCTAACAAAAACACACACACACACACAAGAACGCACGTGCACACAGTCTCGGTTTGGGAGTTGTTAACTCCATAATTCATTCACAAGGCTCAGCTTGGAAAATTGCAACTATTATTTCAACTGGAAAACGTTAACAATTTTTCTCAACGTGTCAAAACGTAAACCAGGATGATATCCTGTGTGTGGAAATTCGATTATCATTGATAATTTCATTATACAGTTGAGAGTATTATCTAATGTGAATTTGAGAAGAAAGTCAAGAACCAGAGGTCTCCTTGGGACATAGACAGCAGCCTGGTGATCTTCTGACTCTACAGAACCTATACTCCTTCTTCTCCCCAAACCATTGGTAGACAGAGGCATATTGTTGCACGTCCCCATTACTGATTCTGATCCACATCCTTAAGTTGAGGCGGGATGTGTTTAAGGCCAAGGCTAAGGAGACCACTCTCTGCAATTGGCCATACACAAGTATGTGCCAGTAGTATGCTTATACTGAGCCCCAATGTGAACTCAGAACGATTATAGCGTTTGGTGGGTACTGTAACTGCAATGGTCTGTGAAAAGTCAAAATATGCATTATGTAACACCGTACACTACAAATGTCAGTCTGTAAATCAGAATGAAAGTCAATCTCTTGGTTTCAGTGACATTAGTACAAAGCAGTTGATTGTTTGCAGCTGAGAGTAACGATGGGATTTATAAATATAAATATAATGGCTCTTTTTAAACTTTTCACTGTTGGTCCACAACGTAATTCCTTGACCACTTTGAAACGCTATTGGCACTTTCATGTGTTGGAGCAATTCATTTTATTTCCAAAGTACACAGGGCAAATCACCAGAAAGAGATTAGAGTGTGGCATTACATGAAGAGAAAGTAAAAGTCAAATATATTGTTCCATGACTCAGAGTATAGTTGAAAAGTTGAACGATTTGAAAGATACAGATTCTTTCCATTGCTTTACGGGTGACCATAATACTCTAGGAAGAAATAGCCAGAGGTTTGGTCCGTCTGGTCTGAGGTTTGGCCAGTCTGATCAGCATTGAGGCATTGGTCAGTGATGTCACAACAGGTCAATTATGAGTCATCATGAGGTGATGTTTTATAGGGAACATGGAGAAGAGACAGTTCGGAGTTGCGAGACAAAACAACCCTGCAGTGTACAACTCTGAAGGTAACATTTAACATCCCAAAATACATCTCTTTACACAATTGTCACGACTGTGGCTTTAAGTCCGGATTGTCGCTTTAAGTCTGGTTAATGTCTATGTAATAATATGGTATGAAGAACTATAACTTTCAGAATTACAGCCCAATGGCACCAGTCGTGTTTACAGCAGCAGAGAAATGAGCTAAAAAATGGAAACACTAACAGTTTTATTTTATTTTCAACATTCTGAAGTAGTATTCATTGTGCGACATTCTGTGTCCAGATGACTATGAGTGGACCACTTGGTTCAACGTGGATCACCCTGGAGGTCGAGGAGACTATGAGCAGTTGGACGCTATCCGTTTCTACCACCGGTGTGTGACGCCCCGGTCCCTGGAGGCTCGCACCATGACTGGATCCCCGCTCGCAACACAAGGGGAGAAGATCCACGCAGACCCTACCCTGGGCTTCTGGTGCGCCAACGCTGAGCAGGCCCCTGGTCGCAACTGCTCCAACTACGCTGTGCGCCTGCCCCAAAGGTCAGTCTGGTATGTGTGGCTGGGTGCCTTACATTAAATACAGTTGAGAAGTAGCTACTGTATTATGTAAAATAAAACTGTTCTATAATAGTGAAAGCCATAATTTATCCTCCAAGCAACATTTCTAGCTACTGCAATTATATCAGTCTTTTGTAATGGAGTGAAAACCTATTTTCAATCAGGCAACACTGGGTCAGAAGGCTCTCTGGATGCCTGGGGTCCTTGGTCAGACTGGAGCCATTGCTCTGCCAAGTGTGGCCAGGTGGCAATGCAGGTGCGCTCCAGGAAATGCCAGTCCCAACATAAGCAGTGGGATAAGCAGTGCAGCGGACCTACAGTGGAGGGTAGAGCCTGCAAAGGACCTGAATGCCCTGGGACTGGTGAGTTGCTCTCACATCTCCATTACAGCTATTGAAATATCATTGAAACCTCTGTAATGTCACACTACCATTTGCATTTTATTCTAGAAATGGTCATAGCTGAACCAATGTACAAAGGCACTGTCTGACATGCTGAACTGTATTGCTGCTGTTGTTCCAGGTTGCACACTGCACTGTGAGATGGGTAGGGTGAATGTCGGAGTGTGACGCCTGTATGTGTCAGGACCACATTGTACTGGGCTCTGTCCGCAGTGCTGAGGTCTCCCTGCCCCAGGGGCCACCATCCTCCGCTCGGCCCCAGCTCCAAACTCCTCACCCTCACCGATCACAATGGACACTTCCGCATCCCAGGGATCTGTCCCGACGGCAATGCCACACTGACCGTCCAGCTGCGGAACCACGCCCCTCACACTGTCATCGTGCCCCACAGCACCGAACGCACCTCTGTCCTCAGTATCATGCTGAATAGAGCAGGTAAAATGGCCACAAAAAAAGTAATGAAAGCTGACATTGTTACAATTCTGTTTTACATGTTACATTTCTCTGTTTTACATTGGTCTCCACACTGTAATGTGATCCCTCAGAGAAGCTCCATGTGGTGAAGAACCCTGAGAACAAGGCCAGAAGAGATGGCCAGACAGCTGCTCTCTGCTGCAAAGTGGGTGGATCACCAGAGCCAGAAGAGTACCAGTGGTAAGCCAATGGATCTGTAATGACAGCTTGGAAAATGTTATATATTTACCATATCAAAATCAAAGTTTTTGCTGGGTATAGTGTTCAACAGTCATCTGTAATTCGGTAGGTTTCACAACGGCAGCCTGCTGGACAGGAAGCAGCTGAACTATGACAGCACACTGGTCTTAAGAAACCTGAGCATGGAGCAGACTGGGGAGTACTACTGCAGAGCCAGCAACCAGGCTGGGGCCATCAAGTCCGAAACCAGCCATAGTCACAGTCTTAGGTTTGATCTCAAAGCATCACTGGGTGATATTCACACATTCATACTTACTATTTGAACAGCCATTTGCATGACTTCAGTCAATGATCAGAGGGAGAATGAAAGGGTATTGATTTTCTCATAAAATAATTCCATTGTATAATCTGTAAATATTTTAACATGTGTTGGTCTGTTTTCTACCCCTTTCTCCTCACAGGTAAAGATCAACCTTCATGTAACTTGAAACCGAATCCTACCTTATTGCGCCTACCTCATGACTGCTACAAAACAGCACCGGCTCTCTCTATTACGACGTAGGAAAGTGCCTCTCAGGAACCTGTGCAGGACAGCTGGACAATGGAATCAGGTAAGGACTCAGTGGCATACTGCTGTGGGGTGGCAAAGATGGAGGAGAAAAAACTAAAATGCCAGGGCTATGAGCTCACCACCATGGTGGTGACCGAGTGTGGCTGCCAGAAATGTGTAGAGACCAAAAGCCATTGTGCGTGGCGGGCTGTGGCCGCAGACACTGGAGAGCCCATGAGATTTGGTCACGTCTACATAAATGGAGCCAGAGTCCAGCCGCACAGGCTACCAAGGCACCTTCTCCATCCAGGTCCCCCATGACACTGAGAGGCTGGTGATGACCTTTGTGGACAACATGGATAAGTTCGTCAACACCACCAAGGTTCTTCCATTCAACACCAAAGGGGGACGCCGCTACCATGAGATCAAGCTTTTGAGGAAGAAGGAACCAGTGACCATCAGCTCAACAGAGCTCAACACTCTTCAGCTGGGAGGTGGAGGCCAGGATCCTATTGCTGAGATCCAGATCCCACCCAACTCCTTCTACAAGCAGAGTGGAGAAGTATTTGTGGGTAATGTGAAGGCTAGCATCACTTTTCTGGATGCTAGAGACGTGTCCACAGCAGCAGCCGCACAGAGTGACCTCAACTTCGTAGGAGATGAGGGAGACACCTTGCCCCTGAGAACCTACGGTATGTTCTCAGTTGACTTCAGGGATGAGGAGGCCGGAGAACCACTGAACGCCGGAGAGGTGAAGGTGAAAATGGATTCAACACAGGTGAAAATGCCTGAGCACCTGGACACCATGAAGCTGTGGTCCTTGAACCCCGACACGGGCATGTGGGAGGAGGAGGGGAGCTTCCAGATGGAGAAGAAGCAACGTGGTAAAAGGGAGGAGAGGACCTTCCTCATTGGGAACATGGAGATCAGAGAGAGGCTGTTTAACCTGGACGTCCCAGAGAACAGGAGGTGTTACATCAAGGTGCGAGGCTTCCGCAGCGATCGCTTCATGCCCAGCGAGCAGGTAGGAGTGGTGGTGACCTTGATCAACATGGAACCCACTGCAGGTTACTCCTCCAACCTCGTGCTTGGGGGACGCTTTGACAGCGTCATCACTGGCCCCAATGGTGCCTGTCTGCCTACCTTCTGCGACGACCAGAAAGCTGACGCATATTCTGCCCACGTCATGGCCAACATGGGAGGAGAAGAACTCGAGGCAGTCCCGTCTGCTCCCAAATTCAACCCCAACATCATTGAAGTCCCTCAGCCATACCTGGGCAAGCTGAACTACAGACGGTCAGACCACAATGACCCCAGGTTAAAGAAGACAGCCTTCAGCATCAATGTGGCCAAGCCCAGCCCAAACACAGCTGAAGAGCTCAATGGACCTGTGTACTCATTTGACCAACTGAAAGAGTGTGAGGAAGCCCCATTTACTGCAGGCCACTTCCTGCTTCACCAGAGTGGAGGGAGATCGCTACGACTACAACACAGTGCCTTTCAACGAAGACGATCCTATGAGCTGGACAGAAGACTACCTGAGCTGGTGGCCCAAGCCCATGGAGTACCGAGCCTGCTATGTCAAGGTCAAGATCAATGGTACCCCATGAGATCAACGTGCGCTCCCGCAACCAGGCGGCACTCACCCCAAGACCGTTGGCCAACTGTATGGCCTCCGCGACACCCGCAGCATCCGCGACATGGACCAGTCCACCGTCTCTGCTGTGTGCCTGGAGTTCAAGTGCAGTGGCATGCTCACGACCAGGACCGAGTGGATCAGCACTCTGATGAAGGTGATTCCTCAGGGCAGCTGTAAGAGGGACAATGTTAACTCCCATGCTTCAAGAGTACCTGGTTAATCACCTGCCTCTAGCCGTCAACAACGACACCAATGAGTTCACAATGCTGGCACCACTGGACCCTCTGGGCCACAACTATGGCATCTACACAGTGACAGACCAGGACCCCCGCACAGCTAAAGAGATAGCACTGGGACGCTGCTTTGATGGCACCTCTGACGGCACTTCCCGTGTCATGAAGAGCAACGAGGGAGTGGCGCTTACCTTTACCTGTGGCAACCGTGAGGTGACCCGTCAAAGCGTGTTCCAGGCTCTGCAGAACTCCCCCGGGCAGTCTCTGGCGAGCGCCGTGAGGGATGGCCGAGGGAGGAGGCAGAGAGCAGGAGCCAACGCACTCCGCAACAGCCGTAGACGCAGTACTCGGAATCCCGCTGCCACACGCACCCAGAGCACCTCAGGCTAAAGCACAGCACTACAGGTCAGGGTCTCCACATCACAATCACATCAGACATGTTGGCAAATCACTAAAGAAAGTGGGTATTGGTGATGGGATTCAAATTGATATTTTAGCCCTTCAGTGAAGATACACGTTTTTTTTCTTCATAATGTACTGTTTGTAATAATTTTTGATATTTTACTAAAATATGTTTTACGATTGTGAGTAAGGCCCATAACCCTAAATTCAAAACTGAACAAATATTTTGTTATCTATTACACAGGTATCTCCCAGGGAACATTCAGTGGAGATTTTAATTGTATTTTCTTCACCTGTACTGTGATGAATATTTACTACTTGAAATTGTAAATAATGGGATATTTATTACACATGCCATTCAAGGTTGTAACCAGTGACTAAGACACTACACCCCAAATAAAACAAGAACAATCCTAGAACGTGTTGGATTGCTGATTCACTTACACTTAGACAAATATTTGTTGGCGCACATTCACAACATAGCTGACAACATTGTAGAGCACACTACGGACAAGTTACTTATAATCCACGTAAGCCATAATACCAACTGTCAGTGAATTCAAGTTTTTAAAAAAGTAGAGAAATTCTATAATTTATTCTTTCGACAAGTGATTTTATTAAATTAGATGCATATAAAACACTGAAGAGCCGGTCATCTTTACGGTATATTGTACACCATGTCCAATTTCTTAACAATTTGAAAGCCTCTCAAATGTTAGAAAATAGGAAAAACATGTCCCTTTCTACCATTATGAAGACACTAAGGTCAGCCCATAAGTCCCCTCCTCGTCTCATTGATACAAGGCTGCAGAAGCAATGTTAAGGGGAGACCAGTTGTGTGAGAACTTGCCTGATCACAATTATATCTGCATTAGCAGTAATCAAATTGATGAGCAAATTACCTGTTTGTCATGCACAAAAAAATACCTAAAAGCACTCTTGCTTCAACTGTTCAAGGATATTCAGAGATGTATCCAGAGGATGGCCATGAGGTTTGAGTCACATCTATCGTAAAATTAATTAGGCTTGGGTGGTATACCATATACATTTGAAATACAGACGGTATGATTTTCAATACCACTGCTTAGAACTACAACTACCTTAGACATGCCAAATAAATTATCTCCAGCTCAGGGCTCCAGCTATGCATTTGGTTTGCTAATTTACTAGCTGAGTGGCTAGCTTGCAAGATCAAGCTTCTTGGTTACAGCAGAGACAATCAAGCCCCTCCCGGATAAATCCCTGCTGCTTAAATGTGTTTTGTGCGTACAGGACCGGTACGATGGTATGAAAATCTGGATACCGCCCAAACCTAAAATGCATTACACTTGTCTATCCATTTTTACAGTGAACGCAATAAGCCCCCTGTAAACACTCCAACTACTAAACATGTAGTGTCATTTTCAAAGCATGAACAATGCAACTTTCAATGGATAAAGATAATGTGTATTTGGCAACCTACGTTATAGATACTATATACTTTCCTGTAAGAAACCCATCGACAGGTAAAGTGAAATACCTATAATATTTATAGACATTCTGGGTGAAATTATTTGCATAGAACCTAATTTGTTGTGATGTCATTGCAGTAGCAACTGGAATTAATTGACATGAGCATAATTTCTCTAAATCAAAAACATGCTCTACAAATCACATACAGCAAGTAAAGTATTTTTCACTGTGTTTTGTATCTTTATGAAGTTTGGAGACTGAATGAGAGAAAAGGCCATTTCATTATGTATTAACAGAAGTGTTGGTACTGGATGCTCCCTGTATTGTCCTCGGATCATTGAAGCAAAATGAAAGGGCGACACATTGTTCAGGTTTTTCCAGGATGACACTGGACAGCATGAGAAGTACAGCTGCATTTCTGAGGGTTAAAGGGTAAAAAGGCAGTGGGGATATAGCTGTGGTCACATGAAGTCATCATAGTCTTGGGTGTAGCCACCATCGAATCCTCCATAGTCTGCAAGGTCATCTTTTCCCTTGGCTTTCATACCACCACCAAGTACAGCTCCTTTCTTCTTCTTTTTGCCTTTGATTGCCTGTGGAACCAAAACAAAACTTAAACCATTGCTACAAATAAACACTTAATAAACACTTGGTGTTCTTCAAAGCGAGTTGAGTGAATATTAAAGTGAATGGGGCAACCAGGGTGTAAGTTAGTTCCTTGAGCAGAGACCAACGAAAAGCAATATGGAGGTACTGGTAGAGGGCTCCCTCCACTGACCGTAAGGAGAACTACAATTCATGAAAAACTCCAGAAGGATGACATCATTTTTGTTCAGAATTAATAAGACAGCCAACAACTTACTTTTTCTTGCTTCTGTTTTTCATTAAGTAGCACTGTCAGGGAAGAGCTGATTTTCTTTAAGTCGTCTATTTCCACTGTGTAGAAACAGGACATTTAGTTAAGACAAGTTAATACGTTATCACAATGGTTGAGCCTGAATGTTAGTGAACTCCAAATATGTCAAGTCAAACCATTATTGAATGGCTTATGTATATAAACATTTCTTGATGAGGTATTTATGACATGTGGTTTGGTATTTGTTTTAAAGTAATAAGTTATGTGCACAAACCTAAAACACACTGAATAATAAAGCATGTTTCATGTACAATAATTCCTGTAGGATGTTGAACTCACATGAAATACAGAGCTCCCGAAACAACGACTCCAAGAAGCTTGAATAATGCACTGATTTTTCATACTGTAATATCTTCACTTTCAGCAGCTTTTCAAACTCTGTGAAGTCTTCTTTAGAAGATGGGCACATGGCTTCAATTCCAGAAACATTGTTTGTGGTACTACCCCCTGAAATGCCTGAAATGACAAGGACAAAAACTAATGAGAACAAACAATAACTGTATGGCTGGCTAGTGGGTACACATTAAAATGAATGTTTCATGTATCAGGGATGTGATCAGGACAACATAGAAAAGCAGGAAAAATCACATCTCTGATATCTGGGTTAAACTTGACAGGATATTCCAGGATCTTACCAAAAGCCTCTTTTGCCAGCTCCAAGTCTGCTTCCTCCTGCATTTTCTGGACTTTCAACTTTTCTGCTAGCTGTTGTTCGGGTGTAAGCTCTTCCTCTTCCTCCAACTATCAACAAGAAAAAAGTAAAGGATTCATAAGAGAGAAAATATTCAGATCTGTAAGGTTAATCCAACATTTCAAAAACTCACTTTCTTTTTCAGCTCTTGTTGCTTTTTCCTTAGCCGGTTTTCTTTCTCCTTGATTTTTTCGGCCAGTTTTTTCTTCTCAGACACTTTGGCCTCTGAAACAAAAAAAGCAATGTTATAGCAAACCTCTAGAACAAAAACAACCATCAAATCAAGTTGAAATTACACATATTTTCAGCCAGTACTTGGTAATAAAAAGGCATGGCGGCAGCCAGTATGATGCAGGAACATTTTCGTGAACTATTCACAAAAATATATACAGGTATGTGCAGATCAGCATATTACATTACAACAGGCCACAGCCACTACTTTCTCAAACCACTGTATTTCTGCACCTGCTTTCTTTGCCTCTGCTTTCTTCTCTTCCTCTTCATCATCCCAGTTATCCTGCAGAGGGAGAACATACAGGAATGAGTCGAATGATGTGACTACATCGCCTGCCTGCCTGAGGTTCTTTCTGCTTGGTTTTCGTTCTGCTTTTTCTTTTCTTTCTTTTGACCCCCGTTTGTTTGGTATTTTACTAGAAGCTAAAATGATTATTGAAAGCAAAACACATCTGCATTTTTCTTTTGATTTTGTGATGAAAAAAGCTAACCCATGATGACATCAACCAAACCAATAATGATTTTACTTGCAAATGACTTCATCGATCAATATTTTTTTTTTTAAATATGGCTTTGACACCTGCTCTTGCTTAAACAATTTGTAGCATTTGTGTTGAGATGAAACAATCATTGTGAGCAGTTGATATTGACATTGCTTCCAGTCCCCTAAATAACCCTTCTGGATGGATTTAGGTTTGTTTTGGTCCAATTAAAGCAGACAAATGGTAATGTCTTTGTCTTATTTGAACAGTGTAAGGCATGCGTTTGCTCATCATTATATTTTCTCCTAAGCGGTAGGATAACAGTCATTTACGGTCATGGACCACCATTACTTTTATTGCAATACTGATTGAATGTAGCCAGGAAGGGCATAAAGAATAATAAAACAAAGTTTCAAAGTAATGGAAATGCCACTTTACCAAACTTATTCTGGAGAAAAACAAAATTATCCCATTGCAGCTGTTCAAGCTGATTATCTGTTCTTAGTTCACCAACTGAAATCATTTTCACATGTGCAAAATTCCAAGTTCTGTGGTTGATAGAGTCCCCTGTAGCTCAGTTGGTCCCCTGTAGCTCAGCAACGCCAGGGTTGTGGGTTCGTTTCCCAAAATGTATGCACTCTAACTGTAAGTCGCTCTGGATAAGAGCTTCTGCTAAATGACTAAAATGTAATGTAAATGTACATAATACTGGGTAGTTTAGCGGTTGGTTCTGGGACTTTTCTAGGTCTTCACTTAATTTTCTAGGAAATCAACAAGATCTGAATTTATGGGACCAACTGCATTATCAAACATCAGAAGACATGTCAGAACCAGTCACATCATTATCACAAAAAGCGGTTATGTAAAGCATTTCAACCAATATTTGGCAAATGTGTCATATCCATTGAGGCCCTAATAAGGGAATAAGAGAAGTACCTAGCCCAAGCCTTATCCAAAAAGACACCAAACATTTCTCTCAAAACAACTGTAGGCCTACTGTACTGATCAAGTTTTGTTTTAGGGACACGAATACACCATATGACTTGAACACTACCTATATTCCACAGAAACCATGGTCAACAACAAACTGCTTTGCTAGCCTTTTCCACAGCTGTATGATCCCATAGTATACATTCGGTTGACTTTCTAGACATACATGGTGAAAATGAATCAACGAGAAAAGTCTGTTGAAGAGGGTTCTCGAAAACACACTTTACTTTTCGCATATGTCAGTTGGAAGCACCTTAGTAGTAAGGCTCAATTCAGTGATCTGGTATCATCAGGGCAGAATAATGACGTTGGCAACTAACGTTAGCCAGCTAGTTTTCATTTAAGTGCCTATTTATTAAATGTATAACACAAACAAAGCCTTAAACTGACTTCATCAATGACTAATCGCAGTCAGATTATGATGAATGTACCTCTTAAAGCTAGATAGTCAACACATTAGTTCAGACCTAACTAGCTAGCTGCTAACCTAAAAAGCTAAATTAGTTCTGTAGCTAGCTAGTCAGTAACTACATATTAATAATAACTACATGTCAGTAACGTTACACCATGGAATCTCCCCAACTCAGAATGCAACAAATCTACAGTAGCTTCTAACCAGCCCAAAAAAACATGGCCAACGTAGTTAATTCAAAAACAAAAGTGCCCGAGAATGAGTCTGTGCTCAGCTCGAACCAGGAGACACACGTCGACATTTTTCACATGTGCGGCCTCACAGCTTGTACAGTATCGACCTAGCTAAGATATACACCGTTAGCTAACTAGCTAGAAACGTGGATAACGCTAGGCTAGTTGGCGGCTAACTAGCTAGCCAACTAATGTCCACAGACTAACTAGCAAGGCGTGTTGTGTTAGCCACAACTAATGGGTTAATTATGACTTGAAAATCATCTGTAAAATGGCCTGTATCATGTAACTAGCTATCTAGTTAGTTGTCTGGTTACCTTCACATCTTCATCTTCGTCTTCGCCTTCCCATTTGTCCAGCACTACCGCCGTTTTGATCGGCGCGACGTCCGGCTCGAAGTTGTCAGCGTCTATAAATGCACATTATAACGGTAACTAAGTTATCTTGAACGTTCAAAACGATATACTAGCTAATATCAATAACAATGTTACCCATCTTTCCCAAATCCCTAAATATAGCTGTCGTACGATATCATTTCTAACTTTGTTCTCACCCCAATCGTCGGCATCCGCCATCTTGGCTGTGTGTGTGCGGGTTTGACAGACCTCTCAACTGAACTGAAAGCAGCAAAGCAGATGGCGGAAGTAGACAACGAGGCTTTACAGCTCTGTAATGCTGGGAGTTGGTGCTCTTTTTTTTTTTTCAAGAAAGGAAAGCCCCTTCATGGAAGAGTATGCCTTTTATTGAGTAAAAAAAAGTCGCACTGTACCTCAATCGTAAATTTTTATCTTTAATATTAAATATTTAAAGGCACAATCTGTCATTTCAACACCATGACCCTGCCACTTTGTTTAGGAAATGTAGGTGAAGTTATTAGATGACGGACAGCTCTATATTAAACATATTTTTCAGTTAAACATTTTGTTTACAACAAATCAAATTAAAAAGGAATACAATGTAGAAGTCCTTTATTAGCAACATATTTATGCCTGTGTATTCACACAACAATACAAAACTCACAGCAATTACAATACATGGAATAAATACCCAAAAATGATTTGCAATGAGTGTTATATAGGCTAGATTATTTTTGTGTTACAGAAATATTGGTATGGTAACAACTTTAGAATGGAGTCTACTGGACTACTTATAAACCATTAACAGACCCTTTATAAAGTACACCATGTAAATTGTTGCCGAAATACTTTACAGGTAGACAAGGATTTCAAAACATAATTTAGAAACATAATAATGCTCAAATAATAGAAAACATCACTGCACTTTTGAGATAGAACCACATGATTACTCTTCTCTTTCCATTTAAAACAATTACATTTAAGCAATAAAACAAGATTTTATTCAACCTTAAACCTAACAAAATAATTATGTCTAAACTAATGACTACAACTCTGCAATGTGCAATACATAAATGCTCAAATATTTTTTCTTCACTCAGAGAATAGGCCAATAGCAAATGCATGTCTCTTCAGTGCTGATAGAAATAAATAACCACACATTATCAAATCAACATTACAATAGCCTGAAGGGCTACTCAAATATATTGCACTTATTGTTTAACATGGTAGTTGTGTAGGAGAGATTCCTCCTGGCCCATTAGGGGTGAGGAATTTATCCATCAGAAGGGGAGGGCCATTACAGGGCAGAAACTAACAGCACCATCAGCAGTCCCAGAAGGTGACAGTGAGGACTAGTGCACAGTGCCAGCCCTGATGAACTGCCTGCATGGGGACACACAAAAGCAACACCATAACTGTATGGAGACAAAGTCAACAACATCAACTCAACAATACAAGCATCATACGATTGCATCCTACATCCAACAAGTACTCAAACATTTGCTTGAGCTGTCCTTCTTCCACTAGCTCTGGATTATTCAGACTCAAAGTTACAAAATATACATGCTGAAAGTATGTACTGACATAATACGCATCTAATTTAATTACACTCTGCTGTGAACAAGACAATGTCTGCTTCAGCGAAAACATGTGAGGCGGCCTACGAAAACCCGTCGGATATCGCGCCCTCATTGTTGGGAAAAAGCCCAAATGTGGAAGTTGAGATTTTTGTTGTTTTGGATACTTTAAACCCTTTACTTTATTGTAATGTAAAACATATTGCATTATTACTTAAGGAAATAGTTAATTTCCCTTGGTTTTTTGTCGTTAGCTAGCAATGTGCCCAATGTGAAAAACGCTAGCTTAAATTTCCCTGAGTGTCGCAGTTGACTTGGCCCATTCAAGATAACATGCTACAGATTAATGAAATCAGGCTGGTTTAGACAGAATAATTTGCTAGATAGTTAGTAATATAAAGTTGTAATCTACAACCAACAATGTAGTTATGAATACAAGTGGGTCGGATTTTCATTGTCTACAAGTAGCCGTAGTCTACGCCGCAGCAAACGTTCATAAAAGAGGTTCACACTTTCTTCGGATGTTTCTTGATCAGTGGGTAGGCCTATTAATGGCCAAAATGACATGAAGTGATAAAAATATAGAAACACTATTGCAGTAATTTCAGCAGTTCAGAATTATTTTGATTTTAGGTAACAAAGCAATTGATATCCTATTCTAAAACTTGGTGGAAGTGAGAGGCATATTATCTGTCATTTTGAGCCGCATCCAATTTCTTGTTAGCCCTGGCCACTCTCCTTCACTCCCCTCAAAGATGTAAAATAGGATAGGTGTAGATTAATTATCTACCAACACAGTTACACTAATCCCCACTGTTTTTATCTTTGAGGGGGTGTGAACGAGTGCACAGGCGAGAAAGGGTGCGATTGGGATTGGGCTCCTGTCATCGTAACATTGCCTACGCACGCAGTCTTTCCTTTTTGTAGTTAGTCAATCATTTGATTTGATCAATCATCGTTAAAGCTGACACGAGATTTCACAGATAAATATCGATGTTGTTTGTTTTTAGATATTCTGTCACATCATGGATGGAGAGATGAGAGCATCTTCAATGAGGAGAAGCAAGGTATGTTAGCAAAGTTACTAGTTATACAATGTATTTGCTAGACTTTATCAAACCTACCAGGCCTTCACTACCTGCATCTACTTTGTATTTGTTCAAGGTAGGCTTTAAAAAGTCAACATTTCAATCCATATGAAGGGTTTCCCTAGCCACACATGGAAATCATCTAGGAAAATGGTGTACACTTGAAATATTTCAGGCAGGTGAAAGTAATTACCACGGAAGTCAACAGGTTTGTCATCCCAGACGGTCAGCACCATAGACATAGCTGTCAGCTGCACAGGAGACAAAAGCGAGCGCTGGGCTTCAGTCACCGCTTTGGCCTGTTCATAGGAGAACATGCTGATATGGGCTGGGTCAAACACGACCTGAGGACACACGGACAATTCACATGAACACAACAAAGAAAAACAACAATTTGATGGTGGGGCAATACAAAACATGGAAGATAAACTGACTTTTTGAATCCTTACACTTACAGCAAACTTGTCTGCCCGGATGAGGGACACAGCCAGAGGTGTAAGTCCTTCAACCTGCTCCTTCACCAAAGATGACATGGCCATATCTGGGAGGCCAGCTGCAGATAGTAAGAGGATTTGAAACTAATTTCAGGCACTAGACATATTTGCGGTAGAAAACCAACAAAAGGCATGTAATGTACCTGCCAGTGCTCCAACCTCAATGAAGACCTCAGGGCCCCAGGAGCTCATGGGTCCGAAAGCCAGGTTATGGCTCAGCAGTCCCGTTAAAGCCTGCTGCTGCTCTTCTGAACAGGCCAGCCTCAGACGGCCCAGCCACAGAACTGCCTTACTGCAGCCAGGAGGGGGAGAGGGTGAGTTACAGCCAATTATTTATATATACACTAAATGACTGACAGAGGGCAGTGTTTTGTAGCCACCGTGCCCCGATCTTGGCACTCCCACCATTGTAAAACATTTTTGGGAAGCTATAGAAATGCATTTATTAAGGGTCTACAGTTTATTTTTGCCACTTTTATTATATTACAGACACCTTAATGCATACTTTTAAATTATATTATGTGAGCTAAACATAAAAAATATATAGATACGTTTTCTTTCCTTAAAGTATACATTTTAGAAAGTACTAATGTTACTGTCCCCACAACAACAACAAAAATACTGAAATACATGTAATTTTGTTCTTGAAACATTTCATTGAAATACTTTAGAATTCCACTCATCCCTATGGAAGACTGCTTCTTCTGGGGAGTGCCAATATGGCCGACCTGTGGCTTCAAAGCCGCTCATTGGCCAATACATAGCATCAGCAATCCAGGGTTTATATGAGATTTATATGAGAAACTAGGGTACCAGTGATTTCCTACACTGGACAACTTGTTACAGCTGTTCGTAAGTAATTGATAAATCCAATTTGTTTAAACATGTCATTACATTAAGATAAGGGGGGATCATAGCTATATTCAATAAAATTCACGAGTTTATTTAAAACCTACTGTATGTTTAACCCTTTATCATGGTTGGTGTCTTGACTGATTTGTCCAAAATCGTGACATATAAAACATTACTTTTCTGTCCTTGCATTTACGGCAGTATAAGTTGTCGTTATATCATATATTAAGCATTATTCAGTTAAATTAGACATTGAACTTTAACCCTGTAAGAATCCTGGATCTAGCTGTCAGACAGTTTTTTGTATAGACATCTCAGAAATGCAGTGTAACTACATAACATTTAGTATCTCCTTATGTTACAGGTGAAAACAGTTTTCATGGGCACACAAATCCAAAAATAATGTATGCATTGCAAAATCGAATGCTTCTAACCGAAAGAGTCACCTTACCTAGATACTTAAAACCTAATTCGATACGGTCATTCATGTGGGTTCGTCAGTAATTATGGACAATACTTGTTGGATGCGCATTTGGTGTCCAGCTGACTAGTTACGCCATGATATTTTCACACATCATCGTCTGATCCAGGAAGGAATTTTCAGAATGACAGTCAAGTGCTGAACAGCTGTTGCGATAGCGCATGCGATGCAACAGCTCAAGTGCTAGAAAAAAAGGTGTTTGTGAGAAAGGTCCAGAATATTTTGGTGTCTCATTCGTTACACCAGTGAAGACAGTTGGGCCTGGATCCACGTTTGGATCTAATATCCCTAGCAAATTGATGTTGATCATCTGTTGTCTGTTAGATTTAACAGAGAAAGCATCGGTAATGAGTTCATGTTTTCATATGTTTTTGTGCCTCGGATTGGAAACCAAGTCTACTGTGCGCAATTGTGTAGGATAGACTATTGCACAACACCCAACGCTATTCCTATTAATTATTCTGGATATAATGACAACAAATTACATAGTCTAGTGGGCTTATTCACAATATGACCTTGTAATGAAATAACATTACATATACATTTTGTTTTCCATGTTAGATCTGCAATTGTAAACAATACAAAGGGCTTGAAGTAGCCTACTTGAACTTGAATTTGGAGCTCAGAAATTCAAGTGCTGGAATAGGCCTCATAGCCTCGAGAAGGAGGGGTGCTGAGGGTGCTGCAGCACCCCCTGAAAAATCAGAATTGAAAATAAATATTCATCAAATATTCTCACAAAAGTAGTGCACTGGGCCTTTACTAGTCCTGTATTAGCAGACCGATATAGCAGTCTGTAGCGAGGCCCAAAAAAATTGTTCTGCCCCGCCCCAACTTGACTTTCCATACAAACCTTTCCATTGAAAAAGGAACCTGGTTTTTGGTCACTTTCTCATTATAAAAACAGCGATGGTGAGATTCAAATGGTGAGATTAATGATACCGCTATTCATTGCTTTGGTGTGTCTGTGCCTGCCCCATAGGCTGCATTATTCTTAGAAGTGGTAATTGGCATACTTTTTTACACTTTTTGGGGGAAGGGGTTCTATATTAGGCCCTACATGTACAATTATATACATTATACACTTGTATAACATTGAGGTCCTTGAAAATTACAATTAAGTGCTTGAAAAAGTCCCTGAAAGTCCTTGAATTTGACTTGCCAATGTCTGTATGAACCCTGCTTAAAGGGCCTATGTTGTTCTTTAGGTGGAGTTATGGGACAATTTGCATATATTTACTTTTATTCCTTTAAGTACACATGTGGAACTGCATGAAAATCCTTTTTATTTTAGTTTCAAACCATTTTGAAATGTTGATCCCAATGTCACACATTGGCCCCATTATTTATAGAATGACCCATATACAGTACATCATTGGTTACAGCATGTAGAATGAGAGGAGGGAGAAACAGGTTGGATAAAAGTTAAGAAGACACACATAGGGGAGGTTAAACATGAAAAATGTGGAAATGCAAACTATTTTTAATGGTAAAAACACAGCACCTATAACACTCTCTCTCTCAATTGGGTCTCTCTCTGATTTGAGTATGTCTCTAATCTCACCTGAACTCCACTGCATTCAGGGAGCGCATGTCTGAGTCCTTGATCCCACACAGTATGTGCCCCATAGCCACCAGGGTGCTGGAGTCCAGCTGACTAGGACCCACCTGGGTGGAGTTGAGCACAGAGGAGGACAGCACAGCCAGCTGGGACAGGAGACAAGGATTGCAAAGGCACCACACACACACACACACACACACACACACACACACACACACACACAGAGGAACACCAAAGCAGGTAAGACATTCAGATAGCACTTCACTTGATACCCAGCGTCATAACACGTTATGACATGGTCATAATGCAATATATTGTATGTCATAACAGCTGACATAATTTGTCATAACACTGTCATGTCACATATTTAGACCTGTTGTGACATATATTGCGTTATTTTATGGCTGGTTATGACACCTACATAAGAGTTTCAAATTGCGCAAAACCTACCACACAAGGCAAAACATTCCATTACACCATGACCTACATGTCAACAGTATGTTTATGTTATATATTTAAAAAAATAAATTTACCATATTAAATTATCCTTCTAATTGCGCACACATTGATGTCAGACATGCACCTACCCCAATGCTCTGTTGATGATGACTGGGATGAATGCAGGAGCAGGACAAGACACCCTATTTTTGACTGATGACTGATATAAGGGCATGTACGTGATAGGCCTATCTGGCTTCTATGATTATGATGGTTATAATGCTTCTTGGCAGTGTCATAAAGTGTATTTTCTTATTCCAAGTAAAGGGACACAGGATGGTCATAATGCTTCATGACAGTGTCATAAAGTGTATTTTCTACAAGGTATTTAAAATACACTGCTCAAAAAAAACATGACTAAATAACACTAAACAACACAATGGATTTAAGATCAAACTTTAACGAAAAGGAAACTTCTTGGCAGTGGGAAAACTAATTTGACAATTAAATATGGGTGTCATAACCAGCGCTGAAAATAACGCAATATTACATTTACATTTTAGTTCATTTAGCAGACGCTCTTATCCAGACACTTTACAGTTAGTGAATACATATATTTTTTTTTTCTTACTGGCCCCGTGGGAATCGAATCCACAACCCTGGCGTTGCTAAAGCGCCATGCTCTATCAACCGAGCTTATCCCTGCCGGCCATTCCCTCCCTACCCTGGTTTGTACGACGCCAAGGCCAATTGTGGCGCATGAGTCTCGGTCGCGTCCGGCTGTGACAGAGCCTGGATTCGAACCAGGATCTCTAGTGGCACAGTTAGCACTGCGATGCAGTGCCTGAGACCACTGCACCACTAGGAGACAATATATCGTCGCCAACAGGTGCCGAAAATATGGGTCATGACAGTGTTATGACCATATTATGACAGGTTATGACAAGTTAGGTCAGCTGGTGACAACACGTTATGACATGGTGTTATATCCGTATCACAACGTGTTATGACACTGGGTGTCAAGTAAAGTGTTATCGACATTCAAAAACATCAAGACTGCACCAAACTACACACACCATAAAAACAAAAACATTGAACAGATTGTCAGACTGATTGTTAGCTACCTGTCTGCTGTTCCAGGTGCTGCTGACTGCCCCAGTGCAGAGATGGTGCTCAGCTCGACAGCCTGATCACACTCAGCTCTGCCACTGAAAGCTGGGAGGCTATACCGGCCCAGCTGAGTAATCACAGAGGAGGAGAAGGAGCGGGCCGCTCCATAGATCTACAGACAACACAGAGAAATAGAACAGAGACACTGCCTCTGTTAGTTAATGCAACCAGACACCAACAGAAGACAGATAATCAGACACTGGACCCATTTTGCAAATGGTTTGAAGAGTGATGTACAAGGATGTTTGGTTGTTTGAAATTTCTACATAGGAACTACAGTGATGTTTCTTGTTATGGGTCAAATATGTAACTCTTTAGTTTTCTGGAGGAGTAATTTCTGTTGGTATGGTAAAAAAGAAGGGTCCTGGCCGAAAGAGCTCCAGACTACAGCTGAAGGCCGGCAGACGACATGCCTGTCGAGCTGTCTGTGCTCCAGGCAGCTGAAGGCCGTGTCGTATGCAGCTTTTCACATGTGGGGATCAATGCAGGAGCTGGGAAGAAACAAATGGACAAAAACAGATGGATATACTATAGTACAGAGGGGAATGTATGTAAACATTTAAAGCAAAATGGTCGTATGTTCATCTGTTTGGCAGTAAGGTTGGGGAGTAAGACAGAGGTCTCAATGTGAGACAGAGTGGCACTCACGTGTGACCCTGGCCCACTTTGAGAAAACCCAGGAAGTACTGAAGAACAAACTGCTGCCTCTCAAACAGCTGTGTCTGTTCAACCTGGTCCCGGCCCTGAATGCAGGGCCCCAACAGCACCTGACTCCACTGGGCGCTGACTCAGAAACAGCCTCTCTATACGCCCCTGGGTCATCAGGGCCTGAGGACACACACACAGACAGACACACAGACAGACTGACAAGGGGCCAACAGGCCAGGGCAGCAAGTAGCACCTGATCCTCCTGACACCTCTAGAAGTCCTGTCAGTGGACACCAGCAGGTTTCATTTACAGATCCATCCTTTCCTGATTCCTGGTGTCGTGTAGCAATTGTAACACCTCTCAATAACTTTGGGGACACCCAAATAAATGAATCATGACAATGGTCAAATCAATTGCAAAGGAACTAACCCTGAATAAATAATGAAATGGATGTGTTAAAGACTGAGGAAAAGCAGGAACGCCACCTGGGGAATCTGCTGCAGCTTCTCGTTGGGAAGGAAGAATATGAATCTGTCTACTTGATTGAGTGTCTCAGGGGTCCAGTTCTGAACGGGGCTAAAAGGGCACAAAATACTCATTTTTCATTTGATGTGGGAGACGGAGGTAGTTATACCTAGAGGTTAAATGGGGTGTGTTTTGTTGATGTGGGGTGGTTGTTTAAGAAGGTGCTACAGTACCGAAAGTGCCTGGCTCCTGTAGGATCTGTGCAACAATGTCTCTCTTGCTGCTGTTATAGCAGAACTCTCGGAGGAACTCCAGGCTCTCCACAAAGAAGCTCCGCACCAGCTGCACAAACACCTCATCCACTACATAGGTCGCCATGATGCCCAGTGAACGGAACTCATCCCTCAGTGAACTCTCCTGTGTACATGCCCTGGGGGAGAATACATTTTCAACTTATACCTGTAGATCATTTTCAACATAAAGATTTCAAATCGAAGACACCCAAACCCCAGGCTGAATGTGTTAGCAGTAATGGGGTACAGGGAGGGTACTGACAAATCTCTGAAGGCACCATCTTGTCCACCAGAATATCCTGTTTTGTACTGGGTAGGAGCAGGAAGTGATGGGGGTCTTGCACAATCATCTTCCTGAGAGTGTCCATCATGTCGGCTGGGAACTTCTTAATAGTGCTCACCCTACAAATGCACACACACCAAAGAGCATGCACACACACACACACACACAGGTACAAACAAACAGGAACACACACACAAAGTTGACCGTGATGCATTGTTGATGCTCAAACCATCTGTAGTGATGATTAATGGCAGTAAGACAGACTCACGGCAGGGGCCAGAGCGATCTGAGAGCCAAGCTCTCCCAGCAGCTCAGAGAAGAAGTCAAAGTAGTACAGCTCCTCGATGATGCACTTTTTCTGTAAGTCAAGACAAAGCATGAGGGTCGTCAATTATGCTTTATATACAGCTATCTTTATACCTGACGTCTGGCATGGTTCCACTGTTAACTCAATTAACTGGCTCAGAGGAATGTGGTTAAGTATTTTGCTCATGTACCAGTGAGGTATGGAGAGGAACAGACTGCTTTTTCATGAATGCAAGGACACTCCGCTTGAGGAAAATGATGGCTTGTACGGAAGAGCTGTCGCAGGGCTGTGCAGCTTACACCTCGAGCAATGCTTCCGAGGGCACTGTATAACCGTAGAGACAAAATAGATTAGAAATGTGAATGGGAGCACATTCACAAGATGTTAGTAATAAATCAACTGCAGCTATGTTGACATAGAAATGCACTCACAGAAACTTCTCAGTGGAAAAATTGGGCATGGTCTTCACTGCTTCTTTAAAAGAGTTTTAGCCCGAGGAAAATAATCCAAAAGCGATCATTAGTATTGATCACAAACAATCTCCCAACACACATGGCAGACAGCCAGAGAGAATACCCTGCAGTGCTATAGAGGTGATTTGCGGTTTGGAATACGGTTTGACTGTTTTGAGGTGTGTAGTAATTCAGTAGCACAGTGTTGTTGTGCTTTGCCTCTTCAGGAGTGTGCATAAACATGCAGGATGTGGGAGCTGTGATGTAATGGTGCTGGCAGGCCCTCCTCAGGCCCATTAGTACCAACACACGGGGATTATAGGGCAGCTTTCAAGGCCAGTGTGGTTAACCAGACCAGACCAGCGCTAGGCTAGCAGGAGCGAGAGGGCCATTCGGACGTCTGACACACCACCTCCTTGTGACAGCTGGGACCTGGTGTGTGTGTGTGTGTTGACAGTGACAGATACTGCGTGTGTTCAGGACATAGAATAGCCTATTTAAACAGTCAGGGCAGGGGTTTTACAACAGGCCGACCTCTCCACTGACGGTTAGTTATTTAACATCTAATCAAGACTGTGTCATACACACCTTTGCATATGTTCCGAATGATAGAGGAGAGACCCACATTGCATAACATGCTGACATCTTTATACACACACTCAGAAATCCTTTTAAAATCTCTAATTTCATTGGGTGAATAAAATCACTAAGTATTTAGGGATAGATAGTTCCTGTACTGATATGCATGAATTGTATCCCCTTGAAAATGACTTGCAGGTCACAGGTATTGCTGGATCAGAAAGGACAGGAGTCAGCTCATAGATGTTACCTGCTGAGTGTTCCAGGCTCGTCTTTCTGCCGAGGTTCTGTTGGTCAACAGCAGACGAGCCTTGGTCAGCACACTGAGTAGAGGAGTGCTGGGGAGCAGGGGCTCCACCTTATCCAACCAGCCAGTCACCTCTGGTGAGCCCTGGACAAAGGTCAACACAACACAGAGTATAGTGACTAAACGACACCATTAAAGTGGATTTCAATGATGACTAAATGGGCTTCTGACAAACACTATCAGTACGAAACAATTTGTTGATGGAATGTAAATACATGTTCACAAACCATAAAAAATTACTCAGGCAAACAAGAGGGGTAATTACAAATGTGTCAGGGTGACCTCATTCATGCATAGTTGGCACCTCCTCTCTAAGAAACAGCCCAATGCTGAGCCTGCCCAGTGTGTCGTCTATCCCTGGCTCTGGTCCTTATGGAGCATACAGCTCCAGCTGGCACAGGGCCACAGCACCCTATCTGACTGCCAGGCAGGGCAAGGAGCCTGGGTACACCTCGTGCCAGCTCGCTGTCCCCCCTCCACACTCCACCTGCACCTTGCTCTCCTCCTCTCCGTTCACTCTCAATTGGTTGTGGTCATGCATGCATACTAACAGAGCCTTGTAAACATACCTCCCACTGAGCCAAGAGTAGCAGCGTACGGCCGAAGCCATGTTACTGTGTACCTTGTCGATTGTCTTCATTTAGTATGAGTGACATGTTCGCTGTTTGTGAGGATGGGTGTCAGTGTTAGTGAGTCCGTCTAAGGCCATACCCAGAGTTTGGTGGTGATGGTGTTGGCCTGTGGGTGGTTGAGGCCGGGTGTGTGCAGGGCAATTGTCAGGCAGGGAGGACAGCAGTGTGTCAGAGGGCAAAGCTCGCAGAGTCTCCACCTTCACCCCACTCACCAGAGAGCCCAGCTTCTGCAGCTGCCGGCAGAGCCAGCTAGAAGGGACACAAGGAGGGAGAGAGAGCGAAGGAAAGTTGGAGATTGAAATACAGTGGGGAAAAAGTATTTAGTCGGCCACCAATTGTGCAAGTTCTCCCACTTAAAGATGAGAGAGGCCTGTAATTTTCATCATAGGTACATGTCAACTATAACAGACAAAATTAGAAGAAGAAAATTCCAGGAAATCCCATTGTAGGATTTTAATGAATTTATTTGCAAATTATGGTGGAAAATAAGTATTTTGGTCAATAACAAAAGTTTCTCAATACTTTGTTATATACCCTTTGTTGGCAATGACACAGGTCAAAGCGTTTTTTGTAAGTCTTCACAAGGTTTTCACACACTGTTGCTGGTATTTTGCCCCATTCCTCCATGCAGATCTCCTCTAGAGCAGTGATGTTTTGGGGCTGTCGCTGGGCAACACAGACTTTCAACTCCCTCCAAAGATTTTCTATGGGGTTGAGATCTGGAGACTGGCTGGGGGGCCACTCCAGGACCTTGAAACCAGCTTCTTACGGGAGCCACTCCTTCGTTGCCCGAGCGGTGTGTTTGGGATCATTGTCATGCTGAAAGACCCAGCCACGTTTCATCTTCAATGCCCTTGCTGATGGAAGGAGGTTTTCACTCAAAATCTCACGATACATGGCCCCATTCATTCTTTCCTTTACACGGATCAGTCGTCCTGGTCCCTTTGCAGAAAAAAGAGCCCCAAAGCATGATGTTTCCAACCCCCATGCTTCACAGTAAATATGGTGTTCTTTGGATGCAACTCAGCATTCTTTGTCCTCCAAACACGGCGAGTTTAGTTTTTACCAAAAAGTTATATTTTGGTTTCATCTGACCATATGACATTCTACCAATCCTCTTCTGGATCATCCAAATGCACTCTAGCAAACTTCAGACGGGCCTGGACATGTACTGGCTTAAGCAGGGGGACACGTCTGGCACTGCAGGATTTGAGTACCTGGCGGCGTAGTCTGTTACTGATGGTAGGCTTTGTTACTTGGTTGGTCCCAGCTCTCTGCAGGTCATTCACTAGGTCCCCCCGTGTGGTTCTGGGATTTTTGCTCACCGTTCTTGTGATCAGGTGAGATCTTGCAGTGGGCCCCCAGATCGAGGGAGATTATCAGTGGACTTGTATGTGCTTCCATTTCCTAATAATTGCTCCCACAGTTGATTTCTTCAAACCAAGCTGCTTACCTATTGCGTAGATTCAGTCTTCCCCAGCCTGGTGCAGGTCTACAATTTTGTTTCTTGTGTCCTTTGACAGTCTCTTTGGTCTTGGCCATAGTGGAGTTTGGAGTGTGACTGTTTGAGGTTGTGGACAGGTGTCTTTTATACTGATAACAGGTTCAAACAGGTGCCGTTAATACAGGTAACAAGTGGAGGGACATATGAGCCTCTTAAAGAAGAAGTTACAGGTCTGTGAGAGCCAGAAATCTTGCTTGTTTATAGGGGACCCAAATACTTATTTTCCACCATAATTTGCAAATAAATTCATAAAAATCCTACAATGTGATTTTCTGGATTTTTTTTCTCAATTTGTCTGTCATAGTTGACGTGTACCTATGATGAAAATTACAGGCCTCTCTCATCTTTTTAAGTGGGAGAACTTGCACAATTGGTGGCTGACTAAATACTTTTTTCCCCCACTGTAGTGTGGGGGGGGTGGAGGACAATATGGAGAAATAGAGAGAGGGATAGTCTATTTCTAACTCATCATTCAAACACTTTTAATAATGCAAAAATCATCTATTAAATGAAAGTAGATACAAAAGATACCTCTGACAAATTGGTCTTGCTCTTTGTAACACTATACAGCCATTAGATACGAAGCCAATACAGGTAGAGTGTCATCTGGTGTATAATGAGGTAGGAAACATACATCTTGACAGGGTTGTGTGGTTTGCCATGGTGATAGTGTGTCTCCTTGAGTCACCCCTGGCCAGGCTGCACTAGGCTTTGGGCCAGCTGGCTCAGAATGGACCATTAATATGCACAGAACCATTACACTGAAAAAGAGACACTCTCCAACATTTAGCATACCATATCTGAGACAATACGCAACCCTGTTTACAATCCCTATTTAAAACAGAAAGCCATGTCCTTCAAAAACGGAAATAATACTTACACTGTTGTTTAGAGACAGTTTGTCCACAATTACACCGGCCTAGAATGACATCACAAAAAATTAGAAAAAAAAATCATTATAACTGGTGTTAACGCTGTTTTATTAACATTCTATTTTTGAAATGGAAACTACTTGGCGAAATGAAGAAAAGCCCACTGGGCTCAAGAAAAAAACAAATGCTTTATTTTCTGCTTTTGTTTCCCCAACCCTACCGTTCCATTGACTAAGACCCCTTATGGCACATGGCAGGCAGCAGCCGTGAGGCACATGTTGAAAATGTGGGGGCAGTTGTGCCTCTGTAATCAAAGGGTCAAGGCACCTCCAGAACCCCCTCACCTCACCTGGGGTCAGTCTGCTGCAGACTGACTGCTTGTCAGCTGTCACGAAGCCCCTACTAATCAACCCCCATTCTAACCCCCTATGTTACTGGAGCAGGGCAGCACTGAGCAAACCCAGTCAGGTATGAAAACCAAACAGAAGGTGCTCCATTAGAGCTCTCTGTTTAGAGGATGCTTGTGATGGCTGATGATGATCCTCTACCTGTGCAGGAGTGAAGGGCACAGAGGCCAGGGCTGTCAGCGCAGGGCTGAGCTGGGATTGGCTGAGCTTCTGCAGGAAGTCCACACCCAGCCAGGGCAAGAAGGGAGCCAGCTGAGACACTCGGCCGGCGGGGAGAGAGCCAGGAGACTGAAGCTCACTCCCATTCAGGAACAAGCTGGAGATCTGTAGAGGGATGGTCACAAGCATAACACACATACATATTTACACAGGATTCAACACACACACACACACACACACACAAAGTGCAAACACAAGAAATTCAACCCATAGATTAGTCTACTTCACTCATACCCATATGAGTTTCACTGTCAACTTTGCAGTAAAAAATAAAGTACAGTTGAAGTCGGAAGTTTACATACACTTTAGCCAAATACATTTAAACTCAGTTTTTCACAATTCCTGACATTTAATCCTAGTAAAAATTCCCTGTCTTAGGTCAGTTAGGATCACCACTTTATTTTAAGAATGTGAAATGACAGAATAGTAGTAGAGAGAATTATTTATTTAAGCTTTTATTTCTTTCATCACATTTTCAGTGGGTCAGAAGTTAGTATTTGGTAGCATTGCCTTTAAATTGTTTAACTTGGGTCAAACGTTTCGGGTAGCCTTCCACAAGCTTCCCACAATAAGTTGGGAGAATTTTGGCCCATTCCTCCTGACAGAGCTGGTGTAACTGAGTCAGGTTTATAGGCCTCCTTGCTCGTACACGCTTTTTCAGTTCTGCCCACAAATGTTCTATAGGATTGAGGTCAGGGTTTTGTGATGGCCACTCCAATACCTTGACTTTGTTGTCCTTAAGCCATTTTGCCACAACTTTGGAAGTATGCTTGGGGTCATTGTCCATTTGGAAGGACCATTTGCGACCAAGCTTTAACTTCCTGACTGATGTCTTGAGATGTTGCTTCAATATATCCACATAATTTTCCTTCCTCATGATGCCATCTATTTTGTGAAGTGCACCAGTCCCTCCTGCAGCAAAGCACCCCCACAGCATGATACTGCCACCCCCGTGCTTCACGGTTGGGATGGTTTTCTTCGGCTTGCAAGCCCCCCTTTTTCCTCCAAACATATGATGGTCATTATGGCCAAACAGTATTTTTGTTTCATCAGACCAGAGGACATTTCTCCAAAAAAGTACGATCTTTGTCCCCATGTGCAGTTGCAAACCGTAGTCTGGCTTTCTTATGGCGGTTTTGGAGCAGTGGCTTCTTCCTTGCTGAGCGGCCTTTCAGGTTATGTCGATATAGGACTCGTTTTACTGTGGATATAGATACTTTTGTACCTGTTTCCTCCAGCATCTTCACAAGGTCCTTTGCTGTTGTTCTGGGATTGATTTGCACTTTTCGCACCAAAGTACGTTCATCTCTAGGACACAAAACGCATCTCCTTCCTGAGCGGTATGACGGCTGCGTGGTCCCATGGTGTTTATACTTGTGTACTATTGTTTGTACAGATGAACGTGGTACCTTCAGGCGTTTGGAAATTGCTCCCAAGGATGAACCAGACTTGTGGAGGTCTTGGCTGATTTCTTTTGATTTTCCAATGATGTCAAGCAAAGAGGCACTGAGTTTGAAGGTAGGCCTTGAAATACATCCACAGGTACACCTCCAGTTGACTCAAATGATGTCAATTAGCCTATCAGAAGCTTCTAAAGCCATTACATCATTTTCTGGAATTTTCCAAGCTGTTTAAAGGCACAGTCAACTTAGGGTATGTAAACTTCTGACCCACTGAAATTGTGTTACAGTGAATTATAAGTGAAATAATCTGTCTGTAAACAATTGTTGGAAAAATTACTTGTGTCATGCACAAATTAGATGTCCTAACCGACTGGCCAAAACTATAGTTTGTTAACAAGAAATGTGTGGAGTGGTTGAAAAACGAGTTTTAATGACTCCAACCTAAGTGTATGTAAACTTCCGACTTCAACTGTAGATCTATGGTAAGGAATAACAGTGTCAGTCTGTGTGTCTGTGACAGCTCCACTTACCAAGTCACTGGGACTCCGGAGGCCCTGGACAACACATGTCCTAATGTTGTCCTGAATCACAGAGAAGGCCTCTGTGTTTCTGTACACCTGCAGGTCCTTTGGGTCTGACAGACACATCAGGTTGCCAAGCCTAGGGAGACAAAGAGGATCATTATTCAAGCATATCCAAAGATACATTTGGATCCCAAACAGTTGGTTACTTCAGTGTCTACCAGAATATTGAGTTTCATAGGACTAGGGAAAGTATTTTCTTGAAAACGCATACACTCAAATCAGATGAATGTTTGAAACTGAATGTTTCTGCAAGACAGAATACATGACCAACCATCGATCAAATACCATCGATTGTGACACTGACCTCCTGAATTGTTCTGCTGTTAGATTTCTAAAGGTCCCTATGAGGCTCTCAGCCACAAACTGCTGCTGTAGGGGGCTTAGGGTGTTCATCAGCAACACATCCATTCCATTCAACAGCTAGGGGAGACAAAACACCACCCAACTCTGGTTTAAAATTACAGTGCACAATGATGAAAATGTCGTGTATACCGTTTTAAATTAAGACAATGAAAATGTATAGGCCTAAACGCATACTATTTTGTCCTGTATACACAACCTCATCCCCTTACACATAGTCAGGTCAAAAATTATTGCCACCCTTGATGAGCAAATAATACTTTATAAAATAAATAATACAAAAAAAATGGAACAGATTATTTTATACTAATACAATTGCTCAGAGAAATAGATTTTGTTTAACAAGTAATATTATTATTTTCTCAAAAAGAGAAATTATCAGGAACTAACACTGATCACATTTTTTTCACACTTTTACGGTGTAAGTTTAATCAGCTGTTGTACAATATGATACGAAACACAATAATTTTGACTGCACTGGGCCTTTAAGGTCAACGACTTAATAAACTTAACCCAGTACCAGGACCAGTGGCGTACCGCAGTTTCCGCAGGGGCTCCCGCAAGGTCTGAGCATTTGTTGGGGGGGGGAAACAGCTAACTTCCAACAATTCAACACATTTTTTGGCAGTTTAATAGCTAATCTCATGCTATTTAGCATTTTTAAAGCTAATTTTCTCCAATTCTTGCGGGAGCTGCAGGGGCCTGTGGTATGCCAGTGACCAGGACATCAAAACCAAAAACCTGGTTACCTCTGCCAGGAGGTTGAAACTTGGCCGCAAGTGGATCTTTGAGCGAGACAATAACCCCAAGCACACATAAAAATACACAAAGCAATGGTTAATTGACCACAAAACATTTTGCAATGGCCATCTCAGTCTCTGGATGAACCCCATTGAAAACCTGTGGTTTGAATTGAAGAGGGCAATCCATAAGCGCAGACGAAGGATATCAAGGATCTGGAAAGATTCTGTATGGAGAAATGGTCTAAGATCCCTCCCAATGTGTTCTCCAATCTCATACAACATTTTAGAAAAAAGGCTCAATGCCATTATCCAAACGAGGCATTGAAAGGTACTGAAAACAGGGGTGCCAATAATTTTGACCCATCATTTTGAGAAAAAAATATATGACTTGTTAAACAAAATCTCTTTCTTTGAGCAATTGTATTAGTATAAAATATTATTTTTCCCATACAATATAGCTCAGTATTTGTATTATTTAATTTATACAGTATTTTTGCTCATCTTTATCAAGGGCACCAATAACTTTGGACCTGCACATGCAACGATCATATTCACATTTTAAGCATTGAAAGATCACTCATTGTTCTTCACATAGCCATTCTTAATTCATGCATAGACGATTTTTACTTTTTGAACATTGGCTACGGCCACAACCATTGACACAATGGAGACCACTGACAACTCTCTGGCTGTGGCTGGGGAGGCTCTGGTTTCACAGAGAGGTGTCGTGTCTGTTACCTGAGCAGGTGATAGGTGCTGGAAGCTGTGAAAGGGCAGGTAGACGATCAGGTTACCAGTGTCCCTGATGAAGGAGGGGCCGCCGGCTGTCATGTTGAGGGAGCTGAGGGCTCGGCTGTACCACCTCCCAAAGGCCCTGCGCTGCTCTGCTGACAGGCTCCTGATGATGCTGTTGATGGTATCTCTCCTGAAAATAGAGAGAGCATAAAGGAATGTAGGACATACTTGTTGTTTACCTGAACAAAAAGCAGAGAGCAAAACATTACTGGGAAAGCACATCTCTTTCGGAGACTCAAATGACCCAATTTAAATTAACGGCAAAGCAGTAATTTAAATAGAAAATGACTCCAATATTGTGAGTCTGTTTGTGTCTGAATAGAGGGGGTAATTAACGGCATAAGTCCATGACCTTTGATTCTAAAAGAATAAGAATTCTATAGCCATTCAGTACTATACATAATAATACACTAAACTATAATGTGGACACCATCACACAAGGACATCATGACTCATGATGACTTGTATCAGAAGCCTGCTTAACTTACATATTGAGGTTGGTCTGTAAGGGTGGCAGTGACTGGATGTCTGCAGGGTTGACCAGGGCAAGTAGGGGTAACAGTTCGGGAAAGAGGCTGCCGTCCCTGACCAAGTGGGTCTGGAAAAGCACAGATACCATGGTGCCTAGGTAGTCATCTGTAAGCTGGGACAGAGAGAGATTAAGTGATTATCCTGTGTGAACATAGAGCTGAAGAGGTTGCACTACATTTAATTTAATTATTTAGTCAAATGTATTCAATCAGGTTGTCCCATTGAGGTCAAGAGACCTCAGTCTTTTCCATGGGAGATCTGTCTAAGAGGACAACTGATATGAAGTGTGTTGAATTACCTGCAGTGTTCCCTGGTTCCTGCTGAAGTACTGCAGTATCTGTCTGACTGTGGTGATGTCCACTGCACTCAGCACTGCCCTCAGACTGGCCAGAGGGATACGGAAATACTCCTGTAACAGAATAACACCACATACTAAAACCAAGCACCCATAAGCTAGACAAGAATATCATAACAAAAACTACTACCAGGGACTTTTGAGTCAAGTGGAAATACTGTTGAATGCATTATTCATTGCTTTTAATGTTATGCATTGTTTTTGCTGTTAGACATATGACAAAAAGAGAGACAAAATCTTTTTTATGCTAAAAAATATACTTATATATTCACCAAGTAACAATAAATGATAAATGAACTTAACATCTCTACAATACAAACACTCATACCTAGCCATCACCTTGCCTTGAGACGTCTCAAGACATGTCTTAAGAATTACACTCCCCAACGTATTTATTTGGACAGTGATGGTAACATTTTTACTTTGGCTCTACTCACGGAGACATGAAACCCCACCTCTTTAAGGAATACTGGGAAGGAAAATCAACAAAAGGGTTATCCACTGGCTAAGAGGGAGTCGCCCAAGTGCCCTTGAGCAAGGCACAGAAAATGATAAAATGTAAATGTAAAAATGTACTCCAGCATTTTGGATTTTACATCAAGTATTTTATGAGGCGACAGTACAGAATGTCACCTTTTATTTGAGGGCATTTTCATAAATATCTGTTTTACTGTTTAGAAATGAAAGGACTATGTATCTAGTCCGCCCATTTGAAGGAGTCATAAGTATTTGGACAAATTCACTTATGGCCTAAGGGCCTGGGGCTGGGTTTCTACAAAGCTTTTTTATTTTAGGACCCCTGTAGGTAGCACGCAATGACTACATCAAGCTTTTGACTCTACACACTTGCTGGATGCATTTGCATTTTGTTTTGGTTGTGTTTCGGATTTTGTTGTGCCCAATATAAATGAATGGTAAATAATCTACTGTGTCATTTTGGAGTCCGTTTTATTGTCAATAAGAATATAATATGTTTCTGAACACTTCTGCATTAATGTGGATGCTAAAATGATGCTAGTCATTGCGTGCTAGGAATATGGGACCAAACACTAAACTTTTGTCTTCAAATGGGGGGACTAGATACAGTTGAAGTCTGAAGTTCCCACAATAAGTTGGGTGAATTTTGGCCCATTCCTCCTGACATAGCTGGTGTAACCGAGTCAGGTTTGTAGGCCTCCTTGCTCCCACACGCTTTTTCAGTTCTGCCCACACATTTTCTATAGGATTGAGGTCAGGGCTTTGTGATGGCCACTCCAATACCTTGACTTTGTTGTCCTTAAGCCATTTTGCCACAACTTTGGAAGTATACTTGGGGTCATTGTCCATTTGGAAAACCCATTTGCGACCAAGCTCTAACTTCCTGACTGATGTCTTGAGATATTGCTTCAATATATCCACATAATTTTCCTTCCTCATGATGCCATCTATTTTGTGAAGTGCACCAGTCCCTCCTGCAGCAAAGCACCACCACAGCATGATGCTGCCAACCCCGTGCTTCACGGTTGGGATGGTGTTCTTCGGCTTGCAAGCAGCCCCCTTTTTCCTCCAAACATAACGATGGTCATTATGGCCAAACAGTCCTATTTTTGTTTCATCAGACCAGATCACATTTCTCCGAAAAGTACAATCTTTGTCCCCACGTGCAGTTGCAAACCGTAGTCTGGCTTTTTTATGGCGGTTTTGGAGCAGTGGCTTCTTCCTTGCTGAGCGGCCTTTCAGGTTATGTCGATATAGGACTTGTTTTACTGTGGATATAGATACATTTGTACTTGTTTCCTCCAGCATCTTCACAAGGTCCTTTGCTGTTGTTCTGGGAATGATTCGCACTTTTCGCACCAAAGTACGTTCATCTCTAGGAGACAGAACGTGTCTCCTTCCTGAGCGGTATGACGGCTACGTGGTCCCACTGCGTTTGGAAATTGCTCCCAAGGATGAACCAGACTTGTGGAGGTCTACAAAAAAAATTCTGAGGTCTTGGCTGATTTCTTTAGATTTTCCCATAATGTCAAGCAAAGAGGCACTGAGTTTGAAGGTAGGCCTTGAAATACATCCACATGTACATCTCCAATTGACTCAAATGATGTCAATTAGTAAAACTAAATGCATGCTCTTCAACCGAACGCTGCTTGCACCCGCCCACCCGACTAGAATCACTACTCTCGACGGGTCTGACCTAGAGTATGTGGACAACTACAAATATCTAGGTGTCTGGTTAGACTGTAAACTCTCCTTCCAGACTCACATTAAGAATCTCCAATCCAAAGTTAAATCTAGAATCGGTTTCCTATTTCGCAACAAAGCCTCCTTCACTCATGCTGCCAAACATGCCCTCGTAAAACTGACTATCCTACCGATCCTTAACTCGGCGATGTCATTTACAAAATAGCCTCCAACACTCTACTCAGCAAATTGGATGTAGTCTATCACAGTGCCATCCGTTTTGTCTCCAAAGCCCCATATACTACCCACCACTGTGACCTGTACGCTCTTGTTGGCTGGTCCTCACTACATATTTGTCGCCAAACCCACTGGCTCCAGGCCATCTATAAATCACTGCTAGGCAAATCCCCGCCTTATCTTAGCTCATTGGTCACCATAGCAACACCCACCCGTAGTCTGCGCTCCAGCAGGTATATCTCACTGGTCATCCCCCAAAGCCAACACTCCTTTGGCCGCCATTCCTTCCAGTTCTCTGCTGCCAATGACTGGAACAAATTGCAAAAATCTCTGAAGCTGGAGACACTTATCTCCCTCACTAACTTTAAGCATCAGTTGTCAGAGCACCTTACCGATCACTGCACCTGTACACAGCCCATCTGAAATTAGCCCGCCCAACTACCTCATCCCTATATTGTTATTTATTTTGCTCATTTGTACCCCAGTATCTCTATTTGCACATCATCTCTTGCACATCTATCATTCCAGTGTTAATACTAATTGTAATTATTTTGCACTATAGCCTATTTATTGCCTTACCTCCATAACTTTATTTTTATTTATTTATAACTTGCTACATTTGCACACACTGTATATATATTTATTTCTGTTGTATTTTTGACTTTGTTTTGTTTTACCCCATATGTAACTCTGTGTTGTTGTTTTTATCGCACTGCTTTGCTTTATCTTGGCCAGGTCGCAGTTGTAAATGAGAACTTGTTCTCAACTGGCTTACCTGGTTAAATAAAGGTGAAATAAAATAAAATAAAATTAAAATTAAAAATTAGCTTATCAGAAGCTTCTAAAGCCATGACATCATTTTCTGGAATTTTCCAAGCTGTTTAAAGGCACAGTCAACTAAGTGTATGTAAACTTCTGACCCACTGGAATTGTGATACAGTGAATTATAAGTGAAATAATCTGTCTGTAAACAATTGTTGGAAAAATTACTTGTGTCATGTACAAAGTAGATGTCCTAACCGACTTGCCAAAACATAGTTTGTTAACAATAAATGTGTGGAGTGGTTAAAAAACAAGTTTTAATGACTCCAACCTAAGTGTATGTCAACTTCTGACTTCAACTGTACATAAAGTGCTTGTATTTCTAAATGGTAAAACAGATATGTAAGAACATACCCTCAAATAAAAGGGGACATTCTGTACTGTCGCCTCATAAAACATTTGATCTCAAATCCAAAATGCTGGAGTATAGAGCCAAATTAAATGTTTTAGCTTCACTGTCCAAATGCATACGTAGGGGAGTGCATTTGTTAGTAACTATATCACCAGTCACAAATGTAAAATGACCTAATAAGAATCAGTCCTACTTGTGTCACCTTGATGAGGAAAAATCCATCACTAGTCTGATCTCTTCCTGTCTGCATCAAACTGGTCAGCACTTTCTGTTACGGATAACAAACAAATCTTCAAGCTTATAATTTGAATGGTCAAAGAAAAAGAAAAATCAAGATAGACAACAGCAACAACACAGTATCAACAACAAACATAAGTGATTAGAGATTAGTGTTGGTTTGTCATTCAATCACATCAACGTCAGTCAGTTAATCTCATCCAGGGGAAGAGATTTTATGTCCACTATCAATGACAGGTGTGAAACTGTGTACACCATCTGTTGACACAACAATAGCCCTCATGGTAATTGATATAGATGATTAATTACTTCAACAAAAAACCTGATTCTAAGAAGTTAGTCATATGACATTTCCACTAGACAAGAATGGGTCCGATCTAAATTTCCCTAGACATGAATCAGTTGAAAAGCCAAAACAGCAGAACACAGGCCTTGTGACCTGAGGGAAATGTATAAATGACCACCATTCATTCAGGACTGTTCAATGTAACAGTTTACAATACACACAATGTTGGAATTCTTTATCTGCAGATAAAGTCTGCAAAGCCCACCTACCCCAAAGCACTGCAGCAGGACCCTCTTGTTGTCAAAGTTGGTCTCCCTTTCTAGATAGAGCCCCACAGACTCCAGCACACTGAAGCGGATGTTATCAGTCACACGTAGAGAAGTAATCTGGCTCTCCTCCATGGCCACCAGCAGCACCACGGTCACACTGGTGGCCTGGTCCACCACAGAGGCCATATGTGTGGTCAGGAGCCCCTCCAAGCGAGGCTGCAGGACCTCCACCCCGCAGCGCAGCAGCAGCTGCAAAGCCTGCGACTGACTGGAGCCTGGCTGACAGGCTGGGCTGAAGTCTGCAGTACAAGTCCAGTTCAGCCTCCTCACAATGTCTCTGACCAGGCAGGGCTGGGAGTCTGTGGAAGTGCTGTTGGTTTTGCCCTGGCTGTTTACTTTGGTGTAGTTGGTGAAGGTGGCGCAGAGAGTTCCCACCCACAGGCTGGAGGGCTCCTTGGTGAACAGTGAGAGGAGGCCAGTGTTGGTGCAGATGGATGAGACAAAGTTGGCCTGGTCGTAGTCCCAGCACAGGGCCAGGAGAGCAGCGTCAGGAAGTGTCACTGCCCAGCTGGGGTACTGGCATTGTTCTACTGGCTTAAACCCCATCAGGCCTCCTTCCTGTCCCCCTCCACCCCCAGTGCCAGTGTGGTTAGCACAATACGCCAACAGCCATGTATTGTCCAGGTTGGCTAGCAGGTTCTGGAGTATCGTGGTGTTGGCGCACACCTTCTGAGTGAAGTTCAGAGAGTCCAGCTCAGCACAGAGAGCCAGGTCAGTCATGTCTACAACGATGGGCTTGTTCCAGTCGGAGTATTGGCACACCTGGGGCAGGATGTCCTTGGTCTCCTTGTCGACACATACAGACACGAGCCACTCGTTTCGGGGCTCTAAGGTGAGCTTCTCAAACAGGGGCATGTTGCAGCACACGTTCTTATTAAAACCCATCTGGTCGTGTTGCCAGCAGAGCTCCACCATTGACGGGTCCACCAGCACCTTGCTCCACTTATCATAGTTGCACCAGTCTGGGATGCTGAACACCACAGGCGGGTTGGTGGGTGGGGAGTTAAGGGAGATAGTGCAGTATTCTCCAACCCATACAGTAGCACTATTACGGAGCAGTTTATTCAGAAAGGTGGCATTGGCGCATACCTCCTGTACAAAACCCTGGTCATCATTCTGGATGCACATGGATATCATCTCTATGGTGATTTCCATCACGTTGTGCCATTCTGAGTACCGGCAGGAAGCCGCCACCAGAGAGTTTATATCTGGCTGTGTCGGGGCCTCTGTACAGTTTGGCTGCAGCCAGTTGTTGTCAACATGGGAAAACACAACCTTGAAGAAGTCCAGGTTCTGACAGAGGAGGGTCTTCAGCCTCTCCTTGTCCTGGTCCCAGCAGACTGCCACCATGGTTGGGTCCACTGTTTCTGCCGTCCAGGTCTCATACCTACAGAACTGACTCACCATGTATCCATCAGAGGAGTTAACACAGAAATTCCACAGCCAGCTATTGTTAGGATTGTTGTTCATCAATGCCTGCATTAGCTGGATATTGCTGCACACCGCTAGGATGAATTCTTGCCTGTCATTTTCACTACACAGAGTCACCAAGCCTGCGTCCACATAACTAGCATCGGTCCAGTCGCCGTAGTTGCATAGCAGCTGGTTGAGGCTGAGGGATCTAGAGACCCGTGGTCCTGGGAGTGGCGGGGTCCGGGGATTTCCCCACTGCAGTCAGACCTGTCTTCCAGGAGGGGCAACAGTAGAGCCTGGATAACATGACAGGTGTTACTCCACACCTGTTCCACCTCAGTGGGGTTGAGGATGCTCAGAGCACTGCAGAAAGTGTATAGAGTTGAAGAGCTCTGTAGGCCCACTGTGATGATGTCAGCGCACAGGGTGTCGTTGAGACGGGCTAGGTTGTCGTGGTCACACCTAAGCAGGGCAGTGGGGTTGTTCTCTACCGCGTCGAGGGTACGGCTGAAGGAGACTGTGGGGGGGCTCTGGCAGTCTGGGCCTGGGTAGCTGCACAGCGTTGATTCTGGAGCCAGGAACATGTCCAGGATGGAGTCACCAAAGGACCAGCTCACATTGTGACTTATACCCCTGAATAAAACATAGTCAGATAGAAAGGATATTGGGAGATCTTATTCCTCTGTCAGCGGATAAAATATTAAAATGAATCCACCATAACATTCCCATGACGATTATCTCAAGGTATCACATGAAAGGTTTCAGAGAGGAAAGGTTCCACACATCACTGTCAGCTTACCACATAAGGAGCTGCTTTAGATCCCCTTATATAAAAAAGGCAGAACATTAAATACGGATGACATAAAATAACACAAATGTACAATAAAAACGGTGTCTAAAAACGGTATACATCACAATCATAACTTAACAAAATGACAGTGCAAATTGAAGACAAATTAGGCAATAGAAAACTGACAAACCTTGCTGACATTGTTCATTTTGGTCCAGAGTGGGAATTGCAATTCCAAATTGCAATGCTATTTTTACATAATCCATTGGGGTTTGGAGAAATGTCATTATGAATTCTGAACCATATGTCACTATTGTAGGAAATGTAATGTCTATTAGACCAGTCCAAGCAGACATAAAGTTATCAGATAAGGGAAGATGTGACAAAGCAGTCATTATCTCCTGAAAAGCACTGAATTGTTCTACTGTGTAATCTTCTACTCTGAGGTAGGATCTTTGAAAAAGTGATGGTCCTGAACTTGTACTGCTTCTTGTGCATGTCTGAGATTTAACAGATGATAGAAGTGACAGCAGTGGTTTGCCAAGCTCAAGTGATACAGTCTTTGTCAATTCTGCCTCCAAGCCACAGTCAGTTCTCCCGGACAAAATACACACAAACGTTTTGGGGAGGTTGTCAATGAATCCATCGTCTATTAGTGGTCTATACATGGCAAATACGCTGCCCAGGACACCATAATAAGCGCTCAAGTCAATGCCCTCTAACATTGTGCCAGAAAAAACACCTGTCCTGACATTTGGCTCCTCTAAAAGTTCGTCTGGGCTGATACCACTCCTGGCATTGGCATCAACGTTGTGATTTTCGTTGGATAAATCGTGTATTCCCTCTATCAATTCTTCTATGTTTCTGTCAAACTCGCTGGCGTCCGCGGGACCTTTCCTCGATACAGTGCGTGGCAATGAGCGCACTCGTCTTGCGGCATCGCAAACCATCCCTATAATAAAATGCAATAAACCAACTAGTAGCCTACATTTAAGCTGAATAATAAAAACATTAACACTAATAAACAAATACATAGCATGCTTCAAACATATGTACATTCGCTTTTAAATTTTTATCCTATCAAAGTTGGCTGAATGCAAGTAGCCTACTTACCAAGGATGCTTAGAGCGAAAAATATATGCATTCTTAGCAGCATTCTCAAAGTATAGGGGAAGATTAGCTTGAAAATAGTCTACAAAAATGCTAACTATCCAGTGGATTCAGAAAAATCTAAACTTTTAGGCCTATTATCCAGGCTCACTGCAAAGGCAATAGTTATATTGTCAATCATCCTTAGTTGTTTTCTTTTACATTCCTGTAACCAAAACACCCGTCTTTGTCAAAGCAATTTAGTCGTCTCTCCTGTATCCGTTCTTGCTTCCCTACTTCCTTATACGCTTTGTAAAGTAGTGGTCCATTTACGTAACGCACCAAGCGAAGAGGACATCTCTACCTGCCCCTTCGCTTCCATCACGGCTCCCGTGTCTACCTGCAACTCTATCCATGCGCTAAAAGTAGCTTAATTAGAAACAGTGGCAAAAAAAATCGCTGCGAACGAAGGGCTGTGAAATGCACAGAACGGATTTAGCAAACAAACTGCTGCCGGTTCTGAAATATTAATACGTCTTGTTCATTAATTTAGAGATTAAATTGGTATTCCAATTCCACATTTTATGGATTAAACCCTCAGTGCATTGTCTGTAACGCGAGCCTCTTCTCTAGAGGTAAAACGCGCCGGAGACACAGGACAGGATGGTGGTTGCCCAAACCAATTAGTGTGGTTGAACAAAAATTATATTGAATTGGGGCTATACAACTGCACATTTAAAAATGACTTTTTCCATGGATGATCATGCCAAGAAACTGTCCCCGCTTAGGATAGACAAAGATTTAATAAACGTCTACACATATCAGAACGTATGAAATAGGCCTATATAAACCATATCAAATAATACAATGTTTAAGTAGGCTATTCTGTCTGGTGTTTGTTACAGGCTAAAACAGGATAAGGGACTATATGTTCAAGAGTGGCTCAGTTTCTCAGTGTTATAACTGGAAACCAGTAGGCAGGCCTGCACCCCAAAAAATATCTTCCTTTCTCCTTCATCAGTAAAATGAATTTGGAGAATCTAGACCCCTCAAACTCAACTGTGCACATCAAAGCCAGTTCCACTGCATTTTTTCCATTGTTACCCCCTAATTAGGGACTGATTTAGACCAGGGACACCAGGTAGGTGAAATTAATTATCAGGTAGAACAGAAAACCAGCAGACTCCAGACCTCATAGGGTAAGAGTTGAATACCCACGATCTAGAGCAGGGTTTCCCGAACTTGGTCCTGGGGCCCTCCTGGGTGCACGTTTTGTTTTTTGCCCTAGCACTACACAGCTGATTCAAAGAACCAACTCATCAAAATAAAACTACCAAGAGTTAAAATACAATGTTCAATAGGAAAGAAAAACAGCAGGCTGGATGGTTTAACTTTAAAACTTTGTTCAATACTTCAATGCAATTGGTATGTACATTTTACAACATGGCTAACAAAGATTTTAAATACATCTCAATGGAAATTGAAAAAGTTAATTAACACAGTTGCTCTTTTCTGCAGAAAAAGTGCCAAGATTAAAATTTAATTCAGGACTTTCCCACAAAACAAGATTCTCTACATACATGCTAGGTTTCTAACAGTTCAGTGACACTGTCCTAACTAAACATACACATATATTTGTAAGAAAAACACTCCATCTGATGTAAAGTTAAATCTTCATGAATACATTTAAAAAGTAGATGACATGCCTTTTGAAATAAAAAATACAAAAAGATTTTCCTTTAAGGATTTTCTTTTAACGCAAAGCTGCATGTATTGTACAATATCCATCGTACAATAAAACTGGTATAATACACATAAAAATGAACTGGATGTACATGTCAAATAGCCCATCCTTCAAAAACAAAATCACTACTGCTCTTAAACAATTAAAGTAAGCTCTCCCTTGATAGAAAAGTGCCAGGCCCCATTTAAGGAGCGGGTTCATCCTCCTAGGGGCCAACTCTCAACCAACCGCTGAAGTGGGTATGGATAGGGTTGCATATTTGAAAATGTTATAGAATAGGGTGTTCATTACTTATATATTTTTTTATAATGGTGAAAAAATTAACTCATTGTGCACCCTTCAAAGCAGAGAAAATCTAAGCAATTGATAGATCCTTTGGAACATGGACTTTTGATTTGTTAATTTATTTTCCCCATTTTGGGATAAAGTGTGGGAAAATAATTACATTCAGTCTGGAAATATTTAGCATTGCCACAAAAAAAAAAAACTGTGCCCTGTAATAGTGTAACTCATCTATGCCAGTTCAGTTTTATAGGGCGATGATTTCCAGAAAGGCAATGAGAGAGCAGGCTAAAAGGACTGGTACTCTACAGAGTTTTACCCTTAGTCCCTCAGATGTTTGGCAAGATGACATGCATGATTAGCTGGAATAGGGCACAGTTGGATTCACCTAACAACTTTGTTCGCAGGGCACAATTCAACTTAGAACAAAAAACACAGCGCAACTAACAAACTGACCAGAATTTCCTTTCCGATTTGAGTGTTTTGAGCTTAGAGGCTTGATTGTCTCAGACTTATAAACACTTCCAATGAGGAAAAAGAGATTACATGGGTGGCGATGTTAGATCAGGTTAGGAAGGAGGTTTGTATGGCACCATATACATGACCATGTAAATGTACAAGTCCATAATATCAACAAAAGGGCCGACTGGACATGGAAGGGTAACCATTTTTGGGTGTAATTCTTTATGGTTTTTGTCATCAATAAAGTGTCTATGAGCTGGGATCTGGTTAGGCCACATGAAATGACAAGTATTAGGTACAATATCTGACAATGCATCATGGGATATTTTCTACAACTCTTCCAAGTCTGGGCAGAGACAGACATTCATAACGAAGGTTCTCCAATAACGATGCCTCTTTCAACTGCATTTAAAAGAAAGGCTTTAAATCCATATAATAAAACCAATTCCTAAAACAAAAAACTACTAGAGGCAGGTTGGGTTTAAACCACAGTGATGAGGCTTGCAGTTTATATGCTGGTGGTGCTACACATCGGGCTGTTTCAGGACCCAGCCATCCATCCATATGCCTCCAGTAACAGACAGGGGTGAGACGCTGACAGAGACAATCTACATTAGTTATAATTCAATACTAGACATATCCATTTAAAAAAAAGTTTTTAAAAACTTGGTTGCGTAAAAATAATACATTTAAATATATGAATGACAAATACATTTTACAATAAAAGAAATGTCTGTAACACTTAACTTGAGAAGTGGGGGACATTTAGTCACAAATGATGAACTGTCCCTTGATGCAAATTTCTTTGAAAGTTATACTAATTGATTTATTGGCAAAGTGTCCTATTCATTCAAACACAAAGCCAACACTATTGTTTAAACAGAAGTACTTCCACCACAAACAAATTTTATACAGGAAGTTCTGGATTCGTTCAATTTGATTTGACATCGCATGGGGATATCCTAACATAACATCAATATTAATTTCCAATCAACAAGCTTGGACAACACCTACATATCCCCATTATAAAACATTATAGGCAGAAAAAAGCAAACAATGAAACATTGTGAAATGGGGTAAAATAAGAAATTGCAGTTTCAATGAGTGTCTACAAAAAAAAGCAATTCAGCTAGAGGAATGCATAATGAGATCCTATAGGCTACAGGTAAAACACTTGTAAAAACCCCAAGATGGAAAGAAAAACAATAGCTATGTACCCACACACAAAACATACACACATTACTGGCCATTCCTGTTAAAATTGGTCTGTAGCCAATGAGTGTCACTGTCAACAGTCCTATGAAAGCACCAAAGGGAGCAAGTATAATCCTCTTCTCTGTCATCTAACACATTTAGTCCAACCAGACAGACAGCACCTTGGCCCCTCCGATAAGAAGCAGGGAGAAAGAAAAGCCAGTCAAAAAGGAGGAGCCTTCTTGGTCTTGCCCACAGTAATGTGATCTATACATGTGGCTTTAGAAATTATTTTTAACCAGATGTTGCTTCAAAAAAATTGAGACTTGTCATTATCGATGCAAAAAACAATGTGGGGTAAAAAAAAAAAGAGAGAAAAAGTGTAACCTTCAACAGTAATGGCAATGTTGTAATCCAAAGAGGGCTTTATACACATCTGTTTGTTGGTTTATTCAATAATTGGTTATTTCTTCTGTCCCATTGTGTCCGTCCATTCCAGGGATCAGTCTGGGGGAAGAAGCTCGTGCAGACGAAACCGTTCTCGAACGTGTGGTCTCACATCCTCATTCTGGAGCACAGGAGACAGACATAGAACATATTAATACCACATAGATATGAACCTAAACCAATGATTTAAAGAGATGATTTCTCTCGGTTAGTGGTGCAACCATTTCATTTAGTAAAAGACAGGTAGTTGGCTACAAAAAATGAATGAATGTTGGGGGCATTGCAAAGCACGTCAATGACAGCTCAAGCATGTATGGCTTAGAAATAAAACAGAATATTACTATCCAATCATGAGTAAAACATGTACAGTGAGGGAAAAAAGTATTTGATCCACTGCTGATTTTGTATGTTTGCCCACTGACAAAGACATGATCAGTCTATCATTTTAATGGTAGGTTTATTTGAACAGTGAGAAACAGAATAACAACAACAAAATACAGAAAAATGCATGTCAAAAATGTTATAAATTGATTTGCATTTTAATGAGGGAAATAAGTATTTGACCCCTCTGCAAAACATGACTTAGTACTTGGTGGCAAAACCCTTGTTGGCAATCACAGAGGTCAGACGTTTCTTGTAGTTGGCCACCAGGTTTGCACACATCTCAGGAGGGATTTTGTCCCACTCCTCTTTGCAGATCTTCTCCAAGTCATTAAGGTTTCGAGGCTGATGTTTGGCAACTCGAACCTTCAGCTCCCTCCACAGATTTTCTATGGGATTAAGGTCTGGAGACTGGCTAGGCCACTCCAGGACCTTAATGTGCTTCTTCTTGAGCCACTCCTTTGTTGCCTTGGCCGTGTGTTTTGGGTCATTGTCATGCTGGAATACCCATCCACGACCCATTTTCAATGCCCTGGCTGAGGGAAGGAGATTCCCACCCAAGATTTGACGGTATATGGCCCCGTCCATCGTCCCTTTGATGCGGTGAAGTTGTCCTGTCCCCTTAGCAGAAAAACACCCCCAAAGCATAATGTTTCTACCTCCATGTTTGACGGTGGGGATGGTGTTCTTGGGGTCATAGGCAGCATTCCTCCTCCTCCAAACACGGCGAGTTGGGTTGATGCCAAATAGCTCCATTTTGGTCTCATCTGACCACAACACTTTCACCCAGTTCTCCTCTGAATCATTCAGATGTTCATTGGCAAACTTCAGACGGGCCTGTATATGTGCTTTCTTGAGCAGGGGGACCTTGCGGGCGCTGCAGGATTTCAGTCCTTCACGGCGTAGTGTGTTACCAATTGTTTTCTTGGTGACTATGGTCCCAGCTGCCTTGAGATCAATGACAAGATCCTCCCGTGTAGTTCTCGGCTGATTCCTCACCGTTCTCATGATCATTGCAACTCCACGAGGTGAGATCTTGCATGGAGTCCCAGGCAGAGGGAGATTGACAGTTCTTTTGTGTTTCTTCCATTTGCGAATAAACTGTTGTCACCTTCTCACCAAGCTGCTTGGCGATGGTCTTGTAGCCCATTCCAGCCTTGTGTAGGTCCACAATCTTGTCCCTGACATCCTTGGAGAGCTCTTTGGTCTTGGCCACGGTGGAGAGTTTGGAATCTGATTGATTGATTGCTTCTGTGGACAGGTGTCTTTTATACAGGTAACAAACTTAGATTAGGAGCACTCCCTTTAAGAGTGTGCTCCTAATCTCAGCTCGTTACCTGTATAAAAGACACCTGGGAGCCATAAATATTTGATTGAGAGGGGGTCAAATACTAACTTCCCTCATTAAAATGCAAATCAATTTATAACATTTTTGACATGCGTTTTTCTGGATTTTGTTGTTGTTATTCTGTCTCTCACTGTTCAAATAAACCTACCATTAAAATTATAGACTGATCATGTCTTTGTCAGTGGGCAAACGTACAAAATCAGCAGGGGATCAAATACTTTTTCCCCCTCACTGTAAAATGTAGCTTGAACGTACCAGCTCAACAAGCTTCTCCAAGAACGGGACCAGCCTCAGGAGTTCGTTGTCATTTTTGTCCATGAACCAGCTCTCAATGGGAATCCCATTGGAAAGCTGTAGGGATATAGGAAGGTATACTCTGTATTGGATTGTACAATAATAGCATATATAAATTCTGCGAATATCATTTAAATGTTAACAGTAGGCTTAATTACTCTGTGCTAGGTTGGGTTACAGACGTCACTTGGGGCTGAAAGGCTCACCTGATATGCAAAGGCTTGTGGTGAATTGTCAATGATGACGGTCTTGGACAGGTCTCTTCCAAGGATGTTCAGGTCCTTGATGTAGTTTCCTTGTACGCAGACACAATGCTCACGAAATAACCTGTGTCTAGGGTTAGTGGAGAGGAGGAAAATAAATAAACTGCCAAATCTACATGTCTGTTTATCAATAATTCAGTCAAACCACAATGTAAAAAAAGAAGAAGATATAAATAAAAAGATAGATATTAAAAAAAATATATATATATATATATATGTTGACACCTGAACATCACATAGACGCAGCACGTGCCCAGCCTCAAAATCCACAAACAACATACACAGCAACTGTAATCTCATGCAAACAGAGAACACTATACATGCATGTCAAAGCTAAGGCTGGGTATTATATTACAAAAACAACATACAACATATTTGGACTTCCAATGCATCTAAATTAAGGAAGGGGTAGAAAGAAACATGAGAAAGAAACATTTAACTTACCTAACCAACTGTTTCTTGGGATCCAAGATGTTGAGCAACTTGTCTGCATAAACCTTCTTTGAGGCAGTGAAGAGAATGATCTAACGAGGAAAAGACAACTGAATACGTTTCTCACTTCAGAGTAGCTCAATGCAAGTAACAGTAATCTTTCCATAAACTGTTACAATTAAATAGGAGAAAAGGAAGCCCAGTTTACCTCATAGATTTGAGACATGCGCTCCAGGAACTCTCTGAAGAACGGCCTTAACCGCACATACACCTGCAGACAAGCAAAGTGTCAGTTATTTGTACAAAGTTTCTACTAGAAACGTTGATTTTGCATCTCCCACATTTACCTGTGGCTGTCTATAAAAAGGCACCGCTTTAGCACCCTCTGGTGGAAAAGTCACAAATGCTTAATAATGTCCCATTTAAAATAGAAATGCCTCTGTCAAATCTCAAAGACTTCTGTATACCTGGTAAATTACATCTTGAAACAGGACCGGGAAGGTAAGTGCTGCATCGTCCAGCTCATTCAAGCTACAGTGCACCAATGTCTCATCCTGGTAGGAATCACAAAAATAGTTGTAAGTTGCAAACCACCATATCAATACCCTTTAAGTGGATGTACCATTTAAAGTAAAAGCCAATTTATGCTTGATCCAAAAATGTGGTCGGAGGCTCCATACACAGGGTGTGACGCAATTGCGGAGCCTCCGGAGGCATGCAGAGGCCAAATTGAGCTCTGTACCGCATCGCCGTGTGCCTCCCAAATGTTGTAACAATGAGGAGGGCCCCGTCTGGCGTCGCATTGACATGATTGGTTGATGGTAGGTGGGGGCGGGTGGTCCTGTATAAACAAACTCACTTCCTTTACAACAGCTATGCTCAACAGCTCTGAGCAGCTCCGGGAAGTGCAAGAAGTATGAATGCCCTGACTTCTGCAGAGGCTGTAACATTGTAAAAACTGCACGGCCAATGCAGACATCGGATTGACCATGCAGCGCCTTTTAGTCTCAAGATGAGCACCATGTAATCATCACTCACCAGGTCGAGGACCAAGGAGAACTCAGGTGTACTGCGGGTCTTTAGTGGGAGAGCAGGCTTCCTGGTCAGCTGTTCCTCTGTCAGTGGAGGTACATGCTTGATGAAGAAATACCTGGACAAAACCAAATCAACCAAATCAGAGTTAAATACAGGACTTTCAATGAAAAACACTGGAACATGTTTTTCTGAACAAAAATATAAAACACAACATGTAAAGTTTTGGTCCAATCTTTCATGAGCTGAAATAAAAAGATCCCAGAAATGTTCCATATGCACAAAAAACTTAATTCTCTCATGTTGTGCACAAATTTGTTTACATCCCTGTTAGTGAGCATTTCTCCTTTACCAAGATAATCCATCCACCTGACAGGCGTGGCATATCAAGAAGCTGATTAAACAGCATGAGGACAATAAAAGGCCACTCTAAAATGTGCAGTTTTGTCACAACACAATGCCACAGATGTCTCAAGTTGAGGGGGCATGCAATTGGCATGCTGACTGCAGGAATGTCCACCAGAGCTGTTGCCAGATAATCTCATGTTCATTTCTCTACCATAAACCGCCTCCTACAACGCTTTAGAGAATTTGGCAGTACATCCAACCGACCTCACAACCGCAGACCACGGTATTGCGTCGGGTGGGTGAGGCTTTGCTGATATCAACATAGTGAACAGAATGCCCCATGGTGGCGGTGGGGTTATGGCATGGGTAGGCACAAGCTACGGACAATGAACACAATTGCATTTTATCGATGGCAATTTGAATCCACATAGACACCGTGACGAGATCCTGATGCCCATTGTCGTGCCATTAATCCGCTGCAATCACCTCATGTTTCAGCATGATAATTCACAGCCCCATGTCGCAGGGATCTGTACACAATTCCTGGTAGCTAAAACATGTCTGTTCTTCCATGGCCTGCATACTCACCAGACATGTCACCCATTGAGCATGTTTGGGATGCTCTGGATCGACAGCATGTTCCAGTTTCCGCCAATATCCAGCAACTTCGCACAGCCATTGAAGAGGAGTAGGACAACATTCCACAGGCCACAATCAACAGCCTGATCAACTCTATTCGAAGGAGATAAATCGCGCTGCATGAGGCAAATATTGGTCACACCAGATACTGACTGGTTTTCTGATCCACGCCCCTAAATTTTTTTTTAAAGGTATCTGTGACCAACAGTCGCATGTCTGTATTCCCAGTCATGTGAAATCCATAGATTAGGGCCTAATGAATTTATTTCCTTATATGAACTGTAACTTTTTGAAATTGTTGCATTTTATGCGTTTATATTTTGGTTCAGTATATTTTGTTAATTTTTTGAATTCACAAGATCAAAATTAATTCTAAAACATTCATATTTTGGCCTCAACTAAGGCTGGAATATTTTGCTTAGAGGGAGCAGATTTGTACTTACGGGTCAAAGACCTCCCAGTCCTCCTCGTATGTCCCCTCTGCAGGGGCTGTGGGCTGTGCCTCCACATAGCCTCCTTCTGGAGGGGCGCCTGGGGCTGAGAGGATAGGAAGGAGGAGACCACGAGAAATGGGCAGGAGAGAGTGAAGTGAGAATGATCCTTGTCCATAATGACATGGACTCTATACCAAGAAGACATTTCTTTATCTCCAGCTACCTGTGAGAGGAGGCGTGTCTGTGACGACCTCTTCCTCGACGGGCACTTCTGGAGGGTGTGGGGGCCGCAGGGGTGGCAGCATGTCGCTGGGGTAAAGGGGCATAGTCGTACACACTTCCTCTGTGGAGGTGGCAGTGCAGGTGGGGGTCTCCTCCACCGTCTCCATGTCCAGCTGCTTGACGATCTCTCAGCCTCCAACGCCTGGTCTGGGGAGTCCGAACCTGATGTGGCTGAAAATTACATTAGCTTACTATATTATATTTATACTACTTATTACCGTAGTTCCACGCGGAAATTAGTTTCGACCACAACATAAAAAATACAATAACATAACAAACAAGCATCATACAAGGTAGAATGAAGACCGAGGTAATATAGTAGGCCATTTACCAGTGCAGAGAGGAGCGACAAAGGGAAAGTTAGAGATAAACATGTAGGCCAATCTAACATATTTTAAGTCAAGTTCCTGCAGAGTACTTGGCACTCTTCTACCTAGCATCATTTTGGAGTATTACCATTTTTATTTGCTGGTGAGAAGAAGTTGAAGACTGGAGAGAAGATGGTTCCCAGGAGAGTGGTTCTAGGCGGACTGGTCAAAGTCTCTGCCGCCGCCTCCTCCAGTTTCCCATTGGGCTTCACAGGCTTACTACTGGTGTCATGGTTGTGTCATGGTTTGTCGCTTCTGTGGTTTAGGGTGAGGAGCAGGTAAGGACAACATGATAAGTCGCTTTATCAAGGCATGTAAACTTCTGTTGGTGTGCAAGGATGATTACTGAACAGGATAAGGTTTTGTTCCCGTCTTTCAATTAATCCTCCACGCTCTTTGCAAACTCACCTCCGTTGACTGAGTTTCTCCTGCTGACCCTGGAGATTGTCCTCCTGGGGGTATCGCCACCTTGTGGTGTGGAAGAGATCAGGTTGTCGTCTATGTCGCAGGTGAGTCGCGTCTTCTTCGCTGGATTCTTCTGTTCTACCTGAGGTAGAAACACAACTCACATTTCAGAACTGATGTGAGGAGCATTTAACTGTAGAATAAGCCAAAATCAAAACCGCATTCAAAATCTCTTACAGTATTCCCAACATTTAATTTTGAATCCACCCACTAGCAGAAGGCCCAAGGAATTCTGACTCATACTCATATCTGGTTGGATATACAAAGGACTTGTAGTACGCCAAGTGACGATGTTCCAAGAGAAAGAACCCATATGCCTTCCCAGGGGGATCATCTCTCTCCTGGAATATTGTTTCAGCCAACCCTAGCTACATTTTACATTTACATTTTAGTCATTTAGCAGACGCTCTTATCCAGAGCGACTTACAGGAGCAACCTAGTAGGGCTGCACGATTAATCAAATTCAGATCGAAAATTGCAATATCGCCAGGTGTGATTTTTCTCCTTTCTTTGACACTCGTTTAACAACAAATACTAGACTACGGTACCATCTCCAATAAGAGGATGCTGACCAAACAAGCGGTCTCTCACACTCTGCATGGAATGCTAATGCTGGCTAATCATAAGCGTCCCACATAGAGCATGCAGTTAGATGCTGGTGAGGAGAGAAAGGGATTTACATCAGTGTGTGGGAAACTTGAGTGCTGCTAGTGCGAACGAGAACGGCGATTTGGTGGCAAAGGGCCCATCTTCAGTGGTATGGCAGTATTTCGGGTACAGGCAAACCGATGTTAACCAAATGCATGTGTTGTGCAAAAAGTGCCTCAGAGTTGTGGCGACAACAAGAGGCAACACAACAAATGCATTCAATCATTTGAAGAACCACCATCCCCTACTTCAATGGTGAAAAAAGTGCCCGACAGCAGCAAAGTCCCTCAGCCACAGCTAGCCACCTACTTTAAAACAGGCATTGACAAGTGTAACGCCCTTCAAAAAAACATTGCGCAGACATATAAATCATAGAGGCTATCACCCATCTATCACATAGCCAAAGACATGGTTCACATTTACAGTCAGCAAAGCTTAAAGAGGATAAACAAGCTGGACAGGATGCAAGAGTCCATCTCTCAAGTCACCATCCCAACGCTGTATAACAAAATTAATGGAGAAGTTGAAACAAAGCTCACGGATTATTACACGACTACAACATATACTAGACCAAAAGATAGGCCTAACGTAGAGATGGGAATTGCCAGGGACCTCACGATACGATATCACAAAACTTAGGTGCCGATACGATATGTATTGCGATTCTATATGTATTGTGATTTGACACTGATTTTATTGTGATTCAATGTTCCAAACATATTGCTCACCTACACTACCAGTCAAAAGTTGACACACCTACTCATTCAAGGGCTTTTCTTGATTGTAGAATAATAGTGAAGACATCAAAACTATGACATCAAAACTATGAAATAACACATATGGATTCATGTAGTAACCCAAAAAGTGTTAAACAAATCAAAATATATTTTATATTTGAGATCCTTCAAATAGCTACCCTTTGCCTTGATGATAGCTTTGCACACTTGGCTTTCTCTCAACCAGCTTCATGAGGTAGTCACCTGGAATGCATTTCAATTAACCGGTGTGCCTTCTTAAATGTTAATTTGTGGAATTTCTTTCCTTCTTAATGCGTTTGAGCCAATCAGTTGTGTTGTGACAAGGTAGGGGTGGTATACAGAAGATAGCCCTATTTGGTAAAATACCAAGTCCATTTTATGGCAAGAACAGCTCAAATAAGCAAAGAGAAACGACAGTCCATTACTTTAAAACAGGGTTGCCCAACCCCAGGTGTTACTAACACGATTAATCTTATCAACCTGCTAATTATTAGAATCAGGTGCACTAGATTAGGGTTGGAGCAAAAAACTACAGGACGGTAGCTCTCCAGGAACAGGGTTGGGGAGTCCTGCTTTAAGACATGAAGGACAGTCAATACGGAAAATTAAGAACTTTGAAAGTTTCTTCAAGTGCAGTCGCAAAAACCATCAAGCGCTATGATGAAACTGGCTCTCATGAGGACCGCCACAGGAATGGAAGACCCAGAGTTACCTCTGCTGCAGAGGATAAGTTCATTAGAGTTACCATCCTCAGAAATTGCAGCCCAAATAAATGCTTAGAGTTCAAGTCACAGACACATCTCAACATTAACTGTTCAGAGGGGACTGTGTGAATTAGGCATTCAAGGTCGAATTTCTGCAAAGAAACCACTACTAAAGAACACCAATAAGAAGAAGAGACCTGCTTGTGCCAAGAAACACGAGCAATGGCCATTAGACCGGTGGAAATTTGTCCTTTGGCCTGGAGTCCAAATTTGAGATTTTTGGTTCCAACCGCCGTGTCTTTGTGAGACGCAGTGTGGGTGAACGGATGATCTCCGCATGTGTAGTTCCCACCGTAAAGCACGGAGGAGGTGGTGTTATGCTGTGGGGGTGCTTTTCTGGTGACACTCAGTGATTTATTTAGAATTCAAGGCACAATTAATCAGCATGGCTACCACAGCATTCTGCAGCGATAAGCCACCCCATCTGGTTTGGGCTTAGTGAGACAATCATTTGTTTTTCAACAGGACAATGACCCAACACACCTCCAGGCTGTGTAAGGGCTATTTGACCAAGGAGAGTGATGGAGTGCTGCATCAGATGACCTGGCCTCCACAATCACCCAACCTCAACCTAATTGAGATGTTTTGGGATGAGTCGGACAGCAGAGTGAAGGAAAAGCAGCCAACAAGTGCTCAGCATATGTGGGAACTCCTTCAAGACTGTTGGAAAAGCATTCCAGGTGAAGCTGGTTGAGAGAATGCCAAGAGTGTGCAAAGCTGTCATCAAGGCAAAGGGTGGTTATTTGAAGAATCTCAAATATAAAATATATTTTGATTTGTTTAACACTTTTTTGGTTACTACATGATTCCATATGTGTTATTTCATAGTTGATGTCTTCACTATTATTCTACAATGTAGAAAATAGTAAAAATCAAGAAAAACCCTTGAATGAGTAGCTGTGTCCAAACTTTTGACTGGTACTGTATGTCTGCTGCAGAGGGATAAGAGAGCCATGAGAAAACGAGTTGAGCAGTCATGGAAATAAAAGTGCAGAAAACAAAACTGGCTCCCTATTAAAACAGATGGCGAACAAGCTATGAAGGGAAAATACTGGAGTTTTGGTGCAGGTACAGTCAACTAGAGCAAAAAGAATAATGTGATAGTCAAAACAATACGATATATCGTTACAAACAATAGCCCGATATGTAATTATCGATCCCCCCATATCACTAATATAACAACCGAGCCCTACATTAGTTTGACAGTAGGCTACATTTTATTGATGAAGAGTTTCAACTGGAAGGTCCATGCTTGCAAACACCATAGGCTACTTCCCCAGAGATCACAAGCGAAAACATGGCTCTGGGGCTAAGAGAAGCTTTAGCCGCCTGGGCCCTGAACGAGGAGCATTAAGTGTGTATAACGATAACGGTGCAAACATGGTGAAGGCCATCGCGTTGAATGACTGGACCAGACTCCAATGTTTTGGACACAGGCTGCACTTTGCAAATTGGTAGGTTACATGTTTTTAAAGGAACTTTGACTTATAATTTCAATTATAATAATGATTCAGCCTACTTATACATAAGTACAATCATAAGCCTCCTATTCCATCTGCAGCCTATGGCTGGCTGAATAAATAATGAACTTAACTTTAAATAATTAACGAAGAACTCAATGGTAAAACAGGAACTCATGTTATTAATTGATTAATGAATAACATGCTACGCTTTAGCACACTATATATTTCAAGGATCATCAACTAGATTCAGCCGTGGGATGATTCTTTCTTGAGTGGATGGTCAGGGGGCCAGAACATAAATTACAAATAATTTGTAGACTGCATATTGACCGCAAGAAGCTCAAAAAAGATAACAATTTCACTAAAACATAATAATTTCAAACATTGTTTACGATCACGTCTCTCTATTATACATGGGAATACTTGGGAAAAGATTTCCTAAATTAAAATCACTTGGAGCTGATTTCCTGGTGTTTTTACAGTCTTATGTCCAACAACACAAATGTACACTTTATTTTTGCTCAGAAAACTTGGGGGGCCAAATGAAACCACCTGCAAGCCAAATCTGGCCCGCCAGTTGGGGAACCCTGCTATATTTTGATGTTAAATTATGTTTGTTCATATGTAAGTGTAGTAATCCTATCTATTATCATATGTATAACAATGTTGGAAAATATTTGTTTAATTTGGTTTTGTATTCAGTTAGCACAGTATGTATTAACTAATGATCTCATTTTAGAAATGGTGTTCTCTACCCGGACACATGTTTTAAACAGGTCTGATGGAATTACCAAGTTTTCACCCATGTGTTGGAAAATCGCAACTGCAATATCTAGCCCAAAAATATTGAAATTAAATTATTTTTTCCTAATCGTGCAGCCCCACTACCTACTATCCTTCTACAATCTCTAGAGCCACCGCTAAAATTAGAACACTGCTGGAGTTCTCAGACAAGCCGCTGCATTCCACCATGCATTTCTAGGGAAACATAACACTGGGTACTGAAACAGACTTTACTTCTTAAATCTGGACAGGTGCTAAATAAAGGTCTAGGGAGGGGTGCAAAAAGGAGCAGCTTACATAACATGTTGCTAAAATGTTTAACTAAGGACTGCATGTAACTTTAGTGATCAAACAGCTGTGGAATGTTGGAGGGGGGAATGTTACTCAGAGTGCCAGTTAGGCGCAGACACTCAAATCATCCCAGAGATGGACTTATTCACTATATAGTGTCCTACTTTGACCAGGACTCATAGGGCTCTGGTCAAAAGTAGTGCACTACATAGGGAACAGAGTGCCATTTCAGAGACAGATAACGGAGAGACGGCTCACCTTGACAGCATTTCCTCTGATTAATTTCTTAATGGTGGACAGCAGGCCTCTCCCTCCACCTGTCGGGGTGCACTCCTCCACTTCTGAATGCCTCCGCTTGGTCCGGGATGGGCGGGGCGCATGGGCAGGGCTCGACTGCTGAGATGCCTTCCGCATTCTCAGCCTCATTGTTTTAAGAGTCACATGTAAGACTGGAGGACAGACAGAGCAAAGCGGGTTGATGGCAAAAGCGGACGAAGAGTGTGGGAAAGGAGAAAAAAAACAGTGTTAGTGAAAGACCTGATTTTTATACATTCACATAATATACAGCCTAACAGCTAAGGGTGGATAAGCTGGTGATTTGAAAACCGCAGTGAACAAAAAACACCAGCAGAAAAAGTGTTGTAAATTTGATAAGACACATTTCCTTTGCATCACAGTACATCACACGGCGGCAGGTAGCTTAGTGGGTAAGAGCGTGTGCCAGTAACCGAAAGGTCGCTGGTTCTAATCCCCGAGCCGACTAGGTGAAAAATCGTCGATGTGCCCTTGAGCAAGGCACTTAACCTAATTGCTCCTGTAAGTCGCTCTGGATAAGAGTATAAATGACAAAAAAAAAAAACATAAACAAAAAATAAAAAAGGGAAAAAAAAATTAAAAAAAACATTGCTGCCTCAAGTGAGCCAAAGACCCATCAAACGAGCACTCAAGACTACTTACTTCAGTGAATGTGTTTATTAACAACTGACCAACTGATGGGACAAATTGATCACCAAAAGTATGAGGACATTAGGGATTATGAATACAATTACATTTTCTTGATGAGAGTTGATCAATGTTCTCCTGATGGGATGAGATGGACCTATTGTTTTCATTAAATTTACCTGACATGCATATGGTATTTTTTGGAGGATCTTTGTAGAATTTGACCCATTTTGAGTCACACACAATCGCGGTTCTCTTCTCCGACTATTAATCCACAGATAAAAAAGGGGAAAGTGGACCCCGCTCATCTTTCAAATCATCCACGGGGGTTAGTATGCTCCTAATAACCAATGAGTAGATGGGAGAGGATGTAGCGCTTCACGGCCCAAAATAGAACCAAGTTTATTTCGCGCCTGGCTACGCAGACACTCGCTGACGCGCGCAAGCAGTTTGGATGAAATTATTAAATAACATGTACATTTATTTTGAGACACAAGTTTGGTAGCATGTTACATTACATAACATTGGATGGAAATTGTTAGAATGTCAGGACCTATCAGGCACCCTGCCAGACAGTGCAGACACACACAGCCCCTCTATCACCACTCCATTGCACTGCAGAGAAACCCACTGCATCTGCATTACATTACCATGGGGCCTGGCCTAAACAGTGATCACACCTCAACAGATCCTAATATAACAAAGTCATTTACTTCAGATAAACATTGAGGAATGTGAACCCACCATCCCTTTTTTCAGTCACTACTGTAAAGTTTCCATCCTTGTCAAAACGTGTGGTGGACAAAAATAAATGTATTACCCAAATGAAATTAGCAGTTGATTACAGGGCAGGGATTCAGGGAGCGAATGTGACTTGTACAATATTTCCATAGATACAAGACAAGTAGTAGACTTATTCAATACATGCCAGAGGGAGGATTATTTACAAATGAACACTAGTTCACCGGATGAAGCAATAGCTGTGATGTTGAACTAGCATAACTGGGATGTTAGTGTTACCATTGATGTAATATGACAGCATTAGTGTAATTGTAATGCCTGCAAGCCCCATGGGCACAGGGGTGTCAGTCAGTGTGAGCAATCCAATGCCGCAATGGAGAGGGGAGCATGAAGGTTTGCAACAAGTCATGGATTAAAAATAGCTTCAAATCCAGAGACACAAAAAACAATATAGCCAGTAAATAACATTTATGAATGAAGGAACAACCTAGCTCTCTGTTAGGCTAAGCCACGCATCAAACAAGGCCCGCGGAACGAATCGCATGACACATGTCTATCTGAAAGGAACAATGATTTGGGGTATCAATTCATTTTGGGCCCGCCCATGCCGCCCATGATGCGCCGCACTACAAGTCACAGCAAGCACTGCCAACGAGCTGCACGGCAAACAGCAGTGCATTGCCACACACACCAGGTGTGTATCATATCACTAATGGCACTGACTGAATCTTCTCCCAGACCAAAAAAGGTGTTGTAGTCTAAATGTCCAAGCCAAGTTTCAGTTAACTGGTCATTGCTGTAGCCTACAGAAAATGTATTTTGTTGAAAAAGTTAAGATAAAGGATTCACACGGGGTATAAATGACTACTAAAGGACAATAGGACACACAAGCGAGAATAAATGAGTCAACAGTTGAGTCCTCTGTTTATGAAATTACAGCGCTTGCATCTGGGAATTCAATGTCAATTGCTCTGTTGCGGTGTCCCTTACAGCACGCAGCAAAGGGAAAGTGTACCGTACAGTCCTCCTAGGCTACAAAAAATGTGAAGTTGGGTTTGATTTAAAGCTGAAAATGAATAACCGAAAAACAAAACATTACAATAAAACACCATGCAAAGGAGAAATGTAGGTCTATGACAACATGAGAAGTAACCAGGGCTTGCTACTCAACTACAATACATTTTGAGTGCACCATACAGAAATACTGCATTCAACTGCACTAGTGATCCATGCAGTGCAAAAAAATGAAAAACATGTTTAAATGTTACAACACCTAGTTATGTTTTTGTTATTTGGGAGTTAGGAAATACTTTTTGATTAGGGTCGCAGCATATTATGCACATCTGCAAGCATAGCAGCAAAGGCTGGACAAACATGACTTAATCTCTTTTGTTTTAATATGTTAAAATGCTATATACAGTTTATGTAATAAGTGGATATTATAAAGGGCCATTTTCTTGGCAATAAAAAAATGGCCGTTTGGGTTATGTTGTATGCACATTTTTTTTTGTAAAAACAAACAATAGGCTATGTGGGCCGCAAATTTGTTGTGTTTTTTTCAATATGGGTGTGTGATTGAGTTTAACACCCTGGGCTAAACCATCCAAGGAGCCAGCAGAACTTCAATGCAGCAGAAACGGCATGCCTCAATTTTGCCTGCAGAACTCAGCATGGATGCAAGAGCCAATGAACATGAATCACACACACAGTTCCTCTAGTCACAGCATGCCTATTTTTTACATCAAAGCATGACTCATTCACAGTTTCCAACAAACCAAGGTGTGCCAGCAGCACCAGAAACACTATATGGGAAGAGGATTTTTTTCTTTAAGAACAAAAAAGGAAATATGGATATATAATACACAAATCAAGTAAGGTTGTGGATAAAGCTATATTTCTAAAAACTACAGTACAGACTATCCATTTTCACTGCCCCAGACTTGTTTTTCTGAAATTACAACCAGCTGTTACACATGCTACAAAGAAAATGACATCTATAGTAGCCAGATGCTAGTACTCCCGCATAACACGACTTGCACACCATATACCAGAGCACTTTAAAAAAAAAAGCTTTAAAAAAAAATGTTTGAAGCAGTGTGACAGTGATTTAAAGTTGTTAAAAAATGTAAACAGGGTATTACCTCATTTTATCGGGCTCAGTTTACCCTACAGCAGGGTATTAAAAATTTTACGGGACAGATTTGAAAAAGGTTACAGGGAAAAAAGATTAGTCAGCCACCAATTGTGCAAGTTCTCCCACTTAAAAAGATGAGAGGCCTGTAATTTTCACCATAGGTACACATCAACTATGATAGACAAAATGAGAATTTTTTCCCAGAAAATCACATTGTAGTTTTTTTAATGAATTTATTAGCAAATTATGGTGGAAAATAAGTATTTAGTCAATAACAAAAGTTTAATACTTTGTTATGTACCCTTGTTGGCAATGACACAGGTAAACGTTTCTGTAAGTCTTCACAAGGTTTTCACACACTGTTGCTGGTATTTTGGCCCATTCCTCCATGCAGATCTCCTCTAGAGCAGTGATGTTTTGGGGATGTCACTGGGAAACACGGACTTTAACCCTCCAAAGATTTTTATGGGCTTGAGATCTGGAGACTGGCCAGGCACTCCAGGACCTGAAATGCTCTTACGAAGCCACCCTAGCCGGGCGGGGTGTTTGGGACATGTTATGCTGAAAGACCCAGCCACGCTTCATCTTCAATGCCCTTGCTGATGGAAGGAGGTTTTCACTCAAAATCTACGATACATGGCCATATTCTTTCCTTTACACGGACAGTGGCCCTGGTCCCTTTGCAGAAAAAACAGCCCCAAAGAATGATGTTTCACCCCCATGCTTCACAGTAGGTATGGTGTTTTTGGATGCAACTCAGATTTTTGTCCTCCAAACACGACAGTTGAGTTTTTACCAAAAAGTTATATTTTGGTTTCATTGACCATAGACATTCTCCAATCCTCCTGATATAAATGCACTCTAGCAAACTCAGACGGGCCTGGACATGTACTGGCTTAAGCAGGGGGACAGTCTGGCACGCAGGATTTGAGTCCCTGGCGGAGAGTGCAATGATGGTAGGTTTGTTACTTTGGTCCCAGCTCTGAAGGTCATTCACTAGGTCCCCCGCGTGGTTCTGGGAATTTTTGCTCACCGTTCTTGTGATCATTTTGACCCCACGGGGTGAGATCTTGGGGGAGCCAGATCGAGGGAGATTATAGTGGTTTGTAGTCTTCCATTTCCTAATAATTGTCCCACAGTTGATTTCTTCAAACCAAGCTGTTACCTATTGCAGATCAGTCTTCCCAGCCTGGGCAGGTCTAAATTTGTTTCTGGTGCTTTGACAGCTCTTTGGTCTTGGCCATAGTGGAGTTTGGAGGTGACTGTTTGAGGTTGTGGACAGTTGTTTTTATACTGATAACAAGTTCAAACAGGTGCCATTAATACAGGTAACGAGTGGAGAACAGAGGAGCCCCTAAAGAAGAAGTTACAGGTCTGAGAGAGCCAGAAATTTGCTTGTTTGTAGGTGACCAAATAATTATTTTCCGCCATAATTTGCAAATAAATTCTACAATGTGATTTTTGGATTTTTCCCCTCAATTTGTCTGTCATAGTTGACGGTACCTATGATGAAAATTACAGGCCTCTTATCTTAAGTGGGGAGAACTGCACAATTGGTGGCTGACTAAATACTTTTTTCCCCACTGTATTTATATTATAATCTTATAAAGAGCTTTCATTCAAATTAAATGTTGATAGAAGTTCATTTTGAGTGCTTTAAGATCAGCCTAGTTCAGTGCATCAAATGGTTTAAACAACAGAACACATTTGTACTTTAAACACAGTTGACCTGCATCACATTAATTAACTTATTTCCTGTCTGTTTTACATGCATAGCCTCATCTTTTGTTTTTATTTACACATAGAAAACCTTTTATGCATGGCATCTCTCAGTTGACCAGCATCAAATTCTGTCCCATTTTCTTCATTATTTTCTCTTTCTCCTTTTGTTGTCGCTTTACACAGAAACCTTTTATGCATGGCATATCTCAGTTGACTAGCTTTTGCGGAGAAGTCTCTCTCCCACCGCATCAGTAGAGAACGGGTTCCTATAACAAACTGCACCACCTCTGTGGGGACTAACTTTGCAACACCATTTTATGAGTTTGCTTTCAGTTTATCTAAAAACTCAGACATCACGGGAGTGATCTGTACCGATGACTGAATATAGTTGCGCAGTGTAGGGAAATGGAAGGTTTTGTTTGAGCTTAAAAATCAGGAGAAAATAACATTTTGAAAAGTCCGTTTTTCCAATCATGTCAATGACTCCCCTGTAGTCCCAAATTAAGTCAATTCAATTGATTGAAGATAAAAAATAACCTGATACAAGCTCCTCAAGCATTTTCACTAGATGTGTTGATTTCTTGTGGCAGCAATCTCGGAAAAAAGCAACCATCTCCTCCATAAGCTCACATAGGCTGATATCACTCATATCAATTACACGTTTAAATCAATTGAACTGGGGCAAAACGTTTGGGTTGTAAGCACTGTTAAAACGTACATTATACAAAGACCACTTTGAATAATCTAAATGATATATGATTGGTTAGATGAGAAATTGTAGAAGGCTTCCATCTAAATTTTGGAATGGCGGATGTTGATTTCAGGAGGCTGCCATCACAGAAAAGTGACCAAAACACCTTTTCTGTTAACTTCAACAAATCATGACCCGGCATAGGATATCAAGTGACATCGGTTGGCTGCTATTTAAGTGATAGTTTGACTGTCAAATCTGTGTATTGGTGTGGCCAGCGACTTTTATAGAGAGACCACCCGGAATTTGCAGTGCCAGATTTGATTTAGAAACTGAAGTCCTAAAAACCCCAGAGCGTGTGACAAAATCAACGGTACAAAAACAAAGATAATGATCTGTTTTAAGCAATCGATCTTATGTCATCGTGATGACTAAACTTTGATACTAACATCACCAATCAGAGGTAAAAAAGATGGGTAATTCCCCCCAATCTGTTCAAAATGTGAGCTTGAGTAATGTATTAACACATTGTCCACATCAAGGAAGGTAGCGCAACCTAAAATAATGAAATATGGCAAATTCTATATTTTAATGTAGGATGATGCAAACTCACAGATGCACAATTTAAAGGTCGTGAAGCACTTATTTGTCAATGCCAGAAACACATATAGTGACTAAGAACTCCCAAAGAAAACGTTCCCAAATTACAAAACGGTTAAATAAATTGTTATATTATGTTGTTCTAAAAGTTGGGTTTGAGGTTCTCCAAATCAACTCTAACTTCTGAAAAAATCCCACAATGCCCCGCGGTCAGCGTCACACGATGAATTAAAAACTTTGTCAAAAGTGGGATTAATGAGAGGGAATAAGGTGGGCGAATTGGGCATCTACTCATCAATCTGCAGGTCACATTTCATCCCTGAGAACTTCCACGGCGATCAACAATGGAAGGAGTGTTTCAGCAAGAAGTTGCTTCTCAAAGTCCCTACCACCAATGTGGCTTTAAAGCATCTCAAAACAGCCAGCGGCACCAGCCGAGCCCAAGCATTATCATAGGCTTCAGTGAGCATGGAAGTGAACCGGGTAAGTGAAAGAGCTATGCTAACGTTAGCTAGCTATAACGCATTTAGCTCACGTCTTCCATCTAAATAACACTGATAAAACTAACCAACATGTAAACATGTCTGCCAGTAGTTGGTAGCTAACTGCTGATGCTGTCATACTATAGATAGTACAAGCCTATGGGAAAGAGTAGTTTTGTCTACGACGGAGGTCACTTACTATACAGAGCAAGTTTAAGGTGTTTGTGGGGGCTGAGCGTTGAGGTAATTCGGCCATTCTGTGGCTCCAGGGGAGTTTTCTATACAGCCTGCCGAGTGAAACGTCGGCCATGGATCTGATCGCGGATCTGGTGGCATTTCAGAGAAGCCCCAGATCCATGTTTTCTTTGGAGAGGTTGATTGTGGATTTTGCTCGATAGGAACGTTTATTTTAGCTTAGGATCAACGTTGTGACAGTTACTTCTTGTTGAAGAGGCAGCTGATAACGTTAGCTTGCTATAGCTAGCTATCCTCTTCCTCCATATCTGAATGAATTTGTGGCCATTTCTAGGAAGCAAAATAAGTGATCTCGATTTTGTTTGTGTACTGCCATATGTCAATAACATAGCTAAGTTTGTCACTGGTGTGGGCTAGTAAATATCCTAAACCTAGCCAGCTACTGTAGACTGCAAGCTAAAACTGGAGAGAGAAGGAGAAGAGAATTCACTTGCTTCATCTGCTGGTGGCTTGATAATGTTCACGCAGATACATATTTCCACATATAATTGATGAAATTACATTTTTATTCTATAAATATTGTAATTGTGTCAATATGTTGTGAATATTCTTAAAATCCTCACAGCCGTTTTCTATATTAAAAAGTGGAAGTGCCACTTACAGCTTACCATGTACAGTAGGCTACAGGCAATATGTTCCTCCACCAAGTGAGTCAGAAATTACGATCTTACGTTCAGGGCTTTCCTTATATGCAGGGTGCATAAATTGTACAATTGTAAACTAACAAAGATTTTTTCAAGTTAAAACCCATGTATATTTAAGCAGTAAGGCACGAGGGGGTGTGGTATATGGCCAATATACCACGGCTAAGGGCTGTTCTTACGCAGGACGCAACGTGGAGTGCCTGGATACAGCCCTTAGCTGTGGTATATTGGCCATATACCACAAACCCCTGAGGTGCCTTATTGCTATTATAAACTGGTTACCAATGTAATTAGAGCAGTAAAAGTAAATGTTGGCATACCCGTGGTACACGGTCTGATATAACACAGCTGGAACCATTAAACTATTATTATAAAGATAAATTATAAACTATTAACTTTTATAAACTGGGTGGTTCGCACCCTGAATGCTTATTGGCTGAAAGCCGTGGTATATCAGACGATATACCACAGGTATGACAAAACATTTATTTTTACTGCTCTAATTACGTTGGTAACCAGTTTATAATAGCAATAAGGCACCTCGCGGGTTTGTGATATATGGCCAATATACCGCGGCTAATGGCTGTGTCCTAAGAACAGCCCTTAGCCGTGGTATATTGGCCATATACCACACCCCCTCGGGCCTTACTGCTGAAATATACAGCACCAACTTCATAAATATCTGTTTATGTCCATTATAGGCGGCAGGTAGCTTAGTGGTTAAGAGCGTTGTGCCAGTAACCAAAAGGTCGCTGGTTCTAATCCCCGTGCCGACTAGGTGAAAAATTGGTTGATGTGCCCTTGAGCAAGGCACTTAACCCTAATTGCTCCTGTAAATCGCTCTGGATAAGAGCTTCTGCTAAATTACTTTAATCGGGGGCTCTAGAAAGAGTTCCCATAGTGACTGCAACAGCCCATTCATTCGCCCTCACTACTAATTGTTTGGTGGTGGCAGTGCATCGTTACATAACATGTTAACATGTGGGAGGTATGGTTAGATGAGGGGATGGTCGTTCAACATGAGTGGCAAGTGGGAACACCACTCACACTTCCTTGAAATAGATAGTTAGCTAACTAAACAACGTTTGTTAATGTCTTCTGGCAAGTTAAACGACTTGTCACTATGCAACATGTTTCTGATTCCTTCGTGTAATGGGTCAATGCTGGTTGCAATTCAAAAGAAAACATGGAAAGCTTTTGCACTTGTTCCACAGCTATAGTTACCAACTAACTTTTCCTATGTCCATGGACGGCAACCCTATCCAGGCTTGCATACACAAAGTGAGCGGGAAATTAAAGCTTGATACCGACCACTCGTGTCCAGGTAGAAGGCCTGAAAACAGGACACGAATAATAACTAAATAGCTAGCTAAACCTCACGCGAGTTCCCAAGCTGCTAACAAGTAACAAATATCGTTCGAATACAGCGCGGGAGGTTAGTTAACGTTAGCTAGCCGTGGCGGCTAGCCCGCTAGCTAGCAAAAAATATAGTACCTAAATAACTAACTACTGTACTGTACCTGACATTTCTCACTGTCCGTTTTCAACTGAGAAATGTTAGCGGTTTAGCTATGCATTTAGCTGTTAGAACATTTAGCTAATGAAATTAAACTTAGCTTGCGAGAGGCTGGACATAACATTTTAGTTCCTTGTTCTGTCCAAAGACAAATTTGACTAGCTAGCTAGTGTACCGTTAGCTTAGCAAAACTTAACTACCACTACCCAAACTTCGCTAGTTAGTTAGCTACCTAGCTTGGCAACATGGATCTAGCCAATTAGCTAACTATTTTGCCAATAGTTAGTTAGCCAAGACTATTTCAAATGTACAAGAAATCAAACCAACATTTACAAAACCATTCAGTAATTTTCCGCTGCAAAAGGGTTACATGTTAGCAAACCAGGAGGCCGAGATTTTAGCAAGACAGAGATCAAGTTGGCTGGCTAGCTACTGTAGATTGCTGTTGTCCATGCCATGGGGGCGAGAAATGAAAATATTTATTTGTACGTCACTCACACATGCTGAAAGACGCTTGAAATAATCCCTACTTACTTTACAGTACTCCACAGTATCTCGAAAACGAGTTGACTGATCAAGCACTGCTGGCTGCCACGGTGCGGACAGCAGCTTCTTCTTCTTATTGGTACCTCTCTGCCTTTGCTGTTTTTACGAACCGTCTAGTAGCTGATACTGCGATGTGCTCCCAGACGCCATTTCCCGCCTCCTCACCCACACTCTTTCGGTGGCAGATACCCGGATGACAGAGGACCGCTTGAGCCAGAGGCGTCAATGAGGTGGTTCGTTTATCTGTCCCGGGTTACCCCGGTGCGAGGAGTTTGAACTGGGTTAAGTGATTGCATTAGTTTTTTAACCGGGCTGCTCCCGGCCGACGGCAAAGTCGGCTCAAAACAAAAGTGACGTAATTAAGCACGAGTTATAGGTAGGTTTCTGTGTTTTCACATGCAAAAGTTATTGCTTTGGATAAAAACGCTTTACCTGCCTTCCCAATGAAAACTAGTTTGAAAATTCAAACATTTATTTTATGGAAAAGAGATGTATGTTTCTGGACGATGCACCGTGCTGACATGACCAAGATGCGCAGTTTACTGTTTGATTTGAGAAGGGCGCTCCTCCCTCCCCGCTTTCGCCCGATGACGTGCCGGGCCGGTTCGACCCGGCCAGCGTAATATAACTCTATTTTTCCTTTGCGTTGGCACATGAACTCACACCCCTTTCATTTGAATAACAGTACAGTACCAGAGATACTCTCTGCCAGTACATACCGTTACCTGGCCCTGAATCCCACGAGCACCCATGAGTGTGGTTCCTCTCGAGGTTTCTTCCTTCCGGGGTATTTAGTAGTTTTTTCTTTCTTCTATACAGCTTGTGGTTTTTACTTGCAATTGCTTGATCTTTGGGGGTCTTCTATGCAGACTAATAACGCTTACAAATGTTGAAAAAAAGAGCGAGTAAAATGTAATTTATTCATTGAAAATACTATAAATGTTATGGTGGCTTTATGGGCATTTGAACTGAATCAAGATCATCTAGTGATGTGGATTTGATTACAACAGAGAGGATTCTGGTAACACTGACATAGTATACAAAACATGAAGAACACCTGCTCTTTCCATGACATAGACTGACCAAGTGAATTCAGGTGAAAGCTATGATCCCTTATTGATGTCACTTGTTAAATCCACTTCAATCAGTGTAGATGAAGGGGAGGAGACAGGTTAAAGAAGGATTTTTAAACCTTGAGACATGGATTGTGTGTGTGCCATTCAGTGGGTGAATGGGCAAGGCAAAACATTTACGTGCCTTTGAACGGGGGATGGTAGTAGGTGCCAGGCGCACCGGTTTGTGTCAAGAACTGCAACGCTGATGGATCTTTCACGCTCAACAGTTTCCAGTGTGTATCAACAATGGTCCAACACCCAAAGGACATCCAACCAACTTGACACAACTGTGGGAAACATTGGAGTCAACATGGGCCAGCATCCCTGCCACAAGCACATGCAGTTTTCCCATTGTCAGTCAGTCACCTTTTCAGGTGAAGTACAGTTCACATGCACATTCACAAGAGGTTACAAAATATATATTATTTTTTATAAATCATGGATCAAAAGGCATTCAGGGGGAAACAATTGTTTAATTACTTGTATCAATAATGACCACTTAAGAATTATTTATTATTCTTCCAATAATGACCACTTAAGAATTATTTATTATTCTTCAGTATGAAATGATAAATTAATTGCCCCCAAGATCAGTGATACCAACAGCTTTTAATAATCTCCAGCAGATAAGTAACACGTTGGAATTTGAAGGAAAACTTAGCTGGGGACTTGCTGACTGGTTCACAGTTATATCCATTAGCATCTAAATTGTACAGTTGTAACAATTAACTACCCAAATGTCTTAATTACATTATGATCTTGAAAAACCAAAACATCAGCAGCGTACATTCAATATGCCGACCTTCCATATGAAATCACCAACTTTTAGACAAACAAAACAGATTTTATGCTTATTATTTCAAGGAAGAATAGTCTCTCGAGTCCTACAGTTAAAATAGAAACAGTTCAAATATGTACATCTATGCCTACTGTAGTCCATTCTTATTAGCAGGACAGGTGTGCATTGAGCTTTTAGTCCTCCACAGGATTCCTAATTCTAAACTGGTCTAAGTATTGTATCCAGCTTCAAGATGTTCTTCAGGTTGATTAATAAAGATTGCATGCACTGTGGAGTGTTATGTCTGTGACAGAAATAAGATGAACAAAGAGGTTTAAGAAGCCATGAGAAGTCCTTGGCATAAGTGCTGCGTTGGTTGGAGCAGCTGTGTTTGAAGTGTGGGCGTCCATACAAGAGTCCAACAATAAGAGAGAAAGCGTCAAATTCATTGACACAGTTCGGAGCAACAGTTTTCAGGTTTTTTTTCTTTGTCAAGTAACAGCTGTCCCAAATCAGAAGGGAAACGTATTCCTTTTTAGGTAAAGACAAGTAAAATTAAAGTTCCCAATTTCAAGCAATATGCTATGCCTGCCAGTCTAGGTGACCAGGTCAGCAACAGAGTCATCTAAGCCAGCGAGGTTCTGGGCCAAACTGGCTCTTTCAGACCACTACAGTCTATTCTTGCAGCTGACAGTTCATTCAAAGTAGTAAACAAAACAAAAGCCTTCATAATCTGTCATGAAAAAAACATTACAAATGTACACTGTATAGCACTCTTGTACATTATATCATTGTAATCGCTAAGGAATTCTAATACCAAATAAATTATAAAATCATTATTTGCAAGTCAACGGCTGCACAGAACCATATTATCATGAATTGTTTTATAGATTCAATGATACATGGTTTTAGGTCAAACTGCTTCATGGAATAATAATCTGTACCGTGTCTTCAGAATAGTCCATCGCCATAAGAGATGCACCTAAAACATCTTCATGATTCCAACCAGTCCTAAGAATAACATCCGAAGCAACAGTGAAACAAAATGCGGAGGAATAAACCCTTTTGCTCGAATTTGCTATCCCACTCCATTTCAGTAAGATCCTAGAGCAAGTTGATAAAGTTTACAAAATGTCGATGGCTTGACGTCTCTTTCCATAGTCCACTGCCCGGTCTCCCTGCATGTCTCGGTCTTCATCATCTGAAAGGAGATTGAGGACAGAACATCAGGGAGTAGTCATCTCCCTCATCCCTAAATAACAGCTGCTAGATAGATTTAAAAGGAAATCCCTAAAGATTATCATTAGGAATGCTCAATAGAAGAGCAACATATTGTATGTATTAGTCTTGTCCCATGTCGGCCATAGAATTCCTTAACACTACTTTATCATCACAGTAGCCTATTCGAAAATGGCACTTTCAATGGCAGGAACAACAACAGCTGTTATAAATGTTATGATTTACATTAAAGGTTAACACACAAAACACTTCACAATCTAACCTGTCGTGGAGAAATGAATGACAGCTGTATAATAATGATAAGACCAGAACGCACATGCATTTGAAACTTCAAGTACTACTCAAACACAGCATCTATTCATCTACTGCAGGTGTACACAGATGTCCAGTGGGCACAGACAGGTGGCGGAGCACAGACAGTGGGGAAGCGCACAGCTGGATGGGGCATGCAGACATTGGAGTGGAGTCACACAGAACCATAAGTCACTGAGGGAGAGAAGTGCCCCTATCCACATGTAGAGGTAAGGCTTTATTGTGGTATACAATGATGGGAGGCTTGCCCTCCAGCCTAAATGATCCACTGAACAGTCCTCAGGCTTAGATCCTGAGGGGAGGTTGGTTATGGATGTTCCGGAGACAGGAATGGTGGGTAACTCAGGGTGCTGTGAGCTATGGCCGAGCTGGTGGTACTCAATCTAATGCAGGGGCAGCAGGAGTGGAGGAGGGAGAAATGGTGATACAGCTGGACTTGAAGACCCCTGGCCTGGCTCACCTTGGACGTCTTCCTCCCCACCATCACCATCCTCTTCCTCATTGTAGGCCAGCTCGGCCTGCTTGTCCGCCTCGTACTCACCCACGTTCCCATCGTCCCCATTGTAGTCCGCCAGCTTAGAGCCGTGCTGCGGATCTACAGGGGACTCGTTCTCATCAAAGAAACGGCCTGTAGAGGCAGAGAAGGGCCCCATCAGGAAGGGAGGGAAGCAAAGAGATTGTGACAGAGTCAGAAGAGGGGAGAGAGTGAATGAAAGAGAGGATGATGAAACTAAGAAATGGAGGGTATGAGATGGACTGAAGGAGGATGTGATGGGTTGGACAGTAAAGGTATGGGAGGGAGGCATAGTATATATGTTTAAGGGGATTTTTTGGGGGAGAAAAAAAAAGTAATTGGCAATGAAGTGATGTCAGTGTAAAGGAACTTGGGAGGAAAACATGTGTGTGTATGTGTGGTGCAGAGTGTGTGAAGATGAAGCAAGGAGAAGGGTAGCTGGCAGGGCAGCTGGTTGGGGTATTGTTTGGAGAGTAGGCAGCGAAGGGAGGGAGGGAGGGAGCAGAGCTGAAGCCAGGCAGGCAGCAGGAAGGAACACCCTGAGACCCTTGAAGTCAGGGGGCCTCTCTCACTGTGCGTACTCTATGGCATCTGGCCATCTCTCAATTCAGTCTGTGGCGACAGCACCTCTAATATGAATGACTTTATGAGCAGTGTTGAGGAAGGTTTGTTAAAACCCTGATAGCTAGGGAAGGCAACCACTTATAGTAGACCTAACGCAACCTTGAGAAAGAAAACTCTAGATAGGGCTCGGACTGCAGAGTGCGTTCAAAAATAGCTTATGTTATTGTAAAGGTTATGTTGTAACCTTGACACATCTGCAAGTGAGAGAAGCTCTTCTTACTGGGACGCTGCAGTTACATTTCAGAGTAAAGACACAACCACAGCATAAGTCTCCATGTGTCACATCTCCTGTGTACTGAGAGGTCCTCAGTCCCCCCATCTCCACCAGCCTTTGGAGGCACTCACTCTGTCTGTGACGCAGGGGCTCAGCAGGCTTGGGGTCTCTGGCATGCCGAGGTTCTATAGGGTTAGGCACCTGGGCGGGGTTAGGAGGCAGTCCTGCCCCTTTCCTCTGTACACCATCTGCTTTCATCACATTGTCAGGAGCTTAAAGGAGACAGCGAAACAGAGGTAGCATCAATAATGACTTTTCTGTTAGAAATATTTCACCAGAAATTTGGTCATCCTTTTTGGGCTTTTCATTTCAAATGTACAGTAGAGAGGTTTAGGGTGAACTCTGTCCTGTAGTACTGAATGTGCTCCTTCACAGAAAGCTAGCTTACAGTTTGAAGGAGCATGTTTTCAATCTCTGGGAGAAAAGGATTAATCACCTTTAAAAAGACAGAGGTTGCCAAACAGAGAGCAGAGCACTGCGCCAACAATACTTTTCCCTCCATTTTCTACACAAACATTCCATGAAAAAAACATCTGAACTAAAAACAGGAAGCCAGCATGGCTCACGTTTTATGGCAGCTAGTGTGGAGTTGAAGAGAGGCCAAGAGCAGCGGAGCCTCTGCTGCACACAGCCATTAAGAGCCCAGTCAGAGCAGTACCCAGGCCATGGCCTCAAGTCTCAAACTCAATGGCAGACACATGATAGCATGTCACCACTAAAGCATTACTGTTCTAAATAAGTGGTTTTGTCTCTGTGCACCAAAACTAATAAAGTACATTGAAAATGCAAATATGTAGTGTGTGGAGCATGAGTTGAGTTGACATACCTCTAAGCGGTCTGTGCTGCTCTCCGAACTCATCTGCCTGGATGGCTGCCTTGTTGTCCTCGTCAAAGAGGATGGGTCTGTCTGCCACCGCCTGGGGGGGCTGCTGCTGGAGGGCCCCCGCTCGCCCCTCCATCCCCAACCCTAGGACCTTGTCCTGAATCTGGAGCACAGGCCGGTCCAGAGAGAGGTCTCGCCCAGCCCCCTCACCTGCCCCTGCACCCATACCAGCCCCCACCTCTCTTAACCCAGTATCAGGTATCTCTATGTGGTTCTGGGTGATGGCTGGCTTCTTCAGAGCTAGAGACAATGAGAGGGGAGGAGGACAGTTCCACTTGAGAGGGGAGGAGGACAGTTCCACTTACTGCCAGGGTCATCATCAAAAGTAGAATAACCAGAGAGAATAAATACTCACCAAATTGCACATCATCTATTTTTCCCACTTCACTGTCCTCAATACCAGGCATGCCAGCATCACTGCCAGGCTTGCCCAAATCTTCTGTGCCAGGAGGGAGGGAGAGAGAGAGATAGGGGAGAGAAAAGAGTGGATGGGGTGGAGGGAGAGTAGAGTGGATGGGGTGGAGGGAGAGAGGGTGGGTTAGCTCTGAAACATATTACACAGGCAGAATGTGGCAATATGAGCTGGTTGTAATGTTACCTTTGAGGTCAGTGTCTCGTTGGTGTGTGGCCACAGTGTGGTGCTCTTCTGCTGTCTCTACCTCAGTCCCTCCTTCTGCAGCTCCGACCTTCCTGCTATCCAGCACACTCTGCAGAGGGTGGGGAGGGAGGGAGGGAGGGGAGGGAGAAGAAGCAGAGAGGAGAGGGATGAATATAATCACTATTGCTGGGTAAGCAAAAAAGTCACGATGACTAAGTGCAGAGCTGCTGACATCCAGGACAAAGGATATTCCACAGTGTATGATCTATGAACACCAGCAGGGGGTGGTAGACAACCACTTACATTACAGGGAAAGGAAAGGTAGGGACATCATGACTAGGTGCTCTGATAGAGGGCCTCACCTTTCTCAGCTCCACCGCCTCCTCCTCCAGGGTCTTTTTAGCTTCTTTATACTCGTCCATTAGTTGTGTGATTTGACGCCCACACTGCAAACTAACATACACACAAACAATTGGTTAGACAAATCAGAGAGAAAAGCAATGAAGCTCGTGTTAGAATTCACACCAATGGCTATATTGGTGCGATAGTCATTATAACCTCAACTTTGCTGTGATTTTGTGAGCCTAGAGCAAGAACATGAAAGATTTATTGAAAGAGTTCACTCTCTGTACCTCTCATACTCCAGCTTCCTCTCCAGATTGGTGCTGTTCTTCTTCACCTCCCTCAGCTGGATCTCCTGCCTCATAAACTCCTGTTTCAGCTCCTTCAGCTGCTCTACACCCCCCCAAAAACACACAATATAACCTTAGGGTTCATATTCTATGGACAAATGCAATTTCAACCATGCAGTGATATTAGGCTACAGCTTTAGTGTTGGACAATCATTCAATAAAGAAACTAGGAATGACAACATTGCAAATCTGTATGCATTAGAGTCCACTTGGGACTTGAGATAAAACATCTTAACAGCACTAACAGCATTATGCAAACTGCTGTTAATGCTCCAGGCTCCATCTATGGTAATACAAGCCCATACTGCCTTCTGCTAGCCATAAGACCCCAACAGAAGTGTGCCCTCTGCTGGCCAGTGTCTGCTCTTACCTTTCAGCCTCACAATCTCCGACATCTGTGCTGTGACATCACCCTGCACCTTCATCTGGGAAGGACAGAAAAGAACATCAGTCTGAGGAAAGGTCACCAGAACACTTTGTTACCAGAACTCTTTGTTATCATCTTAATGCCAAATACAACCGGTTTAACAGGAAATATAAAGTGGCTGAACTAGCCTAACTGGAAGGATGACATTTTTATACTAAGGCCAGGTGCAATAGCACTTTAATGTCAGCTCAGCAACAGAGATATCTAGCTGAATAAAGGTTCTGCTGAGTGAAAACTCTGCTTGCAAAATGCTCCATCGGATTCATTGTGTCTGACCAGCCGAGTGACTAGAAGACCATCTGCAGCCAGATAGAGTCAGATTAGATGGAAGAGAGATCCTAGGGACAGCCAGGCTGAGGAAGTCAGAACAATCCACAGAGCAGCAGCTTTCATTAGATCTCCTCTCCCCTTCATAATGAAGCCTGATGGAGGGAGAGAGGGAGACCTATCTAAGATGAACACATCTATGGCTCACTGTAATAGGAATATTTAAGATGAATAAAGTTCACATTCAGTTTAGAGTGATTAACAATGTTTAGCATTTTTATATGTTTTCCCTTTCTGTAATACAGAAATGGTTTCTAGTGTTCTGTTTGTGACACTTGGGTTGATGTCACTAAACTGGATGCTGTATGTTATGGGTTAAACTCATATCTGTTGATAGTGATTGACGCCAGACTGGAGGTACAAGGACACAGTGATTGCGATTGTATTCTGTGAAACACTGATTCTGTAGCAACTTACAAAGTCCATGCCTTTTGTTTTGACTTCCCAATAGCCTCTCGGGTTTACAGAACCGTTGTCTGCTGTTTAGAATATAAGGGCCTTCTCAGAGAAGACCAGTTAGACATTTTCTCTGCTTCTGTGTTGGAGGTGTCTCCCTGTTGCAACTTGTAAAACAGAATTGATTTGCGATTGACTTTCTGTGACTGCTCTTTTGTTCACCTGGAAATTCCTATTACGTCCCCAGACCGCTTAGAGTGAAACCAGCTTATAGTCAGAACAATGTGCTATTGACCCATTACACATTATGACACACTGACCGCCTAAGGAATTATTCCACTTCTTTACATACATGTACAAAGACAAAATTCAATTGCAAGTGTTTTTGTTGCCTCAACGAGAGGAGAGCGGCTGTGGCTTTGAGGTAGATTTCAGGAGCAGCAGGAGGGGTGCAAGCATTGATCTCAGGGGACTGAGGGGAGGAGGTGAATGTGAAATGCAGCTGGGAGAGAAACAGAGGAGGATGGAAGGCCATCCCCAGGGCTCTATTTGTGCATGCTTAGAGGGACAGAGAACGTGAAGTGTCTACATGTCTGGTATCTGCATATTTCTGTGTCCATATGCGCAAGTTTGACAGACATTAGCCTACGTGGTCACACCAACACCTGAGCTGTATTAACGTCTATTCATGTATACAGTTACCTTTGTATTGAACATAATATAACACAGTAAAAGAGGTGAGGCTGAGTGTGTGGCAACATTAGGCTACACCAAATAAGAGTAGGTATTTGCGTTCTGTGCTCAACATAAATCAAGCATGTTGTATCTGTGGATTTGTTACAAAGGCATTATGAGATTAATTTATGCATACATCCTGTGTTCAGTTTCATATTTGTGCAATGGTTATACACCGTTGCCAGATGTAGGCTACACCTATTTCAAAAGGAAATCCTAATTTATCCAGTTTGCTTTCCTTTGTCCGGTCTTTCCCTCCCCCTACCTTGACCACAATAAGACGGCTCAGCGCCCAGTGTTACCCAGTGACCTAAAGAGGGAGCCATTATCGCAGCCCTCCTCATTGGCAGTACAATCAGTCACAGAAGGAGCTACTGCACATGCACTGCCAAATATACTTGGTATCCTCTCCTCTACCATGCACAAAGTAAATGCATTCACTTGGTAGAACAAATTAGTAGATGCGGAGCATCACATCTGCAATACCCATCTTTTTGAATATACCAAACCATATCTAATTGAAAGCGCTCAAGCTGTCCAAAATCCAACACAGGCCATATATGTCCACTCAGGTCAGTGGCTGAGAGACCACAGATGGCAGACGGAGTGAGAATCTGTCAGACGAGAGAGTTCTGTCCTCCTGAGCCCCTGACTGATCCAGACAGGCCCCTCTCTGCCCTCCACTCAATTATACCATCTCCCTTATCTGGGGTCTGACTATATCTCTAAAGCCCAGCCAAACGTATAACCAGTCAGAATGAGCAAAACTGTCATCAGTGTAAGGACAGGAGATTAACTGCGAAAAACAAGCATAGGACCATCAAACCTAGGAGCTTCATAGACCTACTGTATTCTACACCATCAATGCATGAAATAAACAAAGACAAAAGTAAGCGTCAAACCCAGCCCAGAGAAACCAAATCGATTTGAGCATGGTGCAGACACCAAGGGGATGCCTTGCTGGCTGGGATTACCCTTTCAAGGTGGAAGTAACCACAGGTCAAAAGAGATCACTACTTTATTTGCCTGCCCCATACATGCAATCCAATACTAGTCTCTCCCAAAGCAGATTCTCTCTCTGATAGCTCCATTGGCCCAGTCACTAAACAGTGTGTTAGGCTGCCATCATGTCTGATATTCCTTCTTCATGTGCTCATGTTTGTTAATTGAAGGGAGTGAAAGCGAAGGAACCGCTCAATGAGTAAAGAAACCGTTCTTTATAGGCTAAGGAGGGAATAGTATCCATTCGGGCACCCCTATATGACTGTCCCACAGACAAACACCTCCCCACAAATGAGATTCACGTCTCCATCAGTAGCCACTAGCCACCAATCAAATCACACGGGTGGATTCTCCAGGGAGAACAAAGGGCTTGAATCAAATCCACACAGAGAGGGAGAGAAAGAGGGGCTCAGGACTTTAATGAGACAGAATGCACAGAAGAGGAGTGTCAGTAATTACAGCATCAATGTCAGCCATTGTGGAGATAAAAGCTTCATGCTGTCACCTTCCCTGAAAAGAGACACTGAGTGGTTCAGTCTCTCCACCTAATCTGCTGTGTGGAAAATAACAGTGCTCTTTCTAGGCACCCACAAAGCACACTGCGGATGTGGAGACCGAAACATTAAAGCAAAGCACCTCAAAGACTTTTACATCATGTTGCTTCTCTATCCTTCAGCCCTTTCAGCAGTACTAGGAGAGGACTATTGGCATAACTAGGCTATGCTAATACACCTTAATTCCTACTACCACCACAACTCAAATCCCATTCCTGATATGGTGTGTGACTGACAGTTACTAACACACCCTGTCCTTGGTAGTGGAGTTGACAGAGGAGTGGAACACCTGCACAGGAGGAACAGAGTAGAACAGGATGCTGGTTAGGGTTGGGCGATATTACGATAGCATCGTCTATCGACGACGATTGACAACCATCGTCGATGGCGACGACATGATGTGAGACAGTTTAGCCTAGATAGCCTATTAGTCACATGCACGGGGTCGCTGATGTAACCACAGGGTACAGTGAAATTCTTATGCGCTGAGCTACAACAGTGGAGGTAAAAAAAAGAAGGTGAATTTAGACAATATTTGCCTATTTCAATAAATATGTTACAGTGCCTTCAGAAACACCCCTTGACTTTTTCCACCTTTTGTTGTGTTACAGCCTGATTTTTAAATGGATTAAATTGAGATTGTGTGTCACTGGCCTACACACAATACCCCATGTCAGTGGACTTATGTTTCTAGACATTTTTTTAATAAAAATGAAAAGCTGAGATGTCTTGAGTCAATAAGATTTCAACCCCTTTGTTATGGCAAGCCTAACTAAATTCAGGAGTAAAAATGTGCTCAACAAGTCACATAATAACTGGCATGTACAGTATAATGTAGTATTTTTTTGTCATAGCAGACGCTCTTATCCGAGCGACTAAGCAATTAGGAAGTGCCTTGCTCTAAGGCAGACAGATTTTTTCACCTAGTCGGCTCGAGGATTAGAACCAGCAACCCTGCGTTACAGCACAACGCTCTTAACCACTGGGCTACCTGCCGCCCCAGGCTGAATTTGGAAGAACTACCCATCCATGTCACCAACATACAGATGAATTGTAAGGTCCCTCGGTCAAGTAGGATTTCCAAAACAGATTCAAAGAAGGGCACCCATTGGTAGATGGGTAAAAAATAAAAATAAAGCAGACATTGAATATCCCTTTGAGCATGGTGAAGTGATTAATTACACTTTGGATGGTGTATCAATACACTCAGTCACTACAAAGATACAGGCATCCTTCCTAACTCAGTTGCCGGAGAGGAAGGAAACCGCTCAGATTGCACCATGAGGACAATGGTGACTTCAAATCAAATGTTATTGGTCACAAGTTATTGCAGGTGTAGTGAAATGCTTGTTAGAGTTTAATGGCTGATCGCAGAAAACTGTTTAACTTCTAAATGACAGAGTGAAAAGAAGGAAGCTGTACAGAATAAAAATATTCAAAACTAAAAAACTCTAAAAAAATGTAAAGAATTAACTTTATGTACAGAATACAAAGCATTATGTTTTGGTCAAATCCAACACATCACCGAGTGCCACTTCATATTTTCAAGCATGGTGGTGGCTGCATCATCGTTATGGGTGTGTTTGTCTTCGGCCAAACAACTAGGGAGTTTTTTTAAAATAAAAATAAATCTGAATAGACATTGAAAATGACTGCTGTTAGCAATGATCAACAACCAACTTGACAGAGCTTGAAGAATATATATTTTGTTGTGTTTTGTAATGTTTTAAATGGGCAAATATAGTACAATCCAGGTGTGCAAAGCTCTTAGAGACTTACCCAGAAAGACTCACTGCTGTAGTCACTGCCAAAGGTGATTCTAGCATGTATTGACTCAGGGGGTTGAATAGTTATCTTAATAAAGATAATTTTATTTTTTCATTAATGTTCTACAAATGTTAAAATTTTTCTTCCACTTTGACAAGATTTTGTGTAGATCGTTAACAAAAAATAACAATTAAATCCACCCAATCCCACCTTATAACAAAATGTGGAAAAAAGTAAACAGGGTGTGAATACTTTCTGAAGTCATTGTATGGGCTAAAGACCCCATTGTGAGATTCATTTACTTCACATTCACTGTAAACAATATAACTTCCTTGACACAAATCAGCTACTTTGACCACTTTCCCAACAAGTTAGACAAAATGTTATAGGATCATGACATCTTGATCAACCTCTCTGCTATTCAAATATGGAATCAGAACAAAAATATATTGTACATATCTACTTGCATACAGCTGTTTTAGTATCCACATCAATAACTTGTTGTACACATTTTTGTCAATTTGACCACTTTCCGAACAACAGACAAAAAGTTAGAGGGTATGAAATCTTCCTCTACTATTCAAATCTGGAAATAAGAACAGAAATATCTACTACCTATAGTACAGCCGTTTTAGTAACAAACTAATTTAGCCAACTTTCCACTGTTGAATGCTAACTGCTACGGAACTTTTCAGAACTTTCAAATTATAACAATCGGGGAGCACAGTCTAAGCATGAGAAAAATTGATGTTTCTCAATATGCATGCTACCGCGCTCCCACACTCTCAAGCGCCAGTGCATTCTCTGGGGGCGTTCTCTTGATACATTATTGTGAGGACGAGTGTGGAGAACGCCATAAAACATACATTTAGGAAGCACTCGCTACTTTTATTACTTAGGCTGCACCTCCACTGAACCTTCTTCCAGCCGGGACAATGGCAACAATAGAAGCAGAAACAAGATATACACAAAGCAAAGCGTTTTATCGTGTATATCTAGCCAGCTAGTTCAACAGGCAAAAATGACCTCAAATGTTATGCAAGGTTGGTACTCAAATCTTTGTAGGTAGCTAGCTAGCTAACAATTATTAGTGACTATCTGGCTAGCCTAGCAGTCAATAGCTAGCCAGTTAGGCCTATTTTACTTACTATGGGCTTGCAATCTACACACACTACAGTGGGTATTGTGGGCAAGTAAACATACCAAAATTAACACAGTATGTATTTATTAACGTATCAAGATAAAACATAGTCGGGCAACTATATAAGATGTGAATAAGCAACATTTCATTCCGAAATCGAAGTGTATTTTCTCTCGCTTCAGCTCAAATATTGACACGCCACTTCTACGTGGTTTGCATCACATTTCTGTGCTATACTTTACATTGAAGCTTGCGATCGAAGCGCATGCTTCAATATGTCGCAAACAAGTGGCGTTCGAGAAGTGCCCTCCTGTCGCATACATTGATTTGGACTCATACTCCGACCCTCCCGTACTCAAGGGCACGGTGGTATCTGCATTTTTGAGAAGCACCAAATGAGTCAAATGTGACTTTTTGACTCAAATCAGCTACCTCGACCACTTTCCCCAACAGCACATCATAGATAAAAAATTAAAAGGGGTATGACACCTTGGTCTACTTCTCTGATATTCAAATCTGAAATCAAAACAGCAATAATTACAACCAATCCCACAAAATAAGCCAGTATAGTTGAAATCATTGTACCATCTAAACCATCTGTGAAATATATTTTCATAACCAAAAATATTGTATTTTCAGCTGGTGTTCAAAACTGAAAGTAAAGATGAAATAAGCTTAATAGGCGGGAAGCAAAAGTAGTGCACACAGAACCGATCTACTCTTAAATTGCTTCAATACAAATCTATAACTCCTTATTTCTCTGTCTTCTGTACTCTATTATCACAGTTTGCATATACACTGTGGTATTGTAGTATGAGAGTGGACAACAGTGTAGTAGGCTAGTCTGTGGTGTAGTTATTTTGTGATAAAATGTGATCTAAGTGCCGAAATCCAAAGTAATGTTGATAGGTGTAGTCTGCAAACAAGTGGCAGGTTATTCCCCTACCCTAACATGTAGAGTCTGCAATTTAAAAAAAATCCAGAAAATGGATGTATGATTTTTAAGTAATTAATTTGCATTTTATTGCATGACATAAGTATTTGATCACTTACCAACCGGTAGAATTCCGGCTCTCACACAGACCTGTTAGTTTTTCTTTAAGAAGCCCTCCTGTTCTCCACCTATTACCTGTATTAACTGCACCTGTTTGAACTCGTTACCTGTATAAAAGACACCTGCCACACTCAATCAAACAGACTCCAACCTCTCCACAATGGCCAAGACCAGAGGCTGTATTGGGACATCAGGGATAAAATTGTAGACCTGCACAAGGCTGGGATGGGCTACAGGACAATAGGCAAGCAGCTTGGTGAGAAGGCAACAACTGTTAGGCGCAATTATTAGAAAATGGAAGAAGTTCAAGATGACGGTCAATCACCCTCGGTCTGGGGCTCCATGCAAGATCTCACCTCGTGCGGCATCCCAATGATCATGTGGGGTGAGGATCAGCCCCAGAACTACACGGCAGGACCTGGTCAATGACCTGAAGAAAGCTAGGACCACAGTCTCAAAAGCATTAGTAACACACTAAAACGTCATGGATTAAAATCCTGCAGCTCACGCAAGGTCCCCCTGCTCAAGCCAGCACATGTCCAGGCCGTCACAAGAGTTTGCCAACTGACCATCTGGATGATCCAGAGGAGGAATGGGAGAAGGTCATTGGTCTGATGAGACAAAATAGAAACTTTTAGTCCCAAACTCCACTCGCCGTGTCTGGAGGAAGAAGAAGGATAGAGTACAACCCCAAGAACACCATCCCAACCATGAAGCATGGAGGTGGAAACATCGTTCTTTGGGGATGCTTTTCTGCAAAGGGGACAGGAGGACTGCACCGTGAGGGAGGATGGATGGGGCCATGCGTGAGATCTTGGCCAACAACCTCCTTCCCTCAGTAGAGCATTGAAGATGGGTCGTGGCTGGGTCTTCCAGCATGACAACGACCAGGAAACACATAATAGGCAACCAAGGAGTGGCTCCATAAGAAGCATCTCAAGATCCTGGAGTGGCCTAGCCAGTCTACAGACCTGAACCCAATAGAAAATCTTTGGAGGGAGCTGATCCGTATTGCCCAGCGACAGCGAAACCTGAAGGTCTGTATGGAGAGTGGGCCAAAATCCCTGCTGCAGTGTGTGCAAACCTGGTCAAGACCTACAGGAAGCATTATGATCTGTAATTGCAAACAAAGGTTTCTGTACCAAATATTAAGTTCTGCTTTCTGATGTGTTAAATACTTATGTCATGCAATAAAATGCAAATTAATTACTTTAAAATCATACAATATGATTTTCTGGATTTCTTTTGGAAATTCAGTCTCTCACAGTTGAAGTATGCCTATGACAAAAACTACACAGACCTCTACATGCTTTGTAAGTAGGAAAACCTGCAAAATCGGCAGTGTATCAAATGTATTCTTCCCACTGTAAGCACCCACAACTAAATAATAAGTTGATAGTGTAGTCAAAAGCAATCAGACCAATTATTTTACTAAATGTAACTGAATATATTTAACTGCTTGGTTTTAGTAAAACATTTAAAACTTCTTCCCCTACTACAAAGACACTTGTAAAGGATTAAGTCCCACCAATTTTCCTTCATGGAGAATGTCCATCTAGTTCATTTTTCTATTATTTAATGAAGGAAAGACTGCTTCTATCCAGCCCATGATGTAGGCCTATAACCCTAGCGCACTATGGTAAGACAGCCATTTCCTCAGACAGTCACTGCTCTATCATGTAATGCTGCAACCTTACACACACAAGCCCAAACTCATTCTGCTCCTCCACCAGAAAGGAATATTAGAAAATATTTGCCATTGCCTGCACTTAGCCTCTGTTCAGGCTTTTTAAAAATCATCTTTAATTATGATTAGATCCAGTTGCATTCAATTTCACACTATAGGCCAACTGTCGTTTTTTGTTTTTTATGGAGGGTACAATAGGGGTGTGTTTTATGGGTTTATAATCACAATGGGACTAAGGTTGACATAGCTTAACCCTATCACTGGTAACATCAGAAAATAAGATCCTGATACAGGACAACGAGCAGATCATAGCTGGGGAAAATCTGGGATTGGTATTACACTACACCATCCCTCATGTTGAACAGAAGATTTGCACTGTTGGACACCATTAACATTCAGGAGATGAGCTGTAATTAAAATATACAATCGGTTTGAGCATGGCTAGCCCCACAATCGAGAAGAGCAAACATCGTGTAGATGCGGCATATGTGCAAATAGAAAGGTAGGCCCCTCCCCTTCAGCTGTTCTGCCACACCTCCTATGCAATCTGATCCGGCACATAAGCATACATTAGGCGGTTGGGACAAGAGGGGGAGGCAGACCAATGTAGTAAGGGTAAAAAGAGGCTGGTCCCCAGCACTGGGCACACAGACAGGCCCCTTGCAGAGGCCCCAGCTGGGACTAATAACCCCCCATGTCTGCAGAGAGGCTACCTCCTGTCAAATGACTAATATAAGAGCACAAATTTACACCAATAAACAATGTACAAACTGCAATGCAATGCCAGGTTGGTGCTATTGGATGGGAAAAATGAGTTTAGCTGTTACGATATGGCTTTGAAATCACCTTTGAGATTCAAAGGGGATCTGATAGCTATCACAGCTGGAAGTAGATAAACAATAATTTTAGTTTAAGTGGTTATTTTATGAGTTTAACCTAAATTTAAAAATGACATCAAGACTCTACATTCATTGAATTGAAGTAGATGAAAAGGTGTCACTTAGGTTGTACTGACGTACCTCAAACTCATCTCTGAGGCTTAGATACTTGACAATGCCTGGGACAGCCCACACTTTCCTTTGTGGCTTGCTTGATGTGTGTTTTGGGCATTCAAAACATTGCTGGAAGACTGCTCAGTCTTTACTGCCCATGTTGGTAGGTGACACTGAGTTTTTGCCCTCTACTGTAATACGCTAATGGGATGGGTGCAAGGGCTGTTTTCCACCTGTCAAACCTCTGGCACAGTTAGTTAGCGCCTGAGATCTGCATGAACTAGGAAGCATAGTTACTACAGATGGATGAAGTGATCTAGTCCTACCCACCTTTTCATCTGTACTTGCAGTGAGTCTTCACGAGAGTGTGCAGCTTGCCCTCCAGCATGCTGTTATCTCCTTCCTTCTGGTCGATCTGTTTCCTGTGCGTGTCTACCTGCACCATCAACTCAGGTTGCGCTTCTCCAGTCGACTGCCGCGCGGCGTCGGTCCGCTTCACCTGTGTCTGCACCTCAGCCAACTCGTCCAATGAGCGCCCTTGCTTGGTTGAATACAGTCCAGTAGTTGAAAGACAGTATGGCAATGATCACCATCAATGCGATCAGGATGAAGGACGGCAGACAGCTCCCCGTCAGTTTGCGCCAAAGCCAACCATTTCAGAATGTGTTCCATAATTGATCTAAGCTATACTTCCACTGGTAAACAAATTGGGTAGCGTGTACCGTTCAGTGCAACGTAAAACATGCAACCACTGACATAGTCAATAAAGAAAGCATTTGTATCAAACCCCAATCGAGTTAATTGCATTAGTTAGCTGCAGGAGTGTGGGGAATAGTTATTCACGCGCCTTCCCTCTTTCACTGATTGTCGCCTTTCTTGTTTGCATTCGTCCAATGGCCCTGTCAGCGACGTTAGCCTAAATGCAATAGCAAACGTGGACAAACACTAGCCAAGCATGCAAGTGCCAAATTATTTAACTATCTAACGAGTCCAGAGTCAAATTATCTGAACGATTCTGGTGGGCCGTGAATCGTTTTCAAGGCAACTAGAAAAACTGTATTTATCCACCGCAGCCAAACCTACGATTTGCTGGCTAACGCTCAACATCCTGATTGCGCTTTCTTGCAGATTTACCAAACTGGTTTGGCTGGCTTATGCACTGAACGAGCTAGTCAGACACAATTGAAAAACAACTATTGTGTCACCCTCATGATACATTATGATTATGCATTTTAATTAGGTATATAGAAAATACTGTATTGACGTTAATCTAGCTTTCTTTAGCTAACCTTTCTAGCGCTATCCAATGCGATTCAACGAAGTCGCTACGCATGACTTTTCTGCTAATCCTAGGAGCTACTACGCGAGATAGCAATAGGGTAGCAATACGTTCTCTTTGTAGCTGGCTACTAGACTCATTGAAATAAGTTAACACGTAGTAAACGCTTATTTTACCGATAGATAACAATGTCGCTTACTAGCTGGCTAGTTTGCTGTCAGATTCCTAATCCTTTCAGTTTTTGTTTTACCCCTGTCCCACAACTTCCAGGACTGTCTTGTCTGTTGATATAGTTACTTTAGCTACTTCCACCTTGCTTGGCACAGCACATATCGTCTGTTGTTGGTGCCTCTTGACTCGTGGACGCCAAACGCAAGCGAGCAGCGTTGAATGCAGTGGTTAGCTGTATCGTTATAAAGGTTAGACAGTTAACGTTACATTGACAAACGACTAGCTAATGTAGGAAAAGCTAGTTTATCAAACCATTGATTTTACAAAAGAGCGTTGCCAGGCGTGCAAGGTGCATGGTTGGGTTAAAGTGACAGTACAATTATCCAATCATGACATACGTCTTGCAATAAAAGACCACATTCTATGGATACCTTTTTGCAAGTTTTGGAAGCACATTGGATGACAGAGAAAAATGACATAGGCAGGGTTGCAAAGATCATGGGGGCTGGTTTCGGATGTCTAATGCGCTGAAGTTCCGTGTTCGTAGGCAAGGCACCACACAGTGGACAGAAATATGATATGATTCAGGATCCATCAAGTCGATTACCAAAATGTTGGAGTGTCTGACTCGGGTGGAAACGTGTGTGTGTCTGTGTGCAGAGACGGTTCAGGCATAAGTGAAATAAGTGAATTAAGCAAGGGGCACCAACCAATTAGTCTTATTATTTATATATACACTACAGTCAAAAGGTTTAGAGCATACTACTCATTCAAAGTGTTTTTCTTATTTTGTACTATTTTCTACATTGCTGTAGAATAATAGGAAGACTCAAAACTATGAAATTTTATATATGGAATCATGCTCGTAACCAAAAAAAGTGTTAAACAGATCAAAATATATTTTATATTTGAGATTACTTCAAACAACCACCCTTTGCCTTGATGACAGCTTTTGCACACTTTTGGCATTTTCTCAACCAACTTCACCTGGAATGCTTTTCCAACAGTGCTTGAATGGGTTCCCCATATGCTGAGCACTTGTTAGCTGCTTTTTCCTTCACTCTGCCTTCCAGCTCATCCCAAACCATCTCAATTTGGTTGAGTCGGTGATTGTGGAGGCCAGGTCATCTGATGCAGCACTCATCACTCTCCTCCTTGGTAAAATAGCCCTTACACAGCCTGGTGTTGTTGTGTTGGGTCATTGTCCTGTTGAAAAACAAATGATAGTCCCACTAAGCCCAAACCAGATGGGATGGCATATCGCTGCAGAATGCCATGGTAGCCATGCTGGTTAAGTGTGCCTTGAATTCAAAGAAATCACAGACAGTGTCACCAGCAAAAGCAACTTCCTTCACAAGCACCTCCTCCTCCATCGCTTTCACGGTGGGAACTACACATGCTGAGATTATCCGTTCACCCACATCGCATCTCACAGAGACAAGGTGGTTGGAACCAAAAATCTCTAATTTGGACTCCAGACCAAAGGACCAGAATTTCCACTGGCCTAATGTCCATTTCTCATGTTTGTTGGCCAAGCAAGTCTCTTGCTTATTATTGGTGTCCTTTAATAGTGGTTTCTTTGCAGCAATTTGACCATAAGGCCTGATTCACACAGTCTCCTCTGAACAGTTGATGTTGAGATGTCTGTTACTTGAACTCTGTGAAGCATTTATTTGGGCTGCAATTTCCTGGGAGCTGGTAACTCTAATGAACTTATCCTATGCAGCAGAGGTAACTCTGGGTCTTCCCATTCACCATGGTGGTCCTCATGAGAGCCAGTTTAATCATAGCTTGATGGGTTTTGCTGACTGCATAAAGAAACTTGAAAAAGTTATTGAAATGTTTCTGTATTGACTGACCTTCATGTATGCCCAAAGTAATGATGGACTGTCGTTTCTCTTTGCTTATTTGAGCTGTTCTTGACATAATATGGACTTGGTCTTTACCAAATAGGGTTATCTTCTGTATACCCCCCCACCTTGTCACAACACAACTGATTGGCTCAAACACATTAAGAAGGAAAGACATTCCACATATTAACTTTTAAGAAAGCACACCTGTTAATTGAAATGCATTCCAGATGACTACCTCATGAAGCTGGTTGAGAGAATGCCAAGAGTGAACACAAGCTGTCATCAAGGTAAAGAGTGGCTATTTGAAGAATCTCAAATATAAAATATGTTACAGTTGTTTAACACTTTTTGGTTACTACATGATTCCATATGTGTTGTTCATAGTTTTTGATGTCTTCACTATTATTCTACAATGTGAAAATAGTTAAAATAATAAAAAAACCCTTGAATGAGTAGGTGTTCTAAAACTTTTTGACCAGTAGTGTATATACACATATATATATATATATATATATATATATATATATATATATATATATATATATATATATATATATATTTTAAACTCAGTTAGGGTCTCAGCCACCTTTAAGGTGCAATTGCATGAAATCACTCATGGCTCATGGTTGCTAAAATTCTAATAGTTTGCCTAATTTCAGTTTATGTGACAAAACAATCAATGTCTTGTGTAGCGAATCATTGTACCTTCTAAACAACAATGCAATACAGTGGCTTTAGAAAGTATTCACCCCCCTTGGCATTTTTTCCTTTTTTGTTACTAACCTGGGTAAAATTGATTTTTTTGGGGTTTGTATCATTTGATTTACACAACATGCCTACCCTTTGAAGATGCAAAATGTTTTTTTATTGTGAAACAAACAAGAAATAAAGACCAAAAAAAACAGAAAACTTGAGCGTGCATAACTTCTTCAGTCTCAAATCCAATCTCAAATCTCTGGAAGACTGAGACAGGTTTCCCTCAAAAATTTCCCCTGTATTTACGCGCTGTCATCATTCCTTCAATTCTGACCAGTTTCCCAGTACCTGCAGGTTTAAAACATCCCTGGCATGATGCCACCGCACCATGCTTCACTGTGGGGATGATGTTCTCTGAGGTGATGAGGAGATGTTTTCCTTGATGGCCAAAAGCTCAATTTTAGTCTCATCTGACCAGAGTACCTTCTTCCATATGTTTGATCTCACATGGCTTTTGGCGAACACCATGTGTTTGTATTTTTTCTTTAAGCAATGGCTTTTTCTAGCCACTCTTACCAAAAGCCCAGCTCTGTGGGTGTATGGCTTAAAGTGTTCCTATAGACAGAAAATCCAATCTCCGCTGTGTGGCTTTGCAGCACCTTCAGGGTTATCTTTAGGTCTTTGTTGCCTCTCTGATTAATGCCCTCCTTGCCTGGTCCGTGAGTTTTGGTGGGTGGCCCTATCTTGCTTCAGGTTTGTTGTGGTGGCCATATTCTTTCCAATTTTTAATAATGTATTTAATGGTGCTCCGTGGGATGTTCAAAGTTTTTGCAAGTCTTTTTTTACTAGCCTTTGATCTGTAAATTTTCACAACTGTCCCTGACCTGTTTGGAGAGCTCCTTAGTCTTCATGGTGCCACTTGCTTGGTGGTGACCCTTG